>NC_060149.1:303781042-304087709 GCF_021461385.2 Schistocerca piceifrons
AATTGCCTGAGTCTGTCGGAATGCGCAATGGACATGAATCGATGCAGGTGATCAGACAGGATGCATAAGTACGTGTCACCTGTCACAGTCGTATCTAGACGTATCAGGGGTCCCATATCAGTACAACTGCACACGCCACACATCATTACAGAGCCTCCACCAGCTTGAACAGTCCCCTTGGTCACATGCAGGGTCCATGGATTCATCAGGTTATCTCCGTACCCGTACACATCCATCCGATAGGTACAATTTGAAAAGAGACCCGTCGGACCAGACAACAGGTTTCTAGTCGTCAACAGTCCAATGTCGCTGTTAACGGGCCCAGGCGAGGCGTAAAGCTTTGTGTCATGCAGTCATTAATGGTACAAGATTGGGCCTTTGGCTCTGAAAGCTCATTTTGATGATGTTTCGTCGAATGGTTCGCACGCTGATACTTGTTGATGCCGCAGCATTGAAATGTGCAGAAATTTGCGGAAGGGTTGCACTTCTGTCACGTTGAACTATTCTCTTCAATCGTCGTTGGTCCCGTTCTTGCGGGATGTTTTTCCGGCCACAGCGATGTCGGAGATTTGATATTTACCGGATTCCTGATATTCATGGTACACTCGTGAAATGGTCGTACGGTAAAAGCCCCACATCATCACTACCTTTGAGACGCTGTATCTCATCGCTCGTGCGCCGACTATAACACCACGTTCAAACTCGCTTATTTCTTGATAACCTGCCACTGTAGCAGCAGTAACCGATCTAACAACTGCGCCAGACACTTGTTGTCTTATATAGGCACTGCCGACCGCAGCGCCGTATTCTGCTGTTTACTTATCTCTGTACTTGAATACGCATGCCTGTATCAGTTTCTTTGGCGCTTCAGTGTATTTCCCCCAGTGACAAGAATTAAAGCACACACCAATAAAGCACATCTAACACCCCTCCTCCTCATCCTCAGTACCTTATCAGGTTGCGGAAACAGTTTCTTCCGCCAGTATGTAAGGATGAGAGAAGCTTAAGAAATGAATTAAGTTCTTTACCACGGCCAGGACATGAAGCCAGGTTTCCTGGTTTACTAAGCAAGTGTGTTAGCCATTATACCAGCAAAGCAGTATAGCTAATACAGCTGCACTGACTCCCCTAGTCCAGCGCCCTCCCTAACACAAACTTCACGTTTTGAGTATATTTTCCCTTCCTTAGAGAGTGCGTTGGAC
The DNA here is from genome assembly GCF_021461385.2 of Schistocerca piceifrons. Lineage (NCBI taxonomy): Eukaryota > Metazoa > Arthropoda > Insecta > Orthoptera > Acrididae > Schistocerca > Schistocerca piceifrons. The sequence continues at coordinate 303,782,245 of NC_060149.1, forward strand.
CAGATTAATATTTGCAGGTGCATTAGCTGTAGTGCTGTCTTGGTGGAATAGCTAACGCAGCTGTCTAGTCTGTAAAAATGGTTCAAATGGCTCTGAGCACTATGGGACTTAACATCTATGGTCAGCAGTCCCCTAGAACTTAGAACTACTTAAACCGAACTAACCTAAGGACATCACACAACACCCAGTCATCACGAGGCAGAGAAAATCCCTGACCCCGCCGGGAATCGAACCCGGGAACCCGGGCGTGGGAAGCGGGAACGCTACCGCACGACCACGAGCTGCGGACTAGTAAGTAAAACAACGTGCGTTGAAGTCCTGGCTGTGACACAAAATCTTAATTCATTTCTTAAGCTTCTCTCGTTATCGTATATGAAGATGAGAACCAAATGTCTCAACAATCTTCTCTTAGCCGTGTTGCGATGCGGACGTGGGCGGGGCTCTGTGCTGCGCTCCGCAAGCCGGCCGTTGTTTACCCGCGCGGGTACTGGTGTTGAAGTGTAAACAGACCACCTCGAACGATGATAGCGCTTTCTTATAAATATAAATGTCGTGTGACAAGGGCCTCCCGTCGGGTAGACCGTTCACCTAGTGCAAGTCTTTCGATTTAACGCCACTTCGGCGACTTGCGTGTCGATGGGGATGAAATGATGATGATGAGGACACTTTTTTTTTTCACTAGCTGCTTATATTTTATGACCCACCGTCTAATTTCTTATGGTGGGTCGTATGTTGCCACTTAACCGCTGTGACTGGGTCCGGGGTCCGGAGTGGCTGAAAGTAACACCACCCCGGCTCCCGTCCCCACTCACACCGTTGCCCGTGTCCCGCCACGTAGAGGCGGGCTCTATTTGTTTAGATCCATTTGATATCTTTTTCTTGTGTGCAGCATTAGAAAAACTTATAACTAATACAAAATCAAGTAAGATATTAATAAACAAAACGAAATTAAATATTTGAAGAGAACTGAATAGAGAAGGGATAGGTATGATATTGTCCGTCTCCTGGTTGTGGGCGGCGGCCCGGGTCTTGGAATGACCCTCAAGACGCTGGCCGTCGCTCACCATGCCTTTAACATCTACCATCCTAAAAACTAACTTAACTAGAAGAGATTAGAGTACGTTAAAGCTAGAAACTAAGACTAAGACCTCCATGTCCAGCCTGCTAAACTATTTACGATATAAAATAGAGAGGTAACTGATTTTGTGCTTGACTCAAAGTTGCTAATGAAAGGGTATTTGTGGTAAAAGTAATAAGGTAATGACGCTAACGGTTTGTGTTGAGCCTACAAGGCTCCTGGTAGAGTACATCAGGCGCAAGCACCTCCCGGCCCCGCCGACAACACGACCTGAACGGTGGTTTTCCCCGATGTACCATAGGTATCCGTCGGGTTGGGCTCAAAAGAGAGGAACCACAATTAAGATACTTCCATCCAGGACGTGCGCCGCCTCTTACCAGGGGGCGTAGGTCTCTTGAAGAGGTGCCTAACTTTAAGCTTCAGATCAGAATTTATTAGTGTAGTGGAGGTTGAGGTATAGCCTGTGTAGGTTGGTTGTACAAACAGTTCACGCTGAGCCAATGAGACTTACAATGATACGTGGTGTGGCAGTTAGCACCTTCCGGCCCCGCCAGCAACACAGCCTGAACGGTGGTTTTCCCCGATCTACCATAGGTATCCGTCGGGTTGGGCTCAAATGAGAGGGACCACAACTAAGATCCTTCCATCCAGACTGTGCGCTGCCTCTTAACGGAAGGCGTAGGTCCCTTGAAGAGGTACCCAGATTTAAGCTCTTATTAGACATGGAGATGCTGTTAACTGTTTACATATAAGGTGCAATCTGTTTTTAGGATTGTGTGTGACTTGTGCACCTCTTGTCGGTTGTTCCACTCTGTTCTTTGAATTTGACTTGGTTGACACTATGGATCATCCGCGCCGGACGCTTCAATATCTGTGTTGGTGCCCTGGTCTGTATCTGTTTCTTCTTCATCACTCGTGGTGATAATCATATCTGTGTCCCCCTGGGCATCGTGACGTCTGTTTGGACCGACTTGCCTTCGGTAGGGTCTGTTGCGCAAGTATTCTATTTGTTGGATCTTCGAGATTTCGTCCGTTAGTTTGTTGAGTTCAGTTCACCTTTCCGGGTCGGGTACTATGGCATATAGTTCGTTCTGTGTGTTCAGGCGATTTATGTGTACTGTGTGTCTTATGTTCGTGCGTTGTCCGCAGAAGAAGACAGTATGTTCAGGGGAACCTTCTTCCCCGCATGTGCATCTATTAGTCTGCTGCAGACTCACGCGGTACAGGTGCGTGGGATAAGGGCCATGTCCTGTGATGAAATGTACCATACCGCGGCTGGGATCAATATGTTTTAGTTTTAGTCTTTCCCGGATGTCAGGGAAGAAGTTGTATACACGGCGGCCCTTATCGCTGTTGGCCCACTCGCTCTGTCAGGTATCCACTCGCCATGCTCTGAGTTGGCGTGTTGTCTCAATCGGTACACCAGTGATCTGCCGAACCTGGTCTATTCCCCATCCTAAGCCAGTACATTGCTGCGCGGTACCTGATGGTGATATCTATGGGGAAGATTCCCATGACGACACATAGTGCGTCATTTGATGTTGTGTTGAACCAGCACCCCCTGTAAAAGAAAGCCTGTCTACGTAGTGCGTGACGTCACAAGATGGCTACACACATAGTCCTTTCTTCAATAGTTTCACGGAACAGTGCTTGTGAATAGTCGTTCGGCGAGTTTCGCGTCAGTTTACTATTATAGTGAATGGTGTTCCTGCATTAGTGTACGTGATTTGGTTGTTTAGTTTCTGTACACTAAACTGGTGATCTGTTTTTCTTGCCTGTGAAAATTTCGTTGCCTGCAAAATGCCGTATCGTTGTTGTGTGCCGAATTGTAGAGGAAATTACGACGGTGGACCAAAAGTAACCGTGTTTAAATTTCCGGAGGATGAAGCAATGAGAAAGAAATGGTTGTCAAGTATTCGCAGAGATAACTTCACTCCTTCTTCAAGTTCAAGAGTAAGTATTTGTTTTGTTTATTTCTTAAAAGAGGTTAAGTGTGCTAACAAAGAATAGGCACTTATGCAGTAAGGAAGGTCAGCGACATTTTGACTAATATATCAGATCTTAACTGAATAAGTGCCGAAGAAAACAGCGTTTCGTTTTCTTGCCCTGGCAATTCTACAGTTTAGCTGGTATAGGTTATATGAATTCTGTATTCTGCAAGTTCAACCAGTATAGCCTAAGCACAGTCATACTTACGTAGTTAAATATCTCAGTATATCTTTATACTTACTGTTTATGCTGCCTGTTGTTAGGAATAAAAGTCGGTTTATAATTAAGTACGTGCACTTAAGATACAGACGATTTTCGATGTATTCTGCTTCTGTATTTGTGTTTCTTTTTGCTGTAAAAGTCTTTAGGAAGTTGCCTGTTCAAAAACAAGTAATGTGGTGTACCCAGAAATTGAAAATGAAGTAAAAACAGTGTCTCAGTCGCTTGTTTTTAATAAATTATTGGTGGGAATTTGAAGTCATTGCAAGGAATGTTACTATTAGGGAATATAGTAGGCTTTAGACTTAACAGTGAACCATAGACAGGAAAAATGAATGAGTACATGAATGGATTAACAGGCCATCACAAAATGCAAAGGGAGAAACTGTGAAAACATATAAAAAATACTTGTGGATTTTACAAATTCTTACTTTCTGGGTCTGGAATTTCAGATACATGCCAGTGGCCTACACAGCTGTCTTATAGATACACAGCTAAAGTACTTGAAAGCAATTGTGTGCTCATGTTTAGCCTAATAGGTAGCACATAAGTGGCAATGTATTAGTTCATCATACTGTCAGTTTTTATGTAAGTTATGAACTGATATCAAAAGCAAAACAGTGTCTATCTGATAAAAAGCACTACCTTTAAGTATTTCATAGTTCTAAAGGTTACACAGTGTTGACAATTACTTTGTATTATTCTGTTACTGTGTCACAGTTGCTTCTTGGATTACACCTGTGTGAGTTTGGTGTCATCATGCTTTCTTGTGTCCGAGGTGTGTGTGTGGGGTGGGGGTGGGGGGTGGGGGGGAATAGAGCAAGACATTAAGCAAAAATCCCACCCCTCTTGTAAATATGAGCTTCAAGGCTAACTTATAAAAAAAATTGTCACTGTTATTGAATTATGCTACAAACATTAGTCAATGTTTGTAATTTTTGATGGGGAAAGTACTTTCTTCATTTCACCATCTCTTTAAGAGCTTGTTGCCATGACATGTAACTGCATGTGTTTTGATATTGTAGTGTTATTGTTTTATAGAGTTACTATGCCATGGCCACATTTATCACTTGAGCATTCTTCTGCATTTTAGTTGGGAGTCTATTTGTATTTTAGAACTAGAAACTAACTTTATATTCATAAATTGTTTTCACACTATTAATATTGTCATCACATTCAGTTGTAAGCACCTTTTTCATTTTTTATTCATTTTTAATTACAGGTATGTCATGTTCACTTCCACAAGGATGATGTTATTTGGGAAACACAAATTGTGGATGAAAGGACTGGTCAGTTATTAAGAGCCCCCCTTCTCAAACCACGTTTGAGACCAGATGCAGTTCCATCACTACTCCCAAACTGTCCTTCCTACCTTTCAAAGGAAGAAAGTAGACGTGAAGGGCCAGAGGAGAAAAAGCAAAGGCTTGAAAATGAGCAGTTAGCTGCAGCGTTACAATATAGTTTAGCATCACAGAAGGACTATGAAAACACTTTCAGCTTCAGTTCTTTAGAAGAGTTAATGTTGCGTACGAAGGAAGTGGAGTTGCCCAACGAGTGGAGTGTGATCGAAAAACACAGTGATTTTGTTTGTTTTTTAAAGATAATAAGAAATCCAGCACCATTAATCACACATTCTGTCGTTATAGATAGTAATTTAAATGTTTCATTGTTTAAGAAAGATGTACAAATTAAGACATTAGGAAAAAGATCTTTTCCTGTAATTGTAACCAATATCCATGAAATTGTCAGTGTACTGCAGGAGTTTTCAGACACAGATTGTGGGCACTCAGAAACTTCTATAGATAGTATTGTAGAGATAGTGAAAGACAGTCTAGGAGTGCTGAAAGACAGTTTACAAGAGAGTGAAAAGGAGATGGTAGACTTTATATATGAACAAGTTAGTCTCATAAATGTAAAGAAATTTAATCATAGGTTTAGTTCTACATTTATGATACTGTGTTGTTTGCTATTTTCAATTTCATCTCATGCTTACAATTTTTTACGTAGCAGCTCATTAATGAAAATGCCACATCCAAGCACTCTGCGTAGGATCTGCAGCAAATTTAATGTGAATCCATCTCACGAAAGGCTTGGGGGAAGTAATTTCCTGTCCTATGCAAGACAGAAATTTCAATACTTGAACAGCGATGATGTCAATGTTGTTTTGAGTGTAGATGAAATTCATCTAAATTCTTATTTGGAATATAAAGGAGGTAGTGTTTTGGGCATGTCATATAACTCTGAATGTGCTGCAAATTCAGCATTTGTATTTATGTTGCAGAGTGTCAAGTCTTTGTACAGGGATGTTGTTCACATTTTACCGGTGAAAACCATTTCATCTAATGCATTATACGATGTGCTACTGGCCATAATAAATGGCCTTGAACTAATAGGCTATAGGGTTTTTTGTGTGGTAACTGACAACAACAAAATCAATAGCAAAACCATGTCAATGTTTTCTCTGGATAAAGCTGTTAATATAGTTTTTAAACATCCATCTGATCCTAATCGCCCACTTTTCTTTTTAATTGATGCCATACACATTGTTAAATGCATAAGAAATGTGTGGCTGAACCAAAAAAATGATGGTAAAGATATGTTTTATCCTCAGTTTCCAGTTAGAAAAGAAGTGGAAGAAAATAAGTTTTCTGTAGTTTCTTTTAAAACACTGAAACAGATTTATGACATAGATTCCAGTTCTTTAGTAAAATATTGTCACACATTGTCTCTCAAATCACTTTGCCCTACATCATTAGAAAAACAGAGCATGAAATTAGTGCTGCAGATATTCAATCGACATGTGTCAGAGGGCCTTGAGGTAGCTAGTGATAAATTTGATTTGAGACATGCACCATCAACAGCAGAATACATTCGAATAATAACAAAATGATTTGATGTCATGAATGTGAAATCAGTGTTTAAAGGGAAACACAAACAGAATCCTTATATGGATCTGTTGACAACTGATAGCGTTTCTATGCAATTTTTGCTAGATTTTCTAGACTGGTTTGATGTGTGGAAAGCAAAAGGTTTGTCAAGTGGGTTTCTCACAAAAGAAACATTTTTTGCTATTCAGCATACAACATATGCCGTTGTAGAGATTGCTCGATACTGTACTGAAGAGCTAGGTATGAGCTATTTACTGACAGCCAAGCTACAAACAGATGTGCTTGAGCGGCGTTTTGGAAAGTATAGACAGCTTGCAGGTTCCCAATACAATGTTTCAGTGACACAAGTCTATGAAGCAGAAAAGAAGCTTCGAATTCAAAGTGTAATGCCTTTAGTTTTATGTTCTCCTTCCTATGGCAATATCACAGTAGGGGCCATAAAAAATTTTATGTTTTCTGAAGTTGAAGAAACAGACACATTAGACATAGAAGTCAGTGTAACTCAAGACGATGTTCTTTCAGTGAAAGATATTGCAACGTCTTTAACTTTCATTGCAGGCTACTGTGCTCATGCAGTGATTAAGAAGCTGAAATGTGAGAGTTGCCTTAATGAAATTGTGATTGAAAAGGAGTTGCCAATAAACGAACATTTTAGTTTGATACAGAGACTTGATCATGGAGGACTAAAATACCCATCAGACACTATTTTAAATATGATTGTCTACACTTATATTGTCATCAGCAAACTTCTCAAAGAACATGAAAGAAATTTTCTTGCCTGTACGAATCAACGTGCTATTGCCTGTGCAGTAGCACTTGCTACTCTTCACGAAAATGACTTTTTATTATTTGATGGGGTATGCTGCAATGGACATTCATCCCAGGCAATAATGAAAAGTGTTGTTTGGGTTGGTGTCAATATATTTTTAAAGAACTACTGTAAAAAGGTTAATGGAAAAAAAATTTCAAAAAACACTCAGCGAAAACTGCAAACTCTTACAACATAACTTTGAAATCTTTATCTTAGATTCTTTTTAAATCATTAATACAAAACCTGTCATCAGTAATATTGCCACATCAACAAATGCCTCTTAAGCTGAACTAGTCAGGTTAATCTGAAACTAGTCAAACTTACCAAATTGTAACTTATGGCTGAGAGTTTGTATAAATATTTTAATATACAGCTGCTAACAGCTATCAACACTAATAGCCTAACGTGAAATTTTTATCAAAGAAATTAATCTTTAATATAAAGAATCTTACACTAATTTTTTCTCAGTTGAAGTTGGGTGGTGAATGATACATACAGGAGGGAGGGGAGGGGGTGTGGCAGGCAGAGAGGACCAATAGTAATCTTTTTATAGTATGTGAAACCTAAAAATCAATTCGCTTGCTTTTCCGAGTATGACTTAAACCACTTCTTTGCTGCATGCCTTATTCATAGTATTTCTAATTTGTGTAATAAAGTTATGTGGCCCAACATGGCACATGCCTTTGACAATGACAAGACAATGCCATTTTGATCACCTTCCTTTATTATTTTGAGAAAAACTTACACAAACTGTGCTATAGCAGACTCCACTTTTTTTGCAAACAAGGTTACTTTGTTTTGGTGATAAATGGGAGACAAGAACAAAATTGCTCTATAGTTCTCTACATTCTCTGCAACACTTTTCTTTGTATACTGAAGTTATTACTTTAGCTTGTGATACATGTGAGAAATCTGCCAATTTGTAATGATTCATTAATTGTTACTGTTGAAAAAGCTACTATAGTATTTATGGATTCTTTAGGTAGACAAATTTCGATTTCACGTAGTGTTTGTGGTGTTCCTCTGTCTTCTACTACTGTCACTGTTATGAGTGCAGATGTGCATGCTGTGACAGTTGCCTCTCTTTTTCTGAGTTTACTACTTTCTCTGCAGCTGTTATAACTGTTGTTTTCTCATTTTCTTATGTAGATCATGTTTGCATATATTTTACTACTAATACAAATGGAGAAGCCGTTAGGGGAGGGCTTTGCAGTACTTTCATGGCCTTCTTTGTGTATAATGATTGGCAGGTCTCCTCATCTAATAGTAATGTAATTGTGGAACAGCTCTCACTTCTGTTACAAGCACTATTGAGTGCCACTAATTCTCAGGTTGACTAATTACTGAGCTCTTTAAATAGATGCTTGCTCTGTGCCATAAAGTGCCTTCTTGTTAGCTCATCTTTGCTGAGGAGAAAAATATCTGAGGTGGACTCTCAGGTATGCCCTTCTGTTGGCTTTTTGAATATATTTGTTTATAAAAGAATATTAGAAAAGCTTAAGCCTGTCACAATTGCTTTTCACTCACCTAATCTAATTAATGTAACCAGATCATATTCCAACACCACTTGACACATTTTTGCCGCATAACATAGACTTACAGTTGGTAATTACTTGCAATTTACAGGGTGACCTAATATAATGTCTATATGCATCGCCATTTTTCTACTACAGTGCTTTCATATGCATTCTTCCTACACAAAACTTTATGGTGCAGTGTTTTATTTGCATTCTTTTAGTGTCCCACTTAAAGACCTTCCATTACTACCCTGGAGATTATAAAATAGCAATTTAATCATTAATGTTGTTCAAAATTTATCATTATTATTCCTAAAATTATGAAACTTAAGTCTCAAGAATGTGGTTATTGTTAATGTTTGGCCTTGGTGTCCATAAGTCTTAATTATTTTGTCACTACATAGTATTCATGCTGTACATCTATAATTTTCTATTGTGAACCACTATAATCTAAAATTTTTCTCATTCCATGTGTTAGTGATTATTGACAAGAGTGTATGGAAGATGAACAAAAGAAATAAATAAATTCATTCATACACAGAATTTTTTTACTTAATTTGCATTCATTCATATCAGCATGGTCAGTAGATGAAACTTGTTTTCCACTTTTAAACAATTACCAGTATATATATTTTGGAATGATGATCTGTTAAAGTATTGCAACTAAATAGAGCTGAACCACCACCCCCACCCCTTTGCCCAAACTTACGGAAGGATGAAGTATCTAAGCCACTGGTGAGTGCAGCCCAAATGTGATGCCAAATGAAGGTAAGTGTTCATTTTTCACAATTATTTCATCACAGGTCACATCACGTCATAAAACTTCTCAACAGATGAAATGAAAGTTTACTTTGTAGTTGAAATTTATTTATGTGCAATTCATGCGAACAGTTTGTTTCAAAGTATATACTTCTTAGTACAGAAACATTCTTTCTTCAAAGGTATTCAGTTTAGAGCAGCGAAATTCTAACCTGGTAATCTGTATTTTGAGACCTCTTGTAATTTCAATACATAATGGAAATTTAGTTAACTTACTGGGAAAAGAGAATTCATTGAAATTTGTATTGGCATACCAAAACTTTATGGCAATACCATTACATACTCATCTCAGGTCAGTGAGATTTTCTTAATGGAAAGAAACTTTCTTAGGGAAAGGTGCACAATCTGAGAAGAGATATCATATCATTCATTAGAACTGCATTTCACTTAAAAAATATTAACAGGAGAAATTTCTTTAAATTTAAAAAAAAAGCATGAATACAAGGTTGCTGAAATGGTGGACTAAAACATATGTAGAACATGTCTTTCAGGGCAGTGTTAGTTTTTGAAACGACTCATACTATTGCTTATTACCAGTGCCTCTGTATAGGGGGTGTTATAATTCGAACACTATTTGCCCAATTTTCGTGTTTCTTTTTTTAATTAACAGGTATATCATCCAATCAGGTTTTAAAATGGATTTTGCTACATAGGGAATAAACAGCGGCAATAACAGTGTCCGTAAAATGTTAGCTGCCAGTGTGCTACTTTGCAAAGTGCCGTCCACATTATTAGACCTGCGTCAAAGTGATGCAATATTTAACTTAAAAAACAGAACAAAACCCCTAAAAGAAAGTCCGCGAGAGCATACGAGAATCTTTCGCGGATGGCTTTCAATCAAAATTTTTGTCATTAAAAATCGTCTTACACAGGAACTGCAAAACGGAAGAATGGTGAATGGTGGTCAGCCATAAAAGATAAATGTATACCGTTGCAGACGTTTAGATTGGCCTTTTCGAGATTTACAATTTATACTACAGCACTTACAGTTTAGGAATGGTATTGGGAAAGAGCACACTGGTGGCAAACACTTGCACTTTGTGTAGCTGACGATCTTTGAACGGCTAACCAGACTGCCATCAAACAAGTCGTGACAATCCCCATTAAAGCACCTTTAAAATAAACTACAATGAAATGGGTCCATTCATTTGGGAGTTTTGATGCCTCAGATAATGAAAGTTATTACAGCCACTTTTTACGTCGGGGCTAAAAGGTATGCAGAAATAAGTTACAGACAAAAGAACTGGGTCATTTGAGAAAGGAAATCTTGTAATTCATGAGAGAGGTATGTCAGATTTCTTTACGAATTTTCCTCGTACGGTTCCCGTAACAGTCTATTGCTGTGGCCAAACGGACTGCGAGCACCGGCACCAGACTACGTGCGTGACGTCACTGAGCGGGCGCGCAGGCTTTCCTCTATAGGAGGTGCTGGTTGAACTCCCCTGTTAGTCGAAGTAATACATTTCTTTGGCCTCGACGTACAATGGTTCTGTTGGTTGAGAGATTTAACCTGTGGGCCCACGTACTGGCAGCAAAGCATAGTACTGACTCGAAGAGAGCGCAATGGTATGTTCGTGTCACTGATAGGGGTAGTCTGAATTGTTCCGAATTTAGCCTAGCCAGTTTGTGTAGTATCTTTTCTGCTTTGTTTGTGCATATTCGCATGTGTTCGTGGAAGTTCAATCATTCATCAATGTATTCTCCTAGATAGCGTGTGACTGCTAGTCTTTTTATGTTTGTGTCCCCGATTTTGACCATTGGGTTCCTGCGCAGGATACCCTTTAGCAATGTATAAGTTGTTTTGTTTCCTGCTATCTTTAATTTATTATCTGTACACGATTGGGTTATTGTCCTAAGTGTTCCATTGGCTCTTTCTTCTAGCTGGGCACGATTGTTTGCTGAAACTACGACGAGTAGATCATCAGCATAAGCGACATCTCCATCTGTCAGGATGTGCTCCTCTAGTAACTGTAGGAGCGGTTCTATAACTATGTCCCAGAAGATGGGGCCGCAGATCGACCCTTGTGGACAGCCTTTTGTAATTCGTTTAATCACTTTCTGGTTGTCCATTTGCCAAACGACCGTTCTGTCTCTGCAGTAGTCCATGAAGCTATTATACAGAGACTCCGGTACCTGCAGGTGTCTGAGCCTCTTTAACAAGGCCGGCCACCAGAGGTTGTCGAAGGCACCTGAGATGTCTATCATAACTGCAAGTGTGTATTTGGAGGGTGTGTCGTGTACTATTTGGAGTGCCCTGTTAATTGCATCGTCTATAGATTTCCCTTCCCTGAAGCCGTGTTGGTGTGGTGTCAGTCCCCACAGTGTTCGGTGTGCTTGTAGTCTTTTGCACAGTAGTTTTTCTTGTACTTTACCGAGTGTATTGATAAGGCAAATTGGTCTGTGTGACTTGGGGTCTGATGGGTCTTTGTCTGGAGCCTTTTTGATGATAACCGCCTTCGAGGTCTTCCACACTGCAGGCACACGGCCCAGCCTTAATGCATCGTTTAACAACGTTGTGAGAAACGGGGTGGTCTGCGGTGCAATTTGTTTCAGTACCTCAGAGTAGATACCATCCGGTCCAGGCGCCTTTTTGTTTTTGAGTTCTGTGATCGCTGTCGCCACTTCTTCCAGCGCAAATGGACAGGTGACGTTTGGTGTGGTGTATACTGTGTCTACTTCGCGTCTCAGTGCTGCATGTTGTGGTGTGTCTGTGTCTGCGATGTCGTCGGGCAGGAGTTTGCTCAGCAGGAACTCCGCTGTGCGTCTCCAGCCGTTAGTCATCTCACCATCCTCCTGTCGCAGCGTTCCCAGAACTAGTGGGCTCTTAATTTTCTCTGTCACGATTTTGTATGGTTCCCCCCAAATGTTTAGTTGTGTTTGTGCTGCTACATGGCTGTTCCAATGGTCTTTCCTGGTCTTATTCAGCTCAAGTTTATATTTGTCCTTGGCAAGCCTGTAGTCGTGTAGTCGTAATTGTCTTTCTCTATCTGAAATTGCTCGTTGGTAAAGCTTACGTTTACGTTTTGAGTCTTGTTTGAGTCGTGTTAATTGTGTACTCCAGGGAATATTTTGGTGTTTTGTCATTCTTTGTGTGGGTATGCAGGTGTTCTGTGTGTGTGTGATGATATCTGTCAGCATGTGTGCTCTGTGATCAACACTGCCGGTGATGTCTTGCGGTATGTGTTCATGTATTTTTTGTCTGACCCGGTCCCAGTCTGTTTTGTCAAATAATAGTCTTTTTGGTAGTGTTTCTGTGTTGACATTTGGTGTACCACTTAAGGTTAGTGTGATGATGTTGTGGTCGCTAGCAGTGATCAAGTCATGTACGGTCCAGTCTCGTACGTGGTTGATGGCGGCATTATTAACGAGGGTGATGTCTATGTTTGATAAATGACCGTTGTGTCCGATGTGAGTCAGGTGATGTCCTTCCTTGTTGAGTACGTGTAGTCTGTTTTCTTGGATGATGTCATTTATTATTCTACCTCTGTCGTCAGTTCTGTCCGAATGCCACAGGGTTGATCTGGCATTTATGTCTGCACAGATGAGAAGTTTTTTGTTGCCAGCGTATTGCGCAACATCTCTGATGAGGTCTGCGTATGGTTTGATGCAATGACAGAATTGGGCGTACAGCGACGCGATTATCCAAGTATCCCCTTTATGTGTGACTTCAACTGCAACTAGGTGCTCGGAACTGAGTTCTGTAATTTTGACTGGATGTATTTCTCTGTTTAGGATTATGACAGATGCCATGCAGCCTGTCTCCTCCGCAACTGTCACCGCACTTGGAGGAAAGTTGGGGATATGCCCTTGTCTAGTGTAGGGCTCCTGTATGCACAGAATGTCACATTTTAGTTCACGTAGGACCCGTTGGAGCTCCGAATTTACAAGTATACTCCGCATAGCATTAAGCTGTGCTACTAGCAGTTTGGGTGTTTAAAGGTGGCGTAGCACTTGCTGCCAATTTGACTGTAATCGAAGTATGTTCTCCCATGAGCCCTTACGTGATCCTTGTAAAGCTTGTCCATATCGAATGGTTCCTCCCTGCGGGCGCACACCTGCATGAGCAGATCTAGTAGGCTGTTTGGATCTGTTGGAATATTCCCCGTTTTAAGAATCAGTCTATCGGTTTGCTCTGATGTACGGAAACAAACAGATTGGCCGTACGGGTGTAGGGTGCGGATGAGCATCCGCTGTGCCGTCTCTAAGATGTCTCTTTTTTCTAACCTACTTAATTTTACATTTATGTCTAGCTTGTCGTAACTAAAACTATCGGTGTCGATGGCGTGTGTTGGCGTCTCTGCAGCCGTGACGTATTGTGATGGTGTAGTGGCGTTGCTGTGCACCTCTGCGGGGGGCGCTGGATTGACTTCCTCGTTGGTTGTTGTGGGTGTTTCCTTGGGCGTCGGCATTGAGGTTGTTGGTTGGGGGGCTGCGAAGGTGTTGGTATCATCAGGGGTATGCATTTTCGTATCACTAGGTTTCGAGGCAGCCTGCGACTGCCGCGATTGGTCGTCACACGCTTTCACTTTCTTGACTCTCTTAGGCTGTTTGGGTTTTCTATGCGGTTTTAGTTTCCTAAAGGCTGTGATGATTCGTTTGTTTTTTGTGTGTGTTTCGTTTGTGCAGTCTTGATGTGTATCAGATGTGTTGGGTGTTTGTGCCTCCATTCTACATTGATTTGACGTGATTTGGTTCCCATTTGACTGCTCGTCTACGCTATCTGTGACAGACATAACAGCTTTTGGTATGTTATGCGCACTGTCGCCTCTATTGCCAGACCCTTCGCAGACTTTTGTTGCGGTTGTTGCTGCGGCTTTTTGTGTGGTGTATGCCGGCGCTGTGACCTGTTCAAGGTCGGTATTACGGTTTCGAATATCATTGTTATGAACACTACAATCTCTGGCGTAAGGGCAATAATAGACGTCGTCTTCTTCCTCTGTCAGTGAGTCAGAGAGAGTTATTTTGCGTTTGATTTGATTACAGTCTGGGCCGGCCGGTGTGGCCGTGCGGTTCTAGGCACTTCAGTTTGGAACCACGTGACCGCTACGGTCGCAGGTTCGAATCCTGCCTCGGGCATGGACGTGTGTGATGTCCTTAGGTTAGTTAGGTTTAATTAGTTCTAAGTTATAGGCGACTGATGACCTCATCAGTTAAGTCGCATAGTGCTCAGAGCCATTTCAACCATTTTTTGATTACAGTTTGAGGTGTCTGATTTGTCCATGTTTTCCGTTTCGGCTCCAGTTGTGCTGGCTTGCGTTACGGTTGTGTTTAGCACCGTTGGGTTCAATGTCTCACCTTGTATGAATTTGATTGGTTTGACGCGTCCTTCGGATTTTGTAGTGTCGTATGTGCGTCGTTGTGCTGGAGTGGATGGGTGATCTTGAGTCGTTAGCAACGCTGTTTTGTGCAGTTACTTTGGTTGATCATGTGTGGTATGGTTTTCTGGTCTGTCGGTATCAGGATTTGGGGTTATCATGTCTATTCTCAGTAGTTCGTCTTCGAGTTCGTCTATCCTGTTCATAAGGGTCGTCTGGAATGTCATCCAGTTCATTATTTGTCTTTTGATTAGTTTGGCGGCTTCTGGTGACATTTGTCCTGTGAGTGTTAGGTCGTCTATGTATTCAGTGATTGCATGATGGCTGTCCTCCAGGTTTGTATTGTGTATCAAGCCTGGAATGTGACCATTGTTGGGGTAGTCGTCAGGTAATAGTTTTTGCCTCTTACGCCAGAGAATTGCACGTAGATGTCGAGCCATCGTCATTTATGACGGTCAACAGCGGACTTGTTCAGGGTACGGGTAGGAAGGGCATGTACGCTCTGAATGCCTACAGCGACGCCTCGTCCAGATACAACGGTAGACATGACGCCAACACCGCAACCGACAACGCTGCCTGTTACATACGTTGGGCAGCGAGGAACATGACGGATGCGGGCTTTGTTCCGTTCGAGTTACCGACCCCCGCCGGCCCGGTTTCCGCGAACACGACGACGCAGCCTCCATCGGAAAAGTCGCCGTGCTCGACAGCAACGACCACGCCTGCACTCCAGGCGAGTGAGGAAGGAGAACACCAGAAGATCGATTCGAGTTCGGACACGGAGATACGGGAGTTGCCTACTGTTGTGTCACCGCCAGACACCACACTTGCTAGGTGGTAGCCTTTAAATCGGCCGCGGTCCGTTAGTATACGTCGGACCCGCGTGTCGCCACTATCAGTGATTGCAGACCGAGCGCCGCCACACGGCAGGTCTACAGAGACTTCCTAGCACTCGCCCCAGTTGTACAGCCGACTTTGCTAGCGATGGTTCACTGCCTACTTACGTTCTTATTTGCCGAGACGATAGTTTAGCATAGCCTTCAGCTACATCATTTGCTACGACCTAGCAAGGCGTCATTGTCAGTTACTATTGATATTGTGAATCATGTACCGTCAAGACCGTCGTTCATCATTAATGGATCAAAGTTAAGTTTTCCACCAGCTACGTCCGTTTTTCTAAAGTCTAATTTCCTTGTCCTGTTCCAGACCTCACGCCACCCTGCGTGAGCTAAAACGCGTGCCTTTCGGCCTCCTCTAGTAACACGGTGTTGGCTCTCGTGCCAACCACAACATTGGCGACGAGGCAAAACCGCGTTCTTCTCTAAACTGCCCTGATTTACTTATGTAATGGTTTCGCCACAATCTCCAGATGTACTGTCCGAATTTGATCGCTTACAGAATCAGCAGACGCAGGCATTACTGGATGCCCTTGGACAGCTTGTCCAGGGTCAACATGGAATGCAAAACGATGCTGCAGCCTCCGCTCCACCGCTAACGCAGCCACAACATGGTGTTGCACCAACTTTTCGACCTTTTGACGCTGCACTGGAAAGCTGGACAGAGTGGTCAGGCCAATTTGGATTCCATCTCGCCGCCTACAGAATTCAAGGTAACGAGCGGCAGCCTTATCTCTTATCATCGGTCAGCGTACAAATGTACCGTGTGATAGTCAAATTATTTCCCCCACGCGACATAGCAACTCTGTCCTACAAAGAAATTTTGTCTGCATTAGATGCATATTTCAAAGAATCAGTCAATGTAGTTGCGAAAAGGTATACCTTCTTTCGTACAAAACGTAAGGCAGGTCAGACTAATTGGGAGTGGGTTGCAACCTTGCAAGGCCTTACTAGGGATTGTGCTTTTGAGTGTCAATGTGGACTCCCTTATTCAGATACTATGGTACACGATGCAATTGCACAGAATGTTTCTGGTGTTCGTATAAGGGAACAGATTTTGAAACTAGTCAATCCCTCCCTTCAACAAGTGATGGACATATTGGATTGGCAGGACACACTTGACTTTGCTCAGGAATCATTTGAAACTTCACCAGCCGTGTATCAGGTTAACCGGCCCTCCGGGCGAGCTGCACGGAGAAGTAAACAACCCTCACACCCGGCCGCCCCGCTGCCGTCAGGCTCTCAGCCACGTGTGCCGCGCCGGCAAGCAAATGCAGTGCTCAAATCCTGCCCGCGGTGCACTATTAGACATTCGCGTGAGAATTGCCCGTCACGCCAAGCTATTTGCTTTTTCTGTAATAAAAAAAGGACATGTTCAGAGTGTTTGGCAGAAAAAGCTCAGATCAGAAACTCACAACCATTCCAGGCCCTTTGCTTCGCACTGGAATCGAACCAGGGATACTCAGGCTCGCGAAACTTCGCCCATGGAAATCCATATAGTTCATTCCACTCCGCTCAGTGCCACTCTCTCTAACAGTGACTGGGTTCTTCCCACAAATAGTGTGCGTCGACATCGCCGGAACTCCCGTCAAATCGCAAGTGATTTTGTACCAGTGCCAGTTCACGTTGCACGAGACAGTCACTCTTGTCGTCAGCAGGACAATAAATTTTGTGTGGACTTGGACATTAACGGCAAAGTGATACCATTCCAGCTCGATACCAGGGCTGCAGTTTCACTGATCAATCAAGACATTTACAAATTGCTGGACACACTTCCGTTGCGTGCCGCAAATGTTAAGTTAACTAGCTATTCAGGTCAAGAGATCTCTGTGTTAGAATAGTGCAGCCTTCTTGCAACATACAAAGGACAAACAAAACTTGTGTCATTTTACGTCCCTCGTTCTTCTGCAGTGAACTTGTTTGGTTTCGATTTATTTCAGTTGTTTAACTTGTCTATAGTAAATCAGGTCCTATCAGTGAACCAGACTGTGCCTTCAGACAGTGTTTCTCGTCTATGTGAAGAATTTGCAGACGTTTTTGCACCAGACCTCGGTTGCACTAAGAACTATGAAGAACATTTGGAACTGAAAGTAAATGCGCAACCGAAATATTTCAGAGCACGCAATGTTCCCCACACATTGCGTGATGAGGTCGCAAAAACATTACACGAATTGGAATCACAAGGTGTAATTGAACGTGTGCAAGCTTCTCTCTGGGCATCACCCTTAGTAATTTTGCCAAAACCTTCAGGAAAATTGAGACTTTGTGTGGACTTCAAGGCAACAGTGAATCCACAACTAGTGACTGCAACTTTTCCTTTACCCTGCCTGGAAGATCTTTTTGATAAACTGTGCCCAGGCAAATATTTTTCTAAGTTGGACCTCGCAGATGCGTACTTGCAAATACCAGTGGACAAAGAATTCCAGCGCGTTTTGGTGGTTAACACGCATCTTGGGTTGTATCAATTCAAACGACTGCCATTCGGGTGTGCATCCGCCCCTGCATTGTTTCAGCAATATCTACAAACCGTTTGTGCGTCGGTCCCTACTGCAGCAAATTATCTGGACGATATTGTGATCTCTGGAAAGACGGAAGAAGAACATTTGGCCAATCTCAGAACATTATTTCAGGTCTTGCGACAAAATGGTCTTCGCTTGCGGAAGGACAATTGTGTGTTTTTTGCTCGTGATTTGCCATACCTGCGACATGTACTCAATGCCCAAGGCATACATCCCAGTCCCACGCACCTTCGTGCCATACAAGACTTGCCTTCGCCACAGAATTTGAAGCAGCTACAGAGTGTGCTGGGAAAAATAAATTACTATAACCGATATATGCCACATGCCTCTTCCATTTCAGCTGCGCTTCATTGCTTATGCCGTAAAGGTGTTCCGTTCGTCTGGACGACGGAATGCGAACGCGCCTTTCGCCAGATGAAATCGGCGTTGCTTTCCAATACTTGCCTTACTCCACTCGATCCCCAGAAGCCCCTTTTGTTGATGGTTGATGCATCGGATTTCGGGATCGGTGCTGTGTTTGTGCACAAAGATGGATCGCACGATCGCCCTATTGCCTTTGCGTCCAAATTGCTTTCGTCTGCGCAAAGAAATTATTCACAGATCGAGAAAGAAGTATTGGCTCTCGTATTTGGTGTTACAAAGTTTCATGATTTCTTGTATGGTCGTCACTTCCCCATAATCACAGACCACAAACCTTTGACATCGCTTTTTCATCCGACCAAGCCTGTACCTCCACGTACAGCGCAGAAATTCATTCGCTGGTCTATTTTCCTCTCGCAGTACCGCTACGATATCTTGTAGCGGCCCACTGCTAAGAACGGAAACGCCGATGCGTTGTCCCGCGTGCCTGTTGCTGAGGATAGGGCATTCGATTCCTCCGAACTTGCTTGCATGTTCATTGATGCGGAAACCGATGACGTGGTCGAATAGTTTCCGATTGATTTTCGTCGTGTAGCTATAGCCACAGCTGCTGACTCTGTCTTGCTACCGTACTGCGTTTTGTTGCTACGCAATGGCCCTTGTCAAAGTCACGGATCGGAGAACCGTTGGTTCGCCGATTTTTTGCTCACCAGGAGAGACTTTTTGTTCGACGTGGTGTTTTGCTGTTGCGTTCTGGTAATGATCAGTCCAGGGTCGTGGTCCCACGTTCGTTACAGTCCTCTGTCATACAGCTTCTCCACCAAGGACATTGGGGTATAGTGAGAACGAAACAACTTGCTCGTCAGCACTGTACTTGGTTCGAAATCGATGCCGCAATTATGAATATGTGCTCTTCTTGCATGGTGTGTGCCGAACAACAATCGGCACCACTGCGGACATTCTTTGCATGGCCAAAAGCCACTTCCCCTTGGCAACGCTTACACATCGATTTTGCTGGTCCATTCTGGAATGCTCGATGGTTGGCTGTGGTAGATTAATTCAGTAATTTTCCTTTCGTTGTCCATATGTCTTCCACGACGTCATCTGCCACCATCCAAGCGTTATCTGCTATCCTTTGCATTGAAGGTCTTCCACAGACTATTGTTTCCGACAATGGCCCACAATTCATGTCCGCAGAATTTCAATCATTCTCCAAGGCCAATGGTATTCAACATCTGACGTCCGCGCCGTTTCCGCCACAGTCAAACGGTGCCGCTGAACGATTGGTCAGGACTTTCAAGTCACAGATGTTAAAGTTGAAAGAGTCGCATTCTCGGGAGGACGCGTTATTGCTCTTTTTGTCCTCGTATCGCTCTCAGCCCCGAGATGGTCGCTCGCCGGCTGAGTTGCTCCAAGGTCGTCATCATCGAACCTTGATGTCTTTGCTACATCCGCCGCATCAGGTTCCTGTGCAGCGGCAGACACCTGCTTTTGCCCCAGGCGACGTTGTCTACTACCGCCACTATCGAGGTTCACGGCGTTGGCTCGAAGGGCGCATTCTTCGCTGCCTTGGCTGCGCTATGTATCTGGTTTTGCGGGCCTCTGGTGAGGTGCGTCGGCATCTCAACCAGCTGCGCCTCTGTCGTCGCACGGGATCTGCCGCTCGCCGTCTGCTTTCAGCGACGGTGCCGTCCGGTCAGCGCCCTGGGGACCCATCTACTGGCTCGCCTCAGCCCCAGGTGTTACCGACGCTGCCTTCCACTTTGCCCCACGGCGACGCGCCGCCGCCACCGCCGCCGGCGCCTGTTCTCTCGCCGGCGACGCCTGCAGTGGACGCGTCGCTGCAACCGCCGGGCGCCTCCCTGGGTCACGCGCCGCCGATCGCTTCCCGTGACCAGTTGTCCTCCGACATGGAACTCTTGCCCGCTCCGGACCATATGTCGTCTTCGCCCGCCAGGTGCCCCGGCCCGATGGAGGTCGACCCTTCGGCCCCTCCTGTCTCTCTGCGGGCGCATAACCGCATGTTGGCGTGCACCCTGGAGCAGGTTTTCAGGCGTTTCCTAGCTCCCCGCGGTCCGAATGGCCGGGTGCAGGTGGCACAGCCTCGCCTGTTGTTAGGCTCCCCACCTCGTCGCATACGTCAACATGGGGTCCTCCCCACGGCGGGCGGAAGCCTTATGCCACAACCGTACGCCGATTTGCGGGGGAGGAATATGGTGTCACCGACAGACACCAAACTTGCTAGGTGGTAGCCTTTAAATCGGCCGCGGTCCGTTAGTATACGTCGGACCCGCGTGTCGCCACTATCAGTGATTGCAGACCGAGCGCCGCCACACGGCAGGCCTAGAGAGACTTCCTAGCACTCGCCCCAGTTGTACAGCCGACTTTGCTTGCGATGGTTCACTGCCTACTTACGTTCTCATTTGCCGAGACGATAGTTTAGCATAGCCTTCAGCTACATCATTTGCTACGACCTAGCAAGGCGTCATTGTCAGTTACTATTGATATTGTGAATCATGTACCGTCAAGACCGTCGTTCATCATTAATGGATCAAAGTTAAGTTTTCCACCAGCTACGTCCGTTTTTCTAAAGTCTAATTTCCTTGTCCTGTTCCAGACCTCACGCCACCCTGCGTGAGCTAAAACGTGTGCCTTTCGGCCTCCTCTAGTAACACGGTGTTGGCTCTCCTGCCAATCACAAACCTACTGCTTGTCGCGATCCACAGGACACAGTGCGGTTGGCAGGGACGGTCGAACGTCCGACGTGGCGCTTACTGGCTTAAACGACAGCAGGATACGTATTGGTACTATCAAATGAAAAAATGGTTCAAATGGCTCTGAGCACTATGGGACTCAACATCTTAGGTCATAAGTCCCCTAGAACTTATAACTACTTAAACCTAATTAACCTAAGGACATCACACACACCCATGCCCGAGGCAGGATTCGAACCTGCGACCGTAGCAGTCCCGCGGTTCCGGACTGCAGCGCCAGAACCGCTAGACCACCGCGGCCGGCTATCAAATGACCCACGTGTATTGGACAGGTACAGTCGATGTCTACATCATTAGTTCCACGATCAAAGCCCAGTTGTTAAAGGACATGATTCGGGCGGCGGACATTGATATCGTGTTCCTTCATGAGGTACTGCCTGATATGCACCTGGATGTTTATGGATTCGCGTCTTACGTCAACCCAACTTCCGACGGTGGTGGTGGTACGGCCATACTACTACGCGATGGCATCGAGGCAACGGATATTCAGTATTTGCCATCAGCGAGAGGCATTGCGCTCACCATCGGCGCAGTCCACCTTGTGAATCTGTATGCCCCGTCTGGTACTGCGAAGCGTCGAAATCGAACACTCTTACACCACTGAGGTAGCTCTAATGTATCAAGGCGCTACGGAGCACTTCATGGTGGGCGGGGACTAACAGCGTCTTACCCCCTGAGGATCAGATCTCTCACCATGTCCCATGTGCAGCCCTTCTTGCTATGCTCAGGGATCTCGCTTTGTATGATACTTGGACACTAACCCACAGTGACCGACGCGGATTTACACACTTCACCAGCCACTCGGCCAGCAGGTCGGACAGGATTTACATCTCCCGAGGTCTTTGGAGCAGCGACTGTCTGTGCTGAGCTGTGGCCCACTGCATTCACCGACCATCAGAACTTCATAGGTGCCGTGACTCTGATACGACAACAGACGAGCCGTAGTGGAGGACCTTGGATTCGTAACGTCAACATTCTCTGGGAAGAGGCTTGCCGTGTAGCTGTCACTGATACCTGGCACAAATGTGAGAGACGGTGTCATACCTATGAGTCCACAACACGATGGTGGACATACTGTGCCAAACCAGCTCTTCGCCGCACGCTCATGGCGTGTGGACGATACAGGGCACTTTGGCTCCGATCGACTTCTGTGTTTTACTACATTGTCTTGTGAGAACTAGCGTCGCAACAACCTTCACCAGAGCGCCAAATGGCCGTCCACCGGACACAGGCACGGCTTTTGCAGACCACTGCTGACACTGGACGGCACGCGGGTTCGAGCGAGACTGCAAAGTTCAATCCCAGAGGAATGTGCTTCTCTTTATCACATCGTCAGAGAACAGAGACACCGTACGAGAGGATTCATCACGGCAGTTATTTCTGCGGACGGGCAACGTTCCTGCTAATGTGGTTGAACGCTGCTATCCTGCGGTTGGTTGGAGACTGGTGTGGAGTAACATACAGTCGCCTTTCATTTCCACCACGGTCAGGGCGCTGTGGTATGTGATAATGACTGACAAATTCCCCAGCCGACAACGTTTACACATGATACATCTTGCCGAGGACCCTCTCTGCCCCAGATGCGCCGCTGTCGATACCGACGTGCACCGTTTCGTTTGAGATATGGCTGCCGACTGCTGGCTCCTCACACATTGTTACTGCGACGGACGCCTCAGTCCATAGAGCCCACCGAACTGATCCTTCCCGACGTCACTTACTTCCCTGCTACTCGTCACAACGCCAGGGTGTAGGTTAAGGGTATGGCATTGTCATAATTTTTTAGTGAGAGCGTTGCACGGTTTTTAGATTTTTGCCATTATTTAACGAGCAACTACATGATTTTACTGCGCAAAGCATCGTACGGTTCGCTTTTTGCGAATTACTTGGGTTAGTTGTTTACGCCTGCTGTAGACCATTGGGGTGTACCGGTTGGTTGGTTGGTTGGTTGGTTGTTTTGGGGAAGGAGACCAGACAGCGTGGTCATCGGTCTCATCGGATTAGGGAAGGAAGTCGGCCGTGCCCTTTCAGTGGAACCATCCCGGCAT
The DNA here is from genome assembly GCF_021461385.2 of Schistocerca piceifrons. Taxonomy (NCBI): domain Eukaryota; kingdom Metazoa; phylum Arthropoda; class Insecta; order Orthoptera; family Acrididae; genus Schistocerca; species Schistocerca piceifrons. The sequence goes on from NC_060149.1 coordinate 303,805,475, forward strand.
TTGCCTGGAATGATTTAGGGAAATCACGGAAAACCTAAATCAGGATGGCCGGACGCGGGATTGAACCGTCGTTCTGGGGTGTACCAGGCGTGAGGAGAGAGTGAGATATAGCATGTGAGGGACTGATGAGAGACATCAACGGTAATTATGGTGAGTTTCACCCTCGCTGTAAGAGAAGACGACCAGGACATCCAGCTTTCTGGCTGCTGTGGACACCCCCGAAAGAAGATTAAAAAAAAGATAAAAAATGTAAAAAAGAATTACAAATAGGAACATTACAAAAATGGAAAACAAATAAAATGTAGTAAAAGTATTGTACTCCTTCCTTTACCCTTTCTTTTTTTTAATAAAACGTTCAGAGGTGTATTTAATTTTTGTTCATGGGCAGAGCCTGAAGTGGTGGCAAACAACCGTCCTAGTTAGCTTTTAGGGTGATAATGGCGGTGGCACTAGATTTGTTTTTGTTTTCAGGTTCGATAGATTTTTGGGGGTAGTACGGGCGATAGGGGCCAACGCCTGAAGTGGAAGAGGTGTAAGAAATAGCAAACAAAAAAACTTAATTATATCAGTATACAAGAACTTCAGTTTTTCTCATTCACTAGCCAGTACAACATCCTGAGGAAGGCCATTTTGTAAAAGCGACCGAACTGTTGGAGTATTTTACATGCTGACAATGCGATCACATACCCTGAAGAGTTTCATTGACATTGACAATGGCTGCAGGAGCCTACACTTAGGAGTTTATCAATCTCTGGGGGAACAAAGTGAGGCTGGCGACTGTTACTTAGACTGATTTTACATTTGTAGCAATACAGAGAAGTAATCCAGGTGTGCCAATATACGTTTCCAACTAAATCTACGGGGTAGTTTGTCGCGTAATTTATCTCGCACGTCGTACTTCGAGAGGAGTAAGTGGATCCTAGTTGCGTGTCTGTGTATTTTTGCGCGACCACATTGTTATGCCGAAGAAAGGAAAGTTACAGGATGCAAGCCCTCTCAACGGGAACGCAGTACCCCATATTGCCGGTCAAATCATCGTTCTCTAACAAGAGTTTCACTGGAGCAACGTCATCCAAACATCCTGCAGTGCACACTAGGCACCTAGTTACTACCACTTCTTTCCTAAGCTGAAACAATGTTTGGCCAGGAGGTGCTGCGGCGACAATGGTGAGTTAAATACACTATGTGATCAAAAGTATCCGGACACCCCCGAAAACATACGTCTTTCATATTAGGTGCAATGTGCTGCCACCTACTGTCAGGTACTCCATATCAGCGACCTCAGTAGTCATTAGATATCGTGAGAGAGCAGAATGGGGCGCTCCGTGGAACTCACGGACTTCGAACGTTGTCAGGTGATTGGGTGTCACTTGCGTCATACGTCTGTACTCGAGATTTCAACACTCCTAAACATCCCTAGGTCCGCTGTTCCCGATGTGATAGTGAAGTGGAAACGTGAAGGGACACGTACAGCACAAAAGCGTACAGGCCGACATCGTCTGTTGACTGACAGAGACCGCCGACAGTTGAACAGGGTCGTGATGTGTAATACGATGCAGACCATCACACAGGAATTCCGTACTGCAGCAGAATCCACTGCAAGTACTACGACAGTTAGGCGGGAGATGAGAAAACTTGGATTTTATGTTCGAGCGGCTGTTCATAAGCCACACATCACGCCGGTAAATGCCAAACGACGCCTCGCTTGGTGTAAGGAGCGTAAACATTGGACGATTGAACACTGGAAAAACGTTGTGTGGAGTGACGAATCACGGAACACGATGTGGCGATCCCATGGCAGGGTGTGGGTATGGCGAATGACCGGTGAACGTCATCCGCCAGAGGGTGTAGTGCCAACAGTAGAATTCGGGGGCGGTGGTGTTATGGTGTGGTAGTGTTTTTCATTGAGGGGACTTGCACCCTTTGTTGGTTTGCGTGGAAGTATCACAGCACAGGCCTACATTGATGTTTAAAGCACATTATTGCTTCCCACTATTGAAGAGCAATTCGGAGATGGCGATTGCATTATTCAACACGATCGAGCACCTGTTCATAATGCGCAGCCTGTGGCGGAGTGGTTACAGGACAATAACATTTTTGTAATGGACTGGCCTGCACAGAGTCCTGCCCTGAATCCTACAGAACACCTTTGGAATGTTTTAGAACGCCCCCTTCGTGCCAGGCCTCACCGACTGACACCGATACCACTCCTCAGAGCAACACTGCATGATGAATGAGCTACCATTCCCGAAGAAATCTTCCAGCACCTAAGTGAACGCATACCGGCGAGAGTGGAAGCTCTCATCAAAAGCTTGAATTCCAGCAATATCGATGGAGGGCGCCACGAACTTGTAAGTAATTTTCAGCCAGGTGTTCGGATACTTTTGATCACATAGTGTATGAGGGCCAATTCCTCAACGGCGTAGTGGTAAGTTTGTACGTTATAGACTTACAAAAACTGCCACAATGTCTAAAAAATTGCATCAGCTGATAACGCAATTACGCGAAGAAATAAAGAAACGTTCAAGCTTTAAGCGTATATGTCGATTTTTGAAAATAAACACTCCTTTCTGTAACTGACAAGAAAATGTATTTTATTTTTTGGATCAACCTCGTATCGTACATCCGAGACAATTTGAAGCTAACTTTATCAGATTCACATCAGTGACACATGTGACGTACAGAGAATTTGCAATCATGTATTCTTTGCATTTGTTTGCACTTCAACACTCGTATTGATTAGACAAAATCAGGTGCACGAAAAAGGTATTCTACAGCAAGGTGGTGAGCTAAGATTGGTATTCAGGTGGTCTGTTGAGAATAAATACGATTTCGTGTGAACCTACACGGTGTTGCCACATATCAAGTTGATGAACAACAGTTGCTTTCGTTTCGCTTCACCTTAAGTTTTCAGAATGAAAATGGGAAGCAGTAAAGCTGGTCGAGGGAAGGCAATGCATGTGCATGTTGGAGCATTGTTGGTGGAAGAAGAACAAGTTTCCAGCGATTCGTAGAGAAACGACGTCTTAGCACAGAACAGATAACCGCGATAGGAACAGCCTATGTTTTATAAGGTCCAACTCGCATTCGCAAAGCTACTCTAGCTACTTATGATTTATTCTGTACATTCTGTCCATTCTGTTTAATGGAACCTTTCTAGGGTTTTCAACTGCTCTTTGTTGGAGAAACAGTTTTTTAATCAGCATTCCTGCCTTTATCCTTTATTGTCGTTTACTTTTATGAATTGCCTGTTCGAAGCCTAAATGCGAACACTAGCGAACCAGCATCAGTGAAGTGAACATTCTCTCCTTTTAGACGATTAGCGAGCGCGAGCAAACAACTTTCAATGGCATTCGGTTCGAATTCGCTCGGGTTATGTCATTTGTTAGGATTCATGCAAATTGTGAAAGGAAGTTTCTCAGTCTCCACTTCCGCGCTCTCCTCAGTGTGAGTATAATATGAAAGAGTTTAAGTTTCATGTCAAATAAATGATGAGTGAACGAAAGGGGCGTTCGACTGAACCTGTAAAACCTGTAAAAATGAATTGTTTACACATATTCTCTTTTGTTCCGAATTTGCTAGAAAAAAAAGTCTCATTTTCTAAAGTCTTCGAAATATGAGACAAATATAATTCCTAAAATTAAAAGCTTACTTTAGCTTTAGTTTTAGTTTTAAAAGTTCCAAATATTTACAACAGTTTTGCACCCTATATTTCAGAATTAAAATTGTTTATTTGGTTTCTACTAATACTCTAATAACGCATCTTTTATGTATAATGAGATGATATAATTTTTGTTTTTGAAGTTTTAAGAAACTATTAATTCTCATGAACCATAAAGCGTAAAATTTTATGCAAATAATTGGCAATAATAATAGAAATTAAGTAATAAGAATATGTTTTGTAATGTCAAGGGTGTGGTAGCGTCCTTTTCTTTTCTTTGAGTCGATAGCGATGGTAACAGTAGAGTGCTCTGCACACTGCAGCTTATGACGTTGGATGACCGTCTCCTAGACGGTAAAGATCCTTGCAGCATGTTTAGTATCTGCTGGAGCCAAAAAGTCTCATGCTACCGTACCCTGTCGTCTGCACAGCGCTTCAGACTGCAACAGTCCTGTGATGAGTATGTCCGCGGGACGCAAAAGCCGCAAAGCCACGTCTGATGTCTTTGCAAACCACATTCATCCAGCTTAAACGTTTCTACAGCGGGTCTTGTATATTTGCGTCTGTAAGCACTGTGAGTGTACGTCTTATATTTCCATATCACTTTGCCTGTCTGTACACGTCAGATGCTGTCGATGAATTTTAGCTGACTTTAGCTTGCTCTATAATTAATTTCAACCACCTATAAAACTCTGGGATTCGGCAGACTATTTTTATGTTACAGCTGACAGCTGTTTCAGGTGTTTGTTAATAATGTAAGCATAGCCTCCCCTAAAACGTTCTAACATTTATCCACTATTACCACTGGTCCCGAATACTCCATTATTTCTCAACGGTAAATACTTCACCACGAATTGTTAACACAGCAGAACATGCAAGCTTTCACGACACACAATTCAAAAACTGTATGACCTAAGTAGCCTAATAATACGCATTCCAGAACTGATAGTAGCCATCCCTTGAAAATTTTAACTCCAGTTACTACTTAGATCGTTATATACAAATCTACAATTATTACTTGCAAACAGTATCTTAAAAATGCTTCTCTGTCAGAACTCCATCCTTCGATGATGGACTCCTTTTCCACAACTTTGACAAGTAAAACTATGTATGTTGTGTTAGAAAATACAACAGACAATAACCACCATTTACTGAAAAGAGTCTAGAAACCTACATAGATACGACACGAAGACTACTAGTCACGTAGATTCTACAAACAATGGATTAACGAAGGAGTAACGTTTCGGGCTACAGCAGTATTCTATGACTTCAGCCTGGGATGCATTATGAGCTTCCATCAAGCAGTAATCCTGAAGGTTAGTTGCAGCATTAACTGTATGTTTGTCTAGAAGATCGTCTGTTTGGTATACCAACATATATTCAGCTTTGTTTTAGGGTTTTGATTTAGCATTCCCTTAGCTAGTCCATTATTGGTAATTCTATGCTCATATTTGTCTTATTTTCTTATATGACTTACCATCAAGACGTTCAGATGCTGCTTCATGGTCGAGTTTTCATTCTCTTTCCTTGAAATGTCCAAAACTAACCAAAGGCAGCAATTTTAATGTTGATTTTTTCCTTTGTCAAGAACTAACCATTTTCCACTGCTTTAAAGTTATCTCAGTCATTCTTACATGAAATTTAGTAAAATATTAGCTTAATGATATAAAACTCCAGTCACGTATCAGGAGGTCGGAACACTAATACGGGAAAGAACCTCGTAAGAATCGAAGAGGAAGTGCAAACAGTCGGATGGCAAATATTTTACATGCCAAATAATAAAATCAGAGCGGCATTTGATGTTTTACTGACAGTCCTGCAACAGGTTATTTAGGCTACAGACGTTACAGCTGTAATCAATGTTGAATTTTTACTCTTTTAGTCCTCAGAAAGCTGGTTCGCAAATGACATGCAGTTTAGGATTGCGAAACGCTTCAGAAGTAACACTGACATCTAAAACTAATTTTTAAGGAAAACAAATATTTTTCTTACATCGAAACGCTTTGTAGGCTAAAAGTGGAGGAGGAGGGAGGGGTTAACATTCAGCGCGTTCGCGGCATTCGAGAAGTCAGATATGGTTCCTAGGTTTTGCCAACCGACGACCGCCTCACGGAGTTCAGTCTTAGTTGTGTGTGGACGGATATGACGAACCCGGGTTTTAGTCCAGTCGCCAAGTGCACTGGACCTTACAAAATGCCTGAATTTTGTGAACTTCTAGTATGTCGCGTAAGTGTGGTGTGTAGTGCAGAATCCAAGTTTCCGACCTCGAGAACCGTTGCTAACTTGGGGAAGCCGAAACCCCTGAAATTTTGGTACTTTTTTCAATATTTCTCTATATTTAAGGTTGAATAAGACGTACACTGTTTTTGTTGTACTGTTTTTTGCTTATTTCGACCTAATTTTCGGCTTATTAGGCCATCTTCAGGAAACAACTGACTAGCGTCTGGAAGGGGCACTGGTTCTTGGGTAACCAAACATTATAGGTAAAGATACAATCACTTGCAGAGAGTGTTGCGCGTCAAACTTGTTTCATAGTGTTCATAGTGTTGAAATTACATTTTACACAATGGGAAATGTAAAGCACACAGTTCGTAATTAAACTACACAATACTACAGGTTAAATGGACCTTTTTCCGATATTCTGTTAAACTGAGTACTTTTCATTTACACTCCTGGAAATTGAAATAAGAACACCGTGAATTCATTGTCCCAGGAAGGGGAAACTTTATTGACACATTCCTGGGGTCAGATACATCACATGATCACACTGACAGAACCACAGGCACATAGACACAGGCAACAGAGCATGCACAATGTCGGCACTAGTACAGTGTATATCCACCTTTCGCAGCAATGCAGGCTGCTATTCTCCCATGGAGACGATCGTAGAGATGCTGTATGTAGTACTGTGGAACGGCTTGCCATGCCATTTCCACCTGGCGCCTCAGTTGGACCAGCGTTCGTGCTGGACGTGCAGACCGCGTGAGACGACGCTTCATCCAGTCCCAAACATGCTCAATGGGGGACAGATCCGGAGATCTTGCTGGCCAGGGTAGTTGACTTACACCTTCTAGAGCACGTTGGGTGGCACGGGATACATGCGGACGTGCATTGTCCTGTTGGAACAGCAAGTTCCCTTGCCGGTCTAGGAATGGTAGAACGATAGCTTCGATGACGGTTTGGATGTACCGTGCACTATTCAGTGTCCCCTCGACGATCACCAGTGGTGTACGGCCAGTGTAGGAGATCGCTCCCCACACCATGATGCCGGGTGTTGGCCCTGTGTGCCTCGGTCGTATGCAGTCCTGATTGCGGCGCTCACCTGCACGGCGCCAAACACGCATACGACCATCATTGGCACCAAGGCAGAAGCGACTCTCATCGCTGAAGACGACACGTCTCCATTCGTCCCTCCATTCACGCCTGTCGCGACACCACTGGAGGCGGGCTGCACGATGTTGGGGCGTGAGCGGAAGACGGCCTAACGGTGTGCGAGACCGTAGCCCAGCTTCATGGAGACGGTTGCGAATGGTCCTCGCCGATACCCCAGGAGCAACAGTGTCCCTAATTTGCTGGGAAGTGGCGGTGCTGTCCCCTACGGCACTGCGTAGGATCCTACGGTCTTGGCGTGCATCCGTGCGTCGCTGCGGTCCGGTCCCAGGTCGACGGGCACGTGCACCTTCCGCCGACCACTGGCGACAACATCGATGTACTGTGGAGACCTCACGCCCCACGTGTTGAGCAATTCGGCGGTACGTCCACCCAGCCTCACGCATGCCCACTATACGCCCTCGCTCAAAGTCCGTCAACTGCACATACGGTTCACGTCCACGCTGTCGCGGCATGCTACCAGTGTTAAAGACTGCGATGGAGCTCCGTATGCCACGGCAAACTGGCTGACACTGACGGCGGCGGTGCACAAATGCTGCGCAGCTAGCGCCATTCGAGGGCCATCACCGCGGTTCCTGGTGTGTCCGCTGTGCCGTGCGTGTGATCATTGCTTGTACAGCCCTCTCGCAGTGTCCGGAGCAAGTATGGTGGGTCTGACATACCGGTGTCAATGTGTTCTTTTTTCCATTTCCAGGAGTGTATGTTGTGCTACAAACGTGTCTTTTTAAAGTTGTAATCTAATCTCTAGGTAATGGACAGTATTGTACACAATAATTAGAATACATACTCTTACATTATTACAAGATACATGTTTATGAGGCCATAACTGAGCTGTGGCAACTTGTATTGAGAAACAAACGTGTTTTACATTGTAAATAACATTTTTATGCAATGCGCAATGTTGACAATAGCACATGGATAGAACGCAAAGTGTTAAAGTATTACAAGTTATATTGTTGAAGTTTGTGGGGTAAGGAATAGAAAAGTGTACTATGTTTTAATTTTATGTAGCAGTGTGTGTCATTTTAACAGTTTGCGGGCATGTAGCTGGTTGAGAGCATCATGTGAAGCTTAAAAGTGGGTATGTGCTCATTGTAATTGATCGTTTAGAACTAGCTGGGCATTTTGAGCTAAATGTCTGTTTATCTCAAGTGCTTCTAATAGGCTTAGTTTTCTTCCTTTGTTGGGTACATGCAGTACTTCTGTGTGGATTTGGTATTTGTGTCCTTCCTTCAGCACATGTTCGGCAGAAGTGGAGCCTGACTTATGCAACTCCAGCTGCGTTTGTGTTCAATCATCCTAGTTGTTATGGCCCTGCTTGTCTGACCAATATACAGTTAGTTCCGGTCATTGCAAGTGATTTTGTAAAAGCCAGTTTAACCTGTATTGTTGTGTAGTTTAATTGCTTATTGTGCTTAACACTGTCCGTTGTGTAAAGCGTAATTTCAACATTAAGAAACAATAGTCTTCACGGGTTTCCCACCCAATGACGTTGTGCAAATTCCACAATATTTCCTCGGAGCAACTGTCCGACATCTCCACGTGGTTCAGCCTTGCTGGTGGCTAGGTGCGAATGACGGTATCCGCACGTCGACGCCCTGTGCAAAGAACACTCGAGAAGAATGCGCAGGAGCGGAAATCACGCATACGCAATGATTTGCAGATAGGTAGTGCCATACTAAAACACCCTCTGCCGAAACTCGCAGAGCGGCCCTCCCGCGCCTGCGCAAATAAAAATACAGCATCGTAAGTTACTAAGAGATCCGACGATTGCAAACTAAGAGTTTTCAGGCGACATATGAGATCTTCAGAGTTTCGAATATGATGCTCGCACTTGCCTACGAGCGGTCACAATAGTGATGTCAGATATTTGGCACAAAATAAGTAGGTGCTCCTGTATTACTTAGAACGAGAAGGAGAGGCACCCCGTTCTTATGGATCTCGGGTAGGCCAAAGAGCGTAGGAGGAACTGCAGCCTGTTGACGTAAGCCCTTAGTGACTTGCTCTGGAAACTTGCTTTCCCTGATGAGTTCCAAAGTCTTTCTCTGGGTGCTACCAGTCGGATCACTTTCGATGTTGTCTCTTTATTTACAAAGGTGACCTTGCAGGACTGTTTCTAGCTCATTAGCTACAAGTTTGAGGACGACATAGTGACATTATTAGAACACATGCTTACTTCAATATACTTCTTATTTCATGACCAATATCTTGAACAACTGTACGGTGTCACCATGGGAAGCCCTCTGTCTCCTGTGGTGGCCAATTATTTTCTGGAGGGCTTTGAAGAAAAACCACTAGTCAGCTAATCTCAAAATCTCTTGTTTACTGCGCTATGTGGATGATACATTTGTAGTGTGGCCACATGGACTTGATACTCTACTTACGTTTCTTCAGCATTTAAATTCACTCCATCCGAATATAAACGTCAGAATGGAAGTGGAAAAAGATGGTACTTTACTTTTCTTGATATTTTGGTACGAAGGAAAGCAGATGGAACCTTGGGACAGAGCGTCTACCGCAAGCCAACGCATACAAATCTATATTTGCGGGCCACAAGCTGCCATCATCCTGCAGAATGCGGTAGTACATTACGTACGTTAATTCATAGAGCGCATGTGGTATCTGATCATGAAAGCCTGTCAAGTACAACACAACATTTGAAGACAGTATTCCGACAAAACGGTTAATCTGAGAGACAGATACGTAATGCATTCAGGCCTAAGCGAGTTCAGTTTATGGAGCAGAACGAAGATACGAAGACACCCCTCACTTGGCCTTTTTGCCGTATTTTGGTGCCGTGTGGTCAAGAATCGGCCGAGTCCTCGGAAGATATACATTACGTGTGTTTTCCGACCATCTGAAAAACTGAGGAACCTATTGGGCTCGGTTAAGGATGATTTTGGCCTGAAGAAATGTGGAGTGTACAAGATTCCTTGTCAATGTGGGGCAGCGTATATAGGCCAGACATGTCGCACAATTCAAGAACGCAGCGCCATACACGCCTACGTCAACTGGAAAAGTCGAAAATTGCGGAACACTGTCTGAATACAGGACATTGCATGATTTATGAAAAGACATAAGTTTTATCCCCGACATCATCTTCCTGTGACAGCGTTATTAAGGAATCAATATGTATCCGTACAGCCGATAATCTCATCAACAGGGATGTGAGATTTCAACTGAGCACAGCCTGGAATCCAGCATTGGCCGTTTTGTATCCCGCGTGGAAGGCCGCGTACGGGTCTGCTCCTGAAAACTGAAAGGTTGGACGAATGAAGGAAGCGAGTAGGAGCAAGTGAGGTAAAACACATCGGTACTGCTGTAACGTCTACGCTCTGGCGTACGTTAACTCTTTAAAGCCTGTACTATGGTAAGTTGACGGGCTTCACCTTATAAGAAAGGGTTTTAGTAAATACGTTGACCGCGTGTACCTGAATGGAGGCAAAATCAGACATACACCCACTCAGTAACAACAATGATACGTCAAGCAAGTCTAAAGTGCAACTACACGTTAGGACGGGCAAGAAACATACACAGCAGATGCTACCAATTGTTAATAATACGGTCGCCAGCCTGATTAGGCATTAAGTGAGTTTTTTCCTTGTACAAGTCGATGTACGTACAAGCATAACAACACGTAGTAATACTGCATTACATGGTAAATTTTAGAACCAGAAAAATCTACTGAACTAATATTTTCCCCTTCTGTACTAATTTGGACAAGCTATAAATACACAACATTACACTATAATGATTACTACAAACTGCGTTTTGTCTATTGTTCCGACTGAAATCGGGCATAGGTTACCCTAGAAATAGCACTTTTGAAACACACATACAATGTCAGTTTTAAGAAGGGTAAAACACTGATAAATTTGGGTTTTATATTGACTTTAACTTTGCTGGTCAAATCAGTTCAGTACACTTCAGAATTTAAATGAATAGAAAAGAAAAAGGGGGGTGGGGAGGGGGACCCTGAAACTGTAATTGTCACTGTATTGAAATTCTTTGACTATTGAACTCATTAAGCACTCAAGGTTTCCAATATATGAATTACTACTCTTTTTGTCTTATTTCTCATGTCTGGGGAGTCTGGTGGCCAGCGGAAGTGTTCAAACTCAGAAGAGTGTTCCTGAAGCCACTCTGTACCAATTGTGGCGTGTGGGGAGTCGCACTGTCCTGCTGGAATTGCCTGAGTCTGTCGGAATGCGCAATGGACATGAATCGATGCAGGTGATCAGACAGGATGCATAAGTACGTGTCACCTGTCACAGTCGTATCTAGACGTATCAGGGGTCCCATATCAGTACAACTGCACACGCCACACATCATTACAGAGCCTCCACCAGCTTGAACAGTCCCCTTGGTCACATGCAGGGTCCATGGATTCATCAGGTTATCTCCGTACCCGTACACATCCATCCGATAGGTACAATTTGAAAAGAGACCCGTCGGACCAGACAACAGGTTTCTAGTCGTCAACAGTCCAATGTCGCTGTTAACGGGCCCAGGCGAGGCGTAAAGCTTTGTGTCATGCAGTCATTAATGGTACAAGATTGGGCCTTTGGCTCTGAAAGCTCATTTTGATGATGTTTCGTCGAATGGTTCGCACGCTGATACTTGTTGATGCCGCAGCATTGAAATGTGCAGAAATTTGCGGAAGGGTTGCACTTCTGTCACGTTGAACTATTCTCTTCAATCGTCGTTGGTCCCGTTCTTGCGGGATGTTTTTCCGGCCACAGCGATGTCGGAGATTTGATATTTACCGGATTCCTGATATTCATGGTACACTCGTGAAATGGTCGTACGATAAAAGCCCCACATCATCACTACCTTTGAGACGCTGTATCTCATCGCTCGTGCGCCGACTATAACACCACGTTCAAACTCGCTTATTTCTTGATAACCTGCCACTGTAGCAGCAGTAACCGATCTAACAACTGCGCCAGACACTTGTTGTCTTATATAGGCACTGCCGACCGCAGCGCCGTATTCTGCTGTTTACTTATCTCTGTACTTGAATACGCATGCCTGTATCAGTTTCTTTGGCGCTTCAGTGTATTTCCCCCAGTGACAAGAATTAAAGCACACACCAATAAAGCACATCTAACACCCCTCCTCCTCATCCTCAGTACCTTATCAGGTTGCGGAAACAGTTTCTTCCGCCAGTATGTAAGGATGAGAGAAGCTTAAGAAATGAATTAAGTTCTTTACCACGGCCAGGACATGAAGCCAGGTTTCCTGGTTTACTAAGCAAGTGTGTTAGCCATTATACCAGCAAAGCAGTATAGCTAATACAGCTGCACTGACTCCCCTAGTCCAGCGCCCTCCCTAACACAAACTTCACGTTTTGAGTATATTTTCCCTTCCTTAGAGAGTGCGTTGGACCAGATTAATATTTGCAGGTGCATTAGCTGTAGTGCTGTCTTGGTGGAATAGCTAACGCAGCTGTCTAGTCTGTAAAAATGGTTCAAATGGCTCTGAGCACTATGGGACTTAACATCTATGGTCAGCAGTCCCCTAGAACTTAGAACTACTTAAACCGAACTAACCTAAGGACATCACACAACACCCAGTCATCACGAGGCAGAGAAAATCCCTGACCCCGCCGGGAATCGAACCCGGGAACCCGGGCGTGGGAAGCGGGAACGCTACCGCACGACCACGAGCTGCGGACTAGTAAGTAAAACAACGTGCGTTGAAGTCCTGGCTGTGACACAAAATCTTAATTCATTTCTTAAGCTTCTCTCGTTATCGTATATGAAGATGAGAACCAAATGTCTCAACAATCTTCTCTTAGCCGTGTTGCGATGCGGACGTGGGCGGGGCTCTGTGCTGCGCTCCGCAAGCCGGCCGTTGTTTACCCGCGCGGGTACTGGTGTTGAAGTGTAAACAGACCACCTCGAACGATGATAGCGCTTTCTTATAAATATAAATGTCGTGTGACAAGGGCCTCCCGTCGGGTAGACCGTTCACCTAGTGCAAGTCTTTCGATTTAACGCCACTTCGGCGACTTGCGTGTCGATGGGGATGAAATGATGATGATGAGGACACTTTTTTTTTTCACTAGCTGCTTATATTTTATGACCCACCGTCTAATTTCTTATGGTGGGTCGTATGTTGCCACTTAACCGCTGTGACTGGGTCCGGGGTCCGGAGTGGCTGAAAGTAACACCACCCCGGCTCCCGTCCCCACTCACACCGTTGCCCGTGTCCCGCCACGTAGAGGCGGGCTCTATTTGTTTAGATCCATTTGATATCTTTTTCTTGTGTGCAGCATTAGAAAAACTTATAACTAATACAAAATCAAGTAAGATATTAATAAACAAAACGAAATTAAATATTTGAAGAGAACTGAATAGAGAAGGGATAGGTATGATATTGTCCGTCTCCTGGTTGTGGGCGGCGGCCCGGGTCTTGGAATGACCCTCAAGACGCTGGCCGTCGCTCACCATGCCTTTAACATCTACCATCCTAAAAACTAACTTAACTAGAAGAGATTAGAGTACGTTAAAGCTAGAAACTAAGACTAAGACCTCCATGTCCAGCCTGCTAAACTATTTACGATATAAAATAGAGAGGTAACTGATTTTGTGCTTGACTCAAAGTTGCTAATGAAAGGGTATTTGTGGTAAAAGTAATAAGGTAATAACGCTAACGGTTTGTGTTGAGCCTACAAGGCTCCTGGTAGAGTACATCAGGCGCAAGCACCTCCCGGCCCCGCCGACAACACGACCTGAACGGTGGTTTTCCCCGATGTACCATAGGTATCCGTCGGGTTGGGCTCAAAAGAGAGGAACCACAATTAAGATACTTCCATCCAGGACGTGCGCCGCCTCTTACCAGGGGGCGTAGGTCTCTTGAAGAGGTGCCTAACTTTAAGCTTCAGATCAGAATTTATTAGTGTAGTGGAGGTTGAGGTATAGCCTGTGTAGGTTGGTTGTACAAACAGTTCACGCTGAGCCAATGAGACTTACAATGATACGTGATGTGGCAGTTAGCACCTTCCGGCCCCGCCAGCAACACAGCCTGAACGGTGGTTTTCCCCGATCTACCATAGGTATCCGTCGGGTTGGGCTCAAATGAGAGGGACCACAACTAAGATCCTTCCATCCAGACTGTGCGCTGCCTCTTAACGGAAGGCGTAGGTCCCTTGAAGAGGTACCCAGATTTAAGCTCTTATTAGACATGGAGATGCTGTTAACTGTTTACATATAAGGTGCAATCTGTTTTTAGGATTGTGTGTGACTTGTGCACCTCTTGTCGGTTGTTCCACTCTGTTCTTTGAATTTGACTTGGTTGACACTATGGATCATCCGCGCCGGACGCTTCAATATCTGTGTTGGTGCCCTGGTCTGTATCTGTTTCTTCTTCATCACTCGTGGTGATAATCATATCTGTGTCCCCCTGGGCATCGTGACGTCTGTTTGGACCGACTTGCCTTCGGTAGGGTCTGTTGCGCAAGTATTCTATTTGTTGGATCTTCGAGATTTCGTCCGTTAGTTTGTTGAGTTCAGTTCACCTTTCCGGGTCGGGTACTATGGCATATAGTTCGTTCTGTGTGTTCAGGCGATTTATGTGTACTGTGTGTCTTATGTTCGTGCGTTGTCCGCAGAAGAAGACAGTATGTTCAGGGGAACCTTCTTCCCCGCATGTGCATCTATTAGTCTGCTGCAGACTCACGCGGTACAGGTGCGTGGGATAAGGGCCATGTCCTGTGATGAAATGTACCATACCGCGGCTGGGATCAATATGTTTTAGTTTTAGTCTTTCCCGGATGTCAGGGAAGAAGTTGTATACACGGCGGCCCTTATCGCTGTTGGCCCACTCGCTCTGTCAGGTATCCACTCGCCATGCTCTGAGTTGGCGTGTTGTCTCAATCGGTACACCAGTGATCTGCCGAACCTGGTCTATTCCCCATCCTAAGCCAGTACATTGCTGCGCGGTACCTGATGGTGATATCTATGGGGAAGATTCCCATGACGACACATAGTGCGTCATTTGATGTTGTGTTGAACCAGCACCCCCTGTAAAAGAAAGCCTGTCTACGTAGTGCGTGACGTCACAAGATGGCTACACACATAGTCCTTTCTTCAATAGTTTCACGGAACAGTGCTTGTGAATAGTCGTTCGGCGAGTTTCGCGTCAGTTTACTATTATAGTGAATGGTGTTCCTGCATTAGTGTACGTGATTTGGTTGTTTAGTTTCTGTACACTAAACTGGTGATCTGTTTTTCTTGCCTGTGAAAATTTCGTTGCCTGCAAAATGCCGTATCGTTGTTGTGTGCCGAATTGTAGAGGAAATTACGACGGTGGACCAAAAGTAACCGTGTTTAAATTTCCGGAGGATGAAGCAATGAGAAAGAAATGGTGGTCAAGTATTCGCAGAGATAACTTCACTCCTTCTTCAAGTTCAAGAGTAAGTATTTGTTTTGTTTATTTCTTAAAAGAGGTTAAGTGTGCTAACAAAGAATAGGCACTTATGCAGTAAGGAAGGTCAGCGACATTTTGACTAATATATCAGATCTTAACTGAATAAGTGCCGAAGAAAATAGCGTTTCGTTTTCTTGCCCTGGCAATTCTACAGTTTAGCTGGTATAGGTTATATGAATTCTGTATTCTGCAAGTTCAACCAGTATAGCCTAAGCACAGTCATACTTACGTAGTTAAATATCTCAGTATATCTTTATACTTACTGTTTACGCTGCCTGTTGTTAGGAATAAAAGTCGGTTTATAATTAAGTACGTGCACTTAAGATACAGACGATTTTCGATGTATTCTGCTTCTGTATTTGTGTTTCTTTTTGCTGTAAAAGTCTTTAGGAAGTTGCCTGTTCAAAAACAAGTAATGTGGTGTACCCAGAAATTGAAAATGAAGTAAAAACAGTGTCTCAGTCGCTTGTTTTTAATAAATTATTGGTGGGAATTTGAAGTCATTGCAAGGAATGTTACTATTAGGGAATATAGTAGGCTTTAGACTTAACAGTGAACCATAGACAGGAAAAATGAATGAGTACATGAATGGATTAACAGGCCATCACAAAATGCAAAGGGAGAAACTGTGAAAACATATAAAAAATACTTGTGGATTTTACAAATTCTTACTTTCTGGGTCTGGAATTTCAGATACATGCCAGTGGCCTACACAGCTGTCTTATAGATACACAGCTAAAGTACTTGAAAGCAATTGTGTGCTCATGTTTAGCCTAATAGGTAGCACATAAGTGGCAATGTATTAGTTCATCATACTGTCAGTTTTTATGTAAGTTATGAACTGATATCAAAAGCAAAACAGTGTCTATCTGATAAAAAGCACTACCTTTAAGTATTTCATAGTTCTAAAGGTTACACAGTGTTGACAATTACTTTGTATTATTCTGTTACTGTGTCACAGTTGCTTCTTGGATTACACCTGTGTGAGTTTGGTGTCATCATGCTTTCTTGTGTCCGAGGTGTGTGTGTGGGGTGGGGGTGGGGGGTGGGGGGGAATAGAGCAAGACATTAAGCAAAAATCCCACCCCTCTTGTAAATATGAGCTTCAAGGCTAACTTATAAAAAAAAATTGTCACTGTTATTGAATTATGCTACAAACATTAGTCAATGTTTGTAATTTTTGATGGGGAAAGTACTTTCTTCATTTCACCATCTCTTTAAGAGCTTGTTGCCATGACATGTAACTGCATGTGTTTTGATATTGTAGTGTTATTGTTTTATAGAGTTACTATGCCATGGCCACATTTATCACTTGAGCATTCTTCTGCATTTTAGTTGGGAGTCTATTTGTATTTTAGAACTAGAAACTAACTTTATATTCATAAATTGTTTTCACACTATTAATATTGTCATCACATTCAGTTGTAAGCACCTTTTTCATTTTTTATTCATTTTTAATTACAGGTATGTCATGTTCACTTCCACAAGGATGATGTTATTTGGGAAACACAAATTGTGGATGAAAGGACTGGTCAGTTATTAAGAGCCCCCCTTCTCAAACCACGTTTGAGACCAGATACAGTTCCATCACTACTCCCAAACTGTCCTTCCTGCCTTTCAAAGGAAGAAAGTAGACGTGAAGGGCCAGAGGAGAAAAAGCAAAGGCTTGAAAATGAGCAGTTAGCTGCAGCGTTACAATATAGTTTAGCATCACAGAAGGACTATGAAAACACTTTCAGCTTCAGTTCTTTAGAAGAGTTAATGTTGCGTACGAAGGAAATGGAGTTGCCCAACGAGTGGAGTGTGATCGAAAAACACAGTGATTTTGTTTGTTTTTTAAAGATAATAAGAAATCCAGCACCATTAATCACACATTCTGTCGTTATAGATAGTAATTTAAATGTTTCATTGTTTAAGAAAGATGTACAAATTAAGACATTAGGAAAAAGATCTTTTCCTGTAATTGTAACCAATATCCATGAAATTGTCAGTGTACTGCAGGAGTTTTCAGACACAGATTGTGGGCACTCAGAAACTTCTATAGATAGTATTGTAGAGATAGTGAAAGACAGTCTAGGAGTGCTGAAAGACAGTTTACAGGAGAGTGAAAAGGAGATGGTAGACTTTATATATGAACAAGTTAGTCTCATAAATGTAAAGAAATTTAATCATAGGTTTAGTTCTACATTTATGATACTGTGTTGTTTGCTATTTTCAATTTCATCTCATGCTTACAATTTTTTACGTAGCAGCTCATTAATGAAAATGCCACATCCAAGCACTCTGCGTAGGATCTGCAGCAAATTTAATGTGAATCCATCTCACGAAAGGCTTGGGGGAAGTAATTTCCTGTCCTATGCAAGACAGAAATTTCAATACTTGAACAGCGATGATGTCAATGTTGTTTTGAGTGTAGATGAAATTCATCTAAATTCTTATTTGGAATATAAAGGAGGTAGTGTTTTGGGCATGTCATATAACTCTGAATGTGCTGCAAATTCAGCATTTGTATTTATGTTGCAGAGTGTCAAGTCTTTGTACAGGGATGTTGTTCACATTTTACCGGTGAAAACCATTTCATCTAATGCATTATACGATGTGCTACTGGCCATAATAAATGGCCTTGAACTAATAGGCTATAGGGTTTTTTGTGTGGTAACTGACAACAACAAAATCAATAGCAAAACCATGTCAATGTTTTCTCTGGATAAAGCTGTTAATATAGTTTTTAAACATCCATCTGATCCTAATCGCCCACTTTTCTTTTTAATTGATGCCATACACATTGTTAAATGCATAAGAAATGTGTGGCTGAACCAAAAAAATGATGGTAAAGATATGTTTTATCCTCAGTTTCCAGTTAGAAAAGAAGTGGAAGAAAATAAGTTTTCTGTAGTTTCTTTTAAAACACTGAAACAGATTTATGACATAGATTCCAGTTCTTTAGTAAAATATTGTCACACATTGTCTCTCAAATCACTTTGCCCTACATCATTAGAAAAACAGAGCATGAAATTAGTGCTGCAGATATTCAATCGACATGTGTCAGAGGGCCTTGAGGTAGCTAGTGATAAATTTGATTTGAGACATGCACCATCAACAGCAGAATACATTCGAATAATAACAAAATGATTTGATGTCATGAATGTGAAATCAGTGTTTAAAGGGAAACACAAACAGAATCCTTATATGGATCTGTTGACAACTGATAGCGTTTCTATGCAATTTTTGCTAGATTTTCTAGACTGGTTTGATGTGTGGAAAGCAAAAGGTTTGTCAAGTGGGTTTCTCACAAAAGAAACATTTTTTGCTATTCAGCATACAACATATGCCGTTGTAGAGATTGCTCGATACTGTACTGAAGAGCTAGGTATGAGCTATTTACTGACAGCCAAGCTACAAACAGATGTGCTTGAGCGGCGTTTTGGAAAGTATAGACAGCTTGCAGGTTCCCAATACAATGTTTCAGTGACACAAGTCTATGAAGCAGAAAAGAAGCTTCGAATTCAAAGTGTAATGCCTTTAGTTTTATGTTCTCCTTCCTATGGCAATATCACAGTAGGGGCCATAAAAAATTTTATGTTTTCTGAAGTTGAAGAAACAGACACATTAGACATAGAAGTCAGTGTAACTCAAGACGATGTTCTTTCAGTGAAAGATATTGCAACGTCTTTAACTTTCATTGCAGGCTACTGTGCTCATGCAGTGATTAAGAAGCTGAAATGTGAGAGTTGCCTTAATGAAATTGTGATTGAAAAGGAGTTGCCAATAAACGAACATTTTAGTTTGATACAGAGACTTGATCATGGAGGACTAAAATACCCATCAGACACTATTTTAAATATGATTGTCTACACTTATATTGTCATCAGCAAACTTCTCAAAGAACATGAAAGAAATTTTCTTGCCTGTACGAATCAACGTGCTATTGCCTGTGCAGTAGCACTTGCTACTCTTCACGAAAATGACTTTTTATTATTTGATGGGGTA
Organism: Schistocerca piceifrons; assembly: GCF_021461385.2. Taxonomy (NCBI): domain Eukaryota; kingdom Metazoa; phylum Arthropoda; class Insecta; order Orthoptera; family Acrididae; genus Schistocerca; species Schistocerca piceifrons. The sequence continues at coordinate 303,824,949 of NC_060149.1, forward strand.
TGCTGCAATGGACATTCATCCCAGGCAATAATGAAAAGTGTTGTTTGGGTTGGTGTCAATATATTTTTAAAGAACTACTGCAAAAAGGTTAATGGAAAAAAAATTTCAAAAAACACTCAGCGAAAACTGCAAACTCTTACAACATAACTTTGAAATCTTTATCTTAGATTCTTTTTAAATCATTAATACAAAACCTGTCATCAGTAATATTGCCACATCAACAAATGCCTCTTAAGCTGAACTAGTCAGGTTAATCTGAAACTAGTCAAACTTACCAAATTGTAACTTATGGCTGAGAGTTTGTATAAATATTTTAATATACAGCTGCTAACAGCTATCAACACTAATAGCCTAACGTGAAATTTTTATCAAAGAAATTAATCTTTAATATAAAGAATCTTACACTAATTTTTTCTCAGTTGAAGTTGGGTGGTGAATGATACATACAGGAGGGAGGGGAGGGGGTGTGGCAGGCAGAGAGGACCAATAGTAATCTTTTTATAGTATGTGAAACCTAAAAATCAATTCGCTTGCTTTTTCGAGTATGACTTAAACCACTTCTTTGCTGCATGCCTTATTCATAGTATTTCTAATTTGTGTAATAAAGTTATGTGGCCCAACATGGCACATGCCTTTGACAATGACAAGACAATGCCATTTTGATCACCTTCCTTTATTATTTTGAGAAAAACTTACACAAACTGTGCTATAGCAGACTCCACTTTTTTTGCAAACAAGGTTACTTTGTTTTGGTGATAAATGGGAGACAAGAGCAAAATTGCTCTATAGTTCTCTACATTCTCTGCAACACTTTTCTTTGTATACTGAAGTTATTACTTTAGCTTGTGATACATGCGAGAAATCTGCCAATTTGTAATGATTCATTAATTGTTACTGTTGAAAAAGCTACTATAGTATTTATGGATTCTTTAGGTAGACAAATTTCGATTTCACGTAGTGTTTGTGGTGTTCCTCTGTCTTCTACTACTGTCACTGTTATGAGTGCAGATGTGCATGCTGTGACAGTTGCCTCTCTTTTTCTGAGTTTACTACTTTCTCTGCAGCTGTTATAACTGTTGTTTTCTCAACATTTTCTTATGTAGATCATGTTTGCATATATTTTACTACTAATACAAATGGAGAAGCCGTTAGGGGAGGGCTTTGCAGTACTTTCATGGCCTTCTTTGTGTATAATGATTGGCAGGTCTCCTCATCTAATAGTAATGTAATTGTGGAACAGCTCTCACTTCTGTTACAAGCACTATTGAGTGCCACTAATTCTCAGGTTGACTAATTACTGAGCTCTTTAAATAGATGCTTGCTCTGTGCCATAAAGTGCCTTCTTGTTAGCTCATCTTTGCTGAGGAGAAAAATATCTGAGGTGGACTCTCAGGTATGCCCTTCTGTTGGCTTTTTGAATATATTTGTTTATAAAAGAATATTAGAAAAGCTTAAGCCTGTCACAATTGCTTTTCACTCACCTAATCTAATTAATGTAACCAGATCATATTCCAACACCACTTGACACATTTTTGCCACATAACATAGACTTACAGTTGGTAATTACTTGCAATTTACAGGGTGACCTAATATAATGTCTATATGCATCGCCATTTTTCTACTACAGTGCTTTCATATGCATTCTTCCTACACAAAACTTTATGGTGCAGTGTTTTATTTGCATTCTTTTAGTGTCCCACTTAAAGACCTTCCATTACTACCCTGGAGATTATAAAATAGCAATTTAATCATTAATGTTGTTCAAAATTTATCATTATTATTCCTAAAATTATGAAACTTAAGTCTCAAGAATGTGGTTATTGTTAATGTTTGGCCTTGGTGTCCATAAGTCTTAATTATTTTGTCACTACATAGTATTCATGCTGTACATCTATAATTTTCTATTGTGAACCACTATAATCTAAAATTTTTCTCATTCCATGTGTTAGTGATTATTGACAAGAGTGTATGGAAGATGAACAAAAGAAATAAATAAATTCATTCATACACAGAATTTTTTTACTTAATTTGCATTCATTCATATCAGCATGGTCAGTAGATGAAACTTGTTTTCCACTTTTAAACAATTACCAGTATATATATTTTGGAATGATGATCTGTTAAAGTATTGCAACTAAATAGAGCTGAACCACCACCCCCACCCCTTTCCCCAAACTTACGGAAGGATGAAGTATCTAAGCCACTGGTGAGTGCAGCCCAAATGTGATGCCAAATGAAGGTAAGTGTTCATTTTTCACAATTATTTCATCACAGGTCACATCACGTCATAAAACTTCTCAACAGATGAAATGAAAGTTTACTTTGTAGTTGAAATTTATTTATGTGCAATTCATGCGAACAGTTTGTTTCAAAGTATATACTTCTTAGTACAGAAACATTCTTTCTTCAAAGGTATTCAGTTTAGAGCAGCGAAATTCTAACCTGGTAATCTGTATTTTGAGACCTCTTGTAATTTCAATACATAATGGAAATTTAGTTAACTTACTGGGAAAAGAGAATTCATTGAAATTTGTATTGGCATACCAAAACTTTATGGCAATACCATTACACACTCATCTCAGGTCAGTGAGATTTTCTTAATGGAAAGAAACTTTCTTAGGGAAAGGTGCACAATCTGAGAAGAGATATCATATCATTCATTAGAACTGCATTTCACTTAAAAAATATTAACAGGAGAAATTTCTTTAAATTTAAAAAAAAAAGCATGAATACAAGGTTGCTGAAATGGTGGACTAAAACATATGTAGAACATGTCTTTCAGGGCAGTGTTAGTTTTTGAAACGACTCATACTATTGCTTATTACCAGTGCCTCTGTATAGGGGGTGTTATAATTCGAACACTATTTGCCCAATTTTCGTGTTTCTTTTTTTAATTAACAGGTATATCATCCAATCAGGTTTTAAAATGGATTTTGCTACATAGGGAATAAACAGCGGCAATAACAGTGTCCGTAAAATGTTAGCTGCCAGTGTGCTACTTTGCAAAGTGCCGTCCACATTATTAGACCTGCGTCAAAGTGATGCAATATTTAACTTAAAAAACAGAACAAAACCCCTAAAAGAAAGTCCGCGAGAGCATACGAGAATCTTTCGCGGATGGCTTTCAATCAAAATTTTTGTCATTAAAAATCGTCTTACACAGGAACTGCAAAACGGAAGAATGGTGAATGGTGGTCAGCCATAAAAGATAAATGTATACCGTTGCAGACGTTTAGATTGGCCTTTTCGAGATTTACAATTTATACTACAGCACTTACAGTTTAGGAATGGTATTGGGAAAGAGCACACTGGTGGCAAACACTTGCACTTTGTGTAGCTGACGATCTTTGAACGGCTAACCAGACTGCCATCAAACAAGTCGTGACAATCCCCATTAAAGCACCTTTAAAATAAACTACAATGAAATGGGTCCATTCATTTGGGAGTTTTGATGCCTCAGATAATGAAAGTTATTACAGCCACTTTTTACGTCGGGGCTAAAAGGTATGCAGAAATAAGTTACAGACAAAAGAACTGGGTCATTTGAGAAAGGAAATCTTGTAATTCATGAGAGAGGTATGTCAGATTTCTTTACGAATTTTCCTCGTACGGTTCCCGTAACAGTCTATTGCTGTGGCCAAACGGACTGCGAGCACCGGCACCAGACTACGTGCGTGACGTCACTGAGCGGGCGCGCAGGCTTTCCTCTATAGGAGGTGCTGGTTGAACTCCCCTGTTAGTCGAAGTAATACATTTCTTTGGCCTCGACGTACAATGGTTCTGTTGGTTGAGAGATTTAACCTGTGGGCCCACGTACTGGCAGCAAAGCATAGTACTGACTCGAAGAGAGCGCAATGGTATGTTCGTGTCACTGATAGGGGTAGTCTGAATTGTTCCGAATTTAGCCTAGCCAGTTTGTGTAGTATCTTTTCTGCTTTGTTTGTGCATATTCGCATGTGTTCGTGGAAGTTCAATCATTCATCAATGTATTCTCCTAGATAGCGTGTGACTGCTAGTCTTTTTATGTTTGTGTCCCCGATTTTGACCATTGGGTTCCTGTGCAGGATACCCTTTAGCAATGTATAAGTTGTTTTGTTTCCTGCTATCTTTAATTTATTATCTGTACACGATTGGGTTATTGTCCTAAGTGTTCCATTGGCTCTTTCTTCTAGCTGGGCACGATTGTTTGCTGAAACTACGACGAGTAGATCATCAGCATAAGCGACATCTCCATCTGTCAGGATGTGCTCCTCTAGTAACTGTAGGAGCGGTTCTATAACTATGTCCCAGAAGATGGGGCCGCAGATCGACCCTTGTGGACAGCCTTTTGTAATTCGTTTAATCACTTTCTGGTTGTCCATTTGCCAAACGACCGTTCTGTCTCTGCAGTAGTCCATGAAGCTATTATACAGAGACTCCGGTACCTGCAGGTGTCTGAGCCTCTTTAACAAGGCCGGCCACCAGAGGTTGTCGAAGGCACCTGAGATGTCTATCATAACTGCAAGTGTGTATTTGGAGGGTGTGTCGTGTACTATTTGGAGTGCCCTGTTAATTGCATCGTCTATAGATTTCCCTTCCCTGAAGCCGTGTTGGTGTGGTGTCAGTCCCCACAGTGTTCGGTGTGCTTGTAGTCTTTTGCACAGTAGTTTTTCTTGTACTTTACCGAGTGTATTGATAAGGCAAATTGGTCTGTGTGACTTGGGGTCTGATGGGTCTTTGTCTGGAGCCTTTTTGATGATAACCGCCTTCGAGGTCTTCCACACTGCAGGCACACGGCCCAGCCTTAATGCATCGTTTAACAACGTTGTGAGAAACGGGGTGGTCAGCGGTGCAATTTGTTTCAGTACCTCAGAGTAGATACCATCCGGTCCAGGCGCCTTTTTGTTTTTGAGTTCTGTGATCGCTGTCGCCACTTCTTCCAGCGCAAATGGATAGGTGACGTTTGGTGTGGTGTATACTGTGTCTACTTCGCGTCTCAGTGCTGCATGTTGTGGTGTGTCTGTGTCTGCGATGTCGTCGGGCAGGAGTTTGCTCAGCAGGAACTCCGCTGTGCGTCTCCAGCCGTTAGTCATCTCACCATCCTCCTGTCGCAGCGTTCCCAGAACTAGTGGGCTCTTAATTTTCTCTGTCACGATTTTGTATGGTTCCCCCCAAATGTTTAGTTGTGTTTGTGCTGCTACATGGCTGTTCCAATGGTCTTTCCTGGTCTTATTCAGCTCAAGTTTATATTTGTCCTTGGCAAGCCTGTAGTCGTGTAGTCGTAATTGTCTTTCTCTATCTGAAATTGCTCGTTGGTAAAGCTTACGTTTACGTTTTGAGTCTTGTTTGAGTCGTGTTAATTGTGTACTCCAGGGAATATTTTGGTGTTTTGTCATTCTTTGTGTGGGTATGCAGGTGTTCTGTGTGTGTGTGATGATATCTGTCAGCATGTGTGCTCTGTGATCAACACTGCCGGTGATGTCTTGCGGTATGTGTTCATGTATTTTTTGTCTGACCCGGTCCCAGTCTGTTTTGTCAAATAATAGTCTTTTTGGTAGTGTTTCTGTGTTGACATTTGGTGTACCACTTAAGGTTAGTGTGATGATGTTGTGGTCGCTAGCAGTGATCAAGTCATGTACGGTCCAGTCTCGTACGTGGTTGATGGCGGCATTATTAACGAGGGTGATGTCTATGTTTGATAAATGACCGTTGTGTCCGATGTGAGTCGGGTGATGTCCTTCCTTGTTGAGTACGTGTAGTCTGTTTTCTTGGATGATGTCATTTATTATTCTACCTCTGTCGTCAGTTCTGTCCGAATGCCACAGGGTTGATCTGGCATTTATGTCTGCACAGATGAGAAGTTTTTTGTTGCCAGCGTATTGCGCAACATCTCTGATGAGGTCTGCGTATGGTTTGATGCAATGACAGAATTGGGCGTACAGCGACGCGATGATCCAAGTATCCCCTTTATGTGTGACTGCAACTGCAACTAGGTGCTCGGAACGGAGTTCTGTAATTTTGACTGGATGTATTTGTCTGTTTAGGATTATGACAGATGCCATGCAGCCTGTCTCCTCCGCAACTGTCACCGCACTTGGAGGAAAGTTGGGGATATGCCCTTGTCTAGTGTAGGGCTCCTGTATGCACAGAATGTCACATTTTAGTTCACGTAGGACCCGTTGGAGCTCCGAATTTACAAGTATACTCCGCATAGCATTAAGCTGTGCTACTAGCAGTTTGGGTGTTTAAAGGTGGCGTAGCACTTGCTGCCAGTTTGACTGTAATCGAAGTATGTTCTCCCATGAGCCCTTACGTGATCCTTGTAAAGCTTGTCCATATCGAATGGTTCCTCCCTGCGGGCGCACACCTGCATGAGCAGATCTAGTAGGCTGTTTGGATCTGTTGGAATATTCTCCGTTTTAAGAATCAGTCTATCGGTTTGCTCTGATGTACGGAAACAAACAGATTGGCCGTACGGGTGTAGCGTGCGGATGAGCATCCGCTGTGCCGTCTCTAAGATGTCTCTTTTTTCTAACCTACTTAATTTTACATTTATGTCTAGCTTGTCGTAACTAAAACTATCGGTGTCGATGGCGTGTGTTGGCGTCTCTGCAGCCGTGACGTATTGTGATGGTGTAGTGGCGTTGCTGTGCACCTCTGCGGGGGGCGCTGGATTGACTTCCTCGTTGGTTGTTGTGGGTGTTTTCTTGGGCGTCGGCATTGAGGTTGTTGGTTGGGGGGCTGCGAAGGTGTTGGTATCATCAGGGGTATGCATTTTCGTATCACTAGGTTTCGAGGCAGCCTGCGACTGCCGCGATTGGTCGTCACACGCTTTCACTTTCTTGACTCTCTTAGGCTGTTTGGGTTTTCTATGCGGTTTTAGTTTCCTAAAGGCTGTGATGATTCGTTTGTTTTTTGTGTGTGTTTCGTTTGTGCAGTCTTGATGTGTATCAGATGTGTTGGGTGTTTGTGCCTCCATTCTACATTGATTTGACGTGATTTGGTTCCCATTTGACTGCTCGTCTACGCTATCTGTGACAGACATAACAGCTTTTGGTATGTTATGCGCACTGTCGCCTCTATTGCCAGACCCTTCGCAGACTTTTGTTGCGGTTGTTGCTGCGGCTTTTTGTGTGGTGTATGCCGGCGCTGTGGCCTGTTCAAGGTCGGTATTACGGTTTCGAATATCATTGTTATGAACACTACAATCTCTGGCGTAAGGGCAATAATAGATGTCGTCTTCTTCCTCTGTCAGTGAGTCAGAGAGAGTTATTTTGCGTTTGATTTGATTACAGTCTGGGCCGGCCGGTGTGGCCGTGCGGTTCTAGGCACTTCAGTTTGGAACCACGTGACCGCTACGGTCGCAGGTTCGAATCCTGCCTCGGGCATGGACGTGTGTGATGTCCTTAGGTTAGTTAGGTTTAATTAGTTCTAAGTTATAGGCGACTGATGACCTCATCAGTTAAGTCGCATAGTGCTCAGAGCCATTTCAACCATTTTTTGATTACAGTTTGAGGTGTCTGATTTGTCCATGTTTTCCGTTTCGGCTCCAGTTGTGCTGGCTTGCGTTACGGTTGTGTTTAGCACCGTTGGGTTCAATGTCTCACCTTGTATGAATTTGATTGGTTTGACGCGTCCTTCGGATTTTGTAGTGTCGCATGTGCGTCGTTGTGCTGGAGTGGATGGGTGATCTTGAGTCGTTAGCAACGCTGTTTTGTGCAGTTACTTTGGTTGATCATGTGTGGTATGGTTTTCTGGTCTGTCGGTATCAGGATTTGGGGTTATCATGTCTATTCTCAGTAGTTCGTCTTCGAGTTCGTCTATCCTGTTCATAAGGGTCGTCTGGAATGTCATCCAGTTCATTATTTGTCTTTTGATTAGTTTGGCGGCTTCTGGTGACATTTGTCCTGTGAGTGTTAGGTCGTCTATGTATTCAGTGATTGCATGATGGCTGTCCTCCAGGTTTGTATTGTGTATCAAGCCTGGAATGTGACCATTGTTGGGGTAGTCGTCAGGTAATAGTTTTTGCCTCTTACGCCAGAGAATTGCACGTAGATGTCGAGCCATCGTCATTTATGACGGTCAACAGCGGACTTGTTCAGGGTACGGGTAGGAAGGGCATGTACGCTCTGAATGCCTACAGCGACGCCTCGTCCAGATACAACGGTAGACATGACGCCAACACCGCAACCGACAACGCTGCCTGTTACATACGTTGAGGCAGCGAGGAACATGACGGATGCGGGCTTTGTTCCGTTCGAGTTACCGACCCCCGCCGGCCCGGTTTCCGCGAACACGACGACGCAGCCTCCATCGGAAAAGTCGCCGTGCTCGACAGCAACGACCACGCCTGCACTCCAGGCGAGTGAGGAAGGAGAACACCAGAAGATCGATTCGAGTTCGGACACGGAGATACGGGAGTTGCCTACTGTGGTGTCACCGCCAGACACCACACTTGCTAGGTGGTAGCCTTTAAATCGGCCGCGGTCCGTTAGTATACGTCGGACCCGCGTGTCGCCACTATCAGTGATTGCAGACCGAGCGCCGCCACACGGCAGGTCTACAGAGACTTCCTAGCACTCGCCCCAGTTGTACAGCCGACTTTGCTAGCGATGGTTCACTGCCTACTTACGTTCTCATTTGCCGAGACGATAGTTTAGCATAGCCTTCAGCTACATCATTTGCTACGACCTAGCAAGGCGTCATTGTCAGTTACTATTGATATTGTGAATCATGTACCGTCAAGACCGTCGTTCATCATTAATGGATCAAAGTTAAGTTTTCCACCAGCTACGTCCGTTTTTCTAAAGTCTAATTTCCTTGTCCTGTTCCAGACCTCACGCCACCCTGCGTGAGCTAAAACGCGTGCCTTTCGGCCTCCTCTAGTAACACGGTGTTGGCTCTCGTGCCAACCACAACATTGGCGACGAGGCAAAACCGCGTTCTTCTCTAAACTGCCCTGATTTACTTATGTAATGGTTTCGCCACAATCTCCAGATGTACTGTCCGAATTTGATCGCTTACAGAATCAGCAGACGCAGGCATTACTGGATGCCCTTGGACAGCTTGTCCAGGGTCAATATGGAATGCAAATCGATGCTGCAGCCTCCGCTCCACCGCTAACGCAGCCACAACATGGTGTTGCACCAACTTTTCGACCTTTTGATGCTGCACTGGAAAGCTGGACAGAGTGGTCAGGCCAATTTGGATTCCATCTCGCCGCCTACAGAATTCAAGGTAACGAGCGGCAGCCTTATCTCTTATCATCGGTCAGCGTACAAATGTACCGTGTGATAGTCAAATTATTTCCCCCACGCGACATAGCAACTCTGTCCTACAAAGAAATTTTGTCTGCATTAGATGCATATTTCAAAGAATCAGTCAATGTAGTTGCGAAAAGGTATACCTTCTTTCGTACAAAACGTAAGGCAGGTCAGACTAATTGGGAGTGGGTTGCAACCTTGCAAGGCCTTACTAGGGATTGTGCTTTTGAGTGTCAATGTGGACTCCCTTATTCAGATACTATGGTACACGATGCAATTGCACAGAACGTTTCTGATGTTCGTATAAGGGAACAGATTTTGAAACTAGTCAATCCCTCCCTTCAACAAGTGATGGACATATTGGATTGGCAGGACACACTTGACTTTGCTCAGGAATCATATGAAACTTCACCAGCCATGTATCAGGTTAACCGGCCCTCCGGGCGAGCTGCACGGAGAAGTAAACAACCCTCACACCCGGCCGCCCCGCTGCCGTCAGGCTCTCAGCCACGTGTGCCGCGCCGGCAAGCAAATGCAGTGCTCAAATCCTGCCCGCGGTGCACTATTAGACATTCGCGTGAGAATTGCCCGTCACGCCAAGCTATTTGCTTTTTCTGTAATAAAAAAGGACATGTTCAGAGTGTTTGGCAGAAAAAGCTCAGATCAGAAACTCACAACCATTCCAGGCCCTTTGCTTCGCACTGGAATCGAACCAGGGATACTCAGGCTCGCGAAACTTCGCCCATGGAAATTCATGTAGTTCATTCCACTCCGCTCAGTGCCACTCTCTCTAACAGTGACTGGGTTCTTCCCACAAATAGTGTGCGTCGACATCGCCGGAACTCCCGTCAAATCGCAAGTGATTTTGTACCAGTGCCAGTTCACGTTGCACGAGACAGTCGCTCTTGTCGTCAGCAGGACAATAAATTTTGTGTGGACTTGGACATTAACGGCAAAGTGATACCATTCCAGCTCGATACCAGGGCTGCAGTTTCACTGATCAATCAAGACATTTACAAATTGCTGGACACACTTCCGTTGCGTGCCGCAAATGTTAAGTTAACTAGCTATTCAGGTCAAGAGATCTCTGTGTTAGAATAGTGCAGCCTTCTTGCAACATACAAAGGACAAACAAAACTTGTGTCATTTTACGTCCCTCGTTCTTCTGCAGTGAACTTGTTTGGTTTCGATTTATTTCAGTTGTTTAACTTGTCTATAGTAAATCAGGTCCTATCAGTGAACCAGACTGTGCCTTCAGACAGTGTTTCTCGTCTATGTGAAGAATTTGCAGACGTTTTTGCACCAGACCTCGGTTGCACTAAGAACTATGAAGAACATTTGGAACTGAAAGTAAATGCGCAACCGAAATATTTCAGAGCACGCAATGTTCCCCACACATTGCGTGATGAGGTCGCAAAAACATTACACGAATTGGAATCACAAGGTGTAATTGAACGTGTGCAAGCTTCTCTCTGGGCATCACCCTTAGTAATTTTGCCAAAACCTTCAGGAAAATTGAGACTTTGTGTGGACTTCAAGGCAACAGTGAATCCACAACTAGTGACTGCAACTTTTCCTTTACCCTGCCTGGAAGATCTTTTTGATAAACTGTGCCCAGGCAAATATTTTTCTAAGTTGGACCTCGCAGATGCGTACTTGCAAATACCAGTGGACAAAGAATTCCAGCGCGTTTTGGTGGTTAACACGCATCTTGGGTTGTATCAATTCAAACGACTGCCATTCGGGTGTGCATCCGCCCCTGCATTGTTTCAGCAATATCTACAAACCGTTTGTGCGTCGGTCCCTACTGCAGCAAATTATCTGGACGATATTGTGATCTCTGGAAAGACGGAAGAAGAACATTTGGCCAATCTCAGAACATTATTTCAGGTCTTGCGACAAAATGGTCTTCGCTTGCGGAAGGACAATTGTGTGTTTTTTGCTCGTGATTTGCCATACCTGCGACATGTACTCAATGCCCAAGGCATACATCCCAGTCCCACGCACCTTCGTGCCATACAAGACTTGCCTTCGCCACAGAATTTGAAGCAGCTACAGAGTGTGCTGGGAAAAATAAATTACTATAACCGATATATGCCACATGCCTCTTCCATTTCAGCTGCGCTTCATTGCTTATGCCGTAAAGGTGTTCCGTTCGTCTGGACGACGGAATGCGAACGCGCCTTTCGCCAGATGAAATCGGCGTTGCTTTCCAATACTTGCCTTACTCCACTCGATCCCCAGAAGCCCCTTTTGTTGATGGTTGATGCATCGGATTTCGGGATCGGTGCTGTGTTTGTGCACAAAGATGGATCGCACGATCGCCCTATTGCCTTTGCGTCCAAATTGCTTTCGTCTGCGCAAAGAAATTATTCACAGATCGAGAAAGAAGTATTGGCTCTCGTATTTGGTGTTACAAAGTTTCATGATTTCTTGTATGGTCGTCACTTCCCCATAATCACAGACCACAAACCTTTGACATCGCTTTTTCATCCGACCAAGCCTGTACCTCCACGTACAGCGCAGAAATTCATTCGCTGGTCTATTTTCCTCTCGCAGTACCGCTACGATATCTTGTAGCGGCCCACTGCTAAGAACGGAAACGCCGATGCGTTGTCCCGCGTGCCTGTTGCTGAGGATAGGGCATTCGATTCCTCCGAACTTGCTTGCATGTTCATTGATGCGGAAACCGATGACGTGGTCGAATAGTTTCCGATTGATTTTCGTCGTGTAGCTACAGCCACAGCTGCTGACTCTGTCTTGCTACCGTACTGCGTTTTGTTGCTACGCAATGGCCCTTGTCAAAGTCACGGATCGGAGAACCGTTGGTTCGCCGATTTTTTGCTCACCAGGAGAGACTTTTTGTTCGACGTGGTGTTTTGCTGTTGCGTTCTGGTAATGATCAGTCCAGGGTCGTGGTCCCACGTTCGTTACAGTCCTCTGTCATACAGCTTCTCCACCAAGGACATTGGGGTATAGTGAGAACGAAACAACTTGCTCGTCAGCACTGTACTTGGTTCGAAATCGATGCCGCAATTATGAATATGTGCTCTTCTTGCATGGTGTGTGCCGAACAACAATCGGCACCACTGCGGACATTCTTTGCATGGCCAAAAGCCACTTCCCCTTGGCAACGCTTACACATCGATTTTGCTGGTCCATTCTGGAATGCTCGATGGTTGGTTGTGGTAGATTAATTCAGTAATTTTCCTTTCGTTGTCCATATGTCTTCCACGACGTCATCTGCCACCATCCAAGCGTTATCTGCTATCCTTTGCATTGAAGGTCTTCCACAGACTATTGTTTCCGACAATGGCCCACAATTCATGTCCGCAGAATTTCAATCATTCTCCAAGGCCAATGGTATTCAACATCTGACGTCCGCGCCGTTTCCGCCACAGTCAAACGGTGCCGCTGAACGATTGGTCAGGACTTTCAAGTCACAGATGTTAAAGTTGAAAGAGTCGCATTCTCGGGAGGACGCGTTATTGCTCTTTTTGTCCTCGTATCGCTCTCAGCCCCGAGATGGTCGCTCGCCGGCTGCGTTGCTCCAAGGTCGTCATCATCGAACCTTGATGTCTTTGCTACATCCGCCGCATCAGGTTCCTGTGCAGCGGCAGACACCTGCTTTTGCCCCAGGCGACGTTGTCTACTACCGCCACTATCGAGGTTCACGGCGTTGGCTCGAAGGGCGCATTCTTCGCTGCCTTGGCTGCGCTATGTATCTGGTTTTGCGGGCCTCTGGTGAGGTGCGTCGGCATCTCAACCAGCTGCGCCTCTGTCGTCGCACGGGATCTGCCGCTCGCCGTCTGCTTTCAGCGACGGTGCCGTCCGGTCAGCGCCCTGGGGACCCATCTACTGGCTCGCCTCAGCCCCAGGTGTTACCGACGCTGCCTTCCACTTTGCCCCACGGCGACGCGCCGCCGCCACCGCCGCCGGCGCCTGTTCTCTCGCCGGCGACGCCTGCAGTGGACGCGTCGCTGCAACCGCCGGGCGCCTCCCTGGGTCACGCGCCGCCGATCGCTTCCCGTGACCAGTTGTCCTCCGACATGGAACTCTTGCCCGCTCCGGACCATATGTCGTCTTCGCCCGCCAGGTGCCCCGGCCCGATGGAGGTCGACCCTTCGGCCCCTCCTGTCTCTCTGCGGGCGCATAACCGCATGTTGGCGTGCACCCTGGAGCAGGTTTTCAGGCGTTTCCTAGCTCCCCGCGGTCCGAATGGCCGGGTGCAGGTGGCACAGCCTCGCCTGTTGTTAGGCTCCCCACCTCGTCGCATACGTCAACATGGGGTCCTCCCCACGGCGGGCGGAAGCCTTATGCCACAACCGTACGCCGATTTGCGGGGGAGGAATATGGTGTCACCGACAGACACCACACTTGCTAGGTGGTAGCCTTTAAATCGGCCGCGGTCCGTTAGTATACGTCGGACCCGCGTGTCGCCACTATCAGTGATTGCAGACCGAGCGCCGCCACACGGCAGGCCTAGAGAGACTTCCTAGCACTCGCCCCAGTTGTACAGCCGACTTTGCTTGCGATGGTTCACTGCCTACTTACGTTCTCATTTGCCGAGACGATAGTTTAGCATAGCCTTCAGCTACATCATTTGCTACGACCTAGCAAGGCGTCATTGTCAGTTACTATTGATATTGTGAATCATGTACCGTCAAGACCGTCGTTCATCATTAATGGATCAAAGTTAAGTTTTCCACCAGCTACGTCCGTTTTTCTAAAGTCTAATTTCCTTGTCCTGTTCCAGACCTCACGCCACCCTGCGTGAGCTAAAACGTGTGCCTTTCGGCCTCCTCTAGTAACACGGTGTTGGCTCTCCTGCCAATCACAAACCTACTGCTTGTCGCGATCCACAGGACACAGTGCGGTTGGCAGGGACGGTCGAACGTCCGACGTGGCGCTTACTGGCTTAAACGACAGCAGGATACGTATTGGTACTATCAAATGAAAAAATGGTTCAAATGGCTCTGAGCACTATGGGACTCAACATCTTAGGTCATAAGTCCCCTAGAACTTATAACTACTTAAACCTAATTAACCTAAGGACATCACACACACCCATGCCCGAGGCAGGATTCGAACCTGCGACCGTAGCAGTCCCGCGGTTCCGGACTGCAGCGCCAGAACCGCTAGACCACCGCGGCCGGCTATCAAATGACCCACGTGTATTGGACAGGTACAGTCGATGTCTACATCATTAGTTCCACGATCAAAGCCCAGTTGTTAAAGGACATGATTCGGGCGGCGGACATTGATATCGTGTTCCTTCATGAGGTACTGCCTGATATGCACCTGGATGTTTATGGATTCGCGTCTTACGTCAACCCAACTTCCGACGGTGGTGGTGGTACGGCCATACTACTACGCGATGGCATCGAGGCAACGGATATTCAGTATTTGCCATCAGCGAGAGGCATTGCGCTCACCATCGGCGCAGTCCACCTTGTGAATCTGTATGCCCCGTCTGGTACTGCGAAGCGTCGAGATCGAACACTCTTACACCACTGAGGTAGCTCTAATGTATCAAGGCGCTACGGAGCACTTCATGGTGGGCGGGGACTAACAGCGTCTTACCCCCTGAGGATCAGATCTCTCACCATGTCCCATGTGCAGCCCTTCTTGCTATGCTCAGGGATCTCGCTTTGTATGATACTTGGACACTAACCCACAGTGACCGACGCGGATTTACACACTTCACCAGCCACTCGGCCAGCAGGTCGGACAGGATTTACATCTCCCGAGGTCTTTGGAGCAGCGACTGTCTGTGCTGAGCTGTGGCCCACTGCATTCACCGACCATCAGAACTTCATAGGTGCCGTGACTCTGATACGACAACAAACGAGCCGTAGTGGAGGACCTTGGATTCGTAACGTCAACATTCTCTGGGAAGAGGCTTGCCGTGTAGCTGTCACTGATACCTGGCACAAATGTGAGAGACGGTGTCATACCTATGAGTCCACAACACGATGGTGGACATACTGTGCCAAACCAGCTCTTCGCCGCACGCTCATGGCGTGTGGACGATACAGGGCACTTTGGCTCCGATCGACTTCTGTGTTTTACTACATTGTCTTGTGAGAACTAGCGTCGCAACAACCTTCACCAGAGCGCCAAATGGCCGTCCACCGGACACAGGCACGGCTTTTGCAGACCACTGCTGACACTGGACGGCACGCGGGTTCGAGCGAGACTGCAAAGTTCAATCCCAGAGGAATGTGCTTCTCTTTATCACATCGTCAGAGAACAGAGACACCGTACGAGAGGATTCATCACGGCAGTTATTTCTGCGGACGGGCAACGTTCCTGCTAATGTGGTTGAACGCTGCTATCCTGCGGTTGGTTGGAGACTGGTGTGGAGTAACATACAGTCGCCTTTCATTTCCACCACGGTCAGGGCGCTGTGGTATGTGATAATGACTGACAAATTCCCCAGCCGACAACGTTTACACATGATACATCTTGCCGAGGACCCTCTCTGCCCCAGATGCGCCGCTGTCGATACCGACGTGCACCGTTTCGTTTGAGATATGGCTGCCGACTGCTGGCTCCTCACACATTGTTACTGCGACGGACGCCTCAGTCCATAGAGCCCACCGAACTGATCCATCCCGACGTCACTTACTTCCCTGCTACTCGTCACAACGCCAGGGTGTAGGTTAAGGGTATGGCATTGTCATAATTTTTTAGTGAGAGCGTTGCACGGTTTTTAGATTTTTGCCATTATTTAACGAGCAACTACATGATTTTACTGCGCAAAGCATCGTACGGTTCGCTTTTTGCGAATTACTTGGGTTAGTTGTTTACGCCCGCTGTAGACCATTGGGGTGTACCGGTTGGTTGGTTGGTTGGTTGTTTTGGGGAAGGAGACCAGACAGCGTGGTCATCGGTCTCATCGGATTAGGGAAGGAAGTCGGCCGTGCCCTTTCAGTGGAACCATCCCGGCATTTGCCTGGAATGATTTAGGGAAATCACGGAAAACCTAAATCAGGATGGCCGGACGCGGGATTGAACCGTCGTTCTGGGGTGTACCAGGCGTGAGGAGAGAGTGAGATATAGCATGTGAGGGACTGATGAGAGACATCAACGGTAATTATGGTGAGTTTCACCCTCGCTGTAAGAGAAGACGACCAGGACATCCAGCTTTCTGGCTGCTGTGGACACCACCGAAAGAAGATTAAAAAAAAGATAAAAAATGTAAAAAAGAATTACAAATAGGAACATTACAAAAATGGAAAACAAATAAAATATAGTAAAAGTATTGTACTCCTTCCTTTACCCTTTCTTTTTTTTAATAAAACGTTCAGAGGTGTATTTAATTTTTGTTCATGGGCAGAGCCTGAAGTGGTGGCAAACAACCGTCCTAGTTAGCTTTTAGGGTGATAATGGCGGTGGCACTAGATTTGTTTTTGTTTTCAGGTTCGATAGATTTTTGGGGGTAGTATGGGCGATAGGGGCCAACGCCTGAAGTGGAAGAGGTGTAAGAAATAGCAAACAAAAAAACTTAATTATATCAGTATACAAGAACTTCAGTTTTTCTCATTCACTAGCCAGTACAACATCCTGAGGAAGGCCATTTTGTAAAAGCGACCGAACTGTTGGAGTATTTTACATGCTGACAATGCGATCACATACCCTGAAGAGTTTCATTGACATTGACAATGGCTGCAGGAGCCTACACTTAGGAGTTTATCAATCTCTGGGGGAACAAAGTGAGGCTGGCGACTGTTACTTAGACTGATTTTACATTTGTAGCAATACAGAGAAGTAATCCAGGTGTGCCAATATACGTTTCCAACTAAATCTACGGGGCAGTTTGTCGCGTAATTTATCTCGCACGTCGTACTTCGAGAGGAGTAAGTGGATCCTAGTTGCGTGTCTGTGTATTTTTGCGCGACCACATTGTTATGCCGAAGAAAGGAAAGTTACAGGATGCAAGCCCTCTCAACGGGAACGCAGTACCCCATATTGCCGGTCAAATCATCGTTCTCTAACAAGAGTTTCACTGGAGCAACGTCATCCAAACATCCTGCAGTGCACACTAGGCACCTAGTTACTACCACTTCTTTCCTAAGCTGAAACAATGTTTGGCCAGGAGGTGCTGCGGCGACAATGGTGAGTTAAATACACTATGTGATCAAAAGTATCCGGACACCCCCGAAAACATACGTCTTTCATATTAGGTGCAATGTGCTGCCACCTACTGTCAGGTACTCCATATCAGCGACCTCAGTAGTCATTAGATATCGTGAGAGAGCAGAATGGGGCGCTCCGTGGAACTCACGGACTTCGAACGTTGTCAGGTGATTGGGTGTCACTTGCGTCATACGTCTGTACTCGAGATTTCAACACTCCTAAACATCCCTAGGTCCGCTGTTCCCGATGTGATAGTGAAGTGGAAACGTGAAGGGACACGTACAGCACAAAAGCGTACAGGCCGACATCGTCTGTTGACTGACAGAGACCGCCGACAGTTGAACAGGGTCGTGATGTGTAATACGATGCAGACCATCACACAGGAATTCCGTACTGCAGCAGAATCCACTGCAAGTACTACGACAGTTAGGCGGGAGATGAGAAAACTTGGATTTTATGTTCGAGCGGCTGTTCATAAGCCACACATCACGCCGGTAAATGCCAAACGACGCCTCGCTTGGTGTAAGGAGCGTAAACATTGGACGATTGAACACTGGAAAAACGTTGTGTGGAGTGACGAATCACGGAACACGATGTGGCGATCCCATGGCAGGGTGTGGGTATGGCGAATGACCGGTGAACGTCATCCGCCAGAGGGTGTAGTGCCAACAGTAGAATTCGGGGGCGGTGGTGTTATGGTGTGGTAGTGTTTTTCATTGAGGGGACTTGCACCCTTTGTTGGTTTGCGTGGAAGTATCACAGCACAGGCCTACATTGATGTTTAAAGCACATTATTGCTTCCCACTATTGAAGAGCAATTCGGAGATGGCGATTGCATTATTCAACACGATCGAGCACCTGTTCATAATGCGCAGCCTGTGGCGGAGTGGTTACAGGACAATAACATTTTTGTAATGGACTGGCCTGCACAGAGTCCTGCCCTGAATCCTACAGAACACCTTTGGAATGTTTTAGAACGCCCCCTTCGTGCGAGGCCTCACCGACTGACACCGATACCACTCCTCAGAGCAACACTGCATGATGAATGAGCTACCATTCCCGAAGAAATCTTCCAGCACCTAAGTGAACGCATACCGGCGAGAGTGGAAGCTCTCATCAAAAGCTTGAATTCCAGCAATATCGATGGAGGGCGCCACGAACTTGTAAGTAATTTTCAGCCAGGTGTCCGGATACTTTTGATCACATAGTGTATGAGGGCCAATTCCTCAACGGCGTAGTGGTAAGTTTGTACGTTATAGACTTACAAAAACTGCCACAATGTCTAAAAAATTGCATCAGCTGATAACGCAATTACGCGAAGAAATAAAGAAACGTTCAAGCTTTAAGCGTATATGTCGATTTTTGAAAATAAACACTCCTTTCTGTAACTGACAAGAAAATGTATTTTATTTTTTGGATCAACCTCGTATCGTACATCCGAGACAATTTGAAGCTAACTTTATCAGATTCACATCAGTGACACATGTGACGTACAGAGAATTTGCAATCATGTATTCTTTGCATTTGTTTGCACTTCAACACTCGTATTGATTAGACAAAATCAGGTGCACGAAAAAGGTATTCTACAGCAAGGTGGTGAGCTAAGATTGGTATTCAGGTGGTCTGTTGAGAATAAATACGATTTCGTGTGAACCTACACGGTGTTGCCACATATCAAGTTGATGAACAACAGTTGCTTTCGTTTCGCTTCACCTTAAGTTTTCAGAATGAAAATGGGAAGCAGTAAAGCTGGTCGAGGGAAGGCAATGCATGTGCATGTTGGAGCATTGTTGGTGGAAGAAGAACAAGTTTCCAGCGATTCGTAGAGAAACGACGTCTTAGCACAGAACAGATAACCGCGATAGGAACAGCCTATGTTTTATAAGGTCCAACTCGCATTCGCAAAGCTACTCTAGCTACTTATGATTTATTCTGTACATTCTGTCCATTCTGTTTAATAGAACCTTTCTAGGGTTTTCAACTGCTCTTTGTTGGAGAAACAGTTTTTTAATCAGCATTCCTGCCTTTATCCTTTATTGTCGTTTACTTTTATGAATTGCCTGTTCGAAGCCTAAATGCGAACACTAGCGAACCAGCATCAGTGAAGTGAACATTCTCTCCTTTTAGACGATTAGCGAGCGCGAGCAAACAACTTTCAATGGCATTCGGTTCGAATTCGCTCGGGTTATGTCATTTGTTAGGATTCATGCAAATTGTGAAAGGAAGTTTCTCAGTCTCCACTTCCGCGCTCTCCTCAGTGTGAGTATAATATGAAAGAGTTTAAGTTTCATGTCAAATAAATGATGAGTGAACGAAAGGGACGTTCGACTGAACCTGTAAAACCTGTAAAAATGAATTGTTTACACATATTCTCTTTTGTTCCGAATTTGCTAGAAAAAAAGTCTCATTTTCTAAAGTCTTCGAAATATGAGACAAATATAATTCTTAAAATTAAAAGCTTACTTTAGCTTTAGTTTTAGTTTTAAAAGTTCCAAATATTTACAACAGTTTTGCACCCTATATTTCAGAATTAAAATTGTTTATTTGGTTTCTACTAATACTCTAATAACGCATCTTTTATGTATAATGAGATGATATAATTTTTGTTTTTGAAGTTTTAAGAAACTATTAATTCTCATGAACCATAAAGCGTAAAATTTTATGCAAATAATTGGCAATAATAATAGAAATTAAGTAATAAGAATATGTTTTGTAATGTCAAGGGTGTGGTAGCGTCCTTTTCTTTTCTTTGAGTCGATAGCGATGGTAACAGTAGAGTGCTCTGCACACTGCAGCTTATGACGTTGGATGACCGTCTCCTAGACGGTAAAGATCCTTGCAGCATGTTTAGTATCTGCTGGAGCCAAAAAGTCTCATGCTACCGTACCCTGTCGTCTGCACAGCGCTTCAGACTGCAACAGTCCTGTGATGAGTATGTCCGCGGGACGCAAAAGCCGCAAAGCCACGTCTGATGTCTTTGCAAACCACATTCATCCAGCTTAAACGTTTCTACAGCGGGTCTTGTATATTTGCGTCTGTAAGCACTGTGAGTGTACGTCTTATATTTCCATATCACTTTGCCTGTCTGTACACGTCAGATGCTGTCGATGAATTTTAGCTGACTTTAGCTTGCTCTATAATTAATTTCAACCACCTATAAAACTCTGGGATTCGGCAGACTATTTTTATGTTACAGCTGACAGCTGTTTCAGGTGTTTGTTAATAATGTAAGCATAGCCTCCCCTAAAACGTTCTAACATTTATCCACTATTACCACTGGTCCCGAATACTCCATTATTTCTCAACGGTAAATACTTCACCACGAATTGTTAACACAGCAGAACATGCAAGCTTTCACGACACACAATTCAAAAACTGTATGACCTAAGTAGCCTAATAATACGCATTCCAGAACTGATAGTAGCCATCCCTTGAAAATTTTAACTCCAGTTACTACTTAGATCGTTATATACAAATCTACAATTATTACTTGCAAACAGTATCTTAAAAATGCTTCTCTGTCAGAACTCCATCCTTCGATGATGGACTCCTTTTCCACAACTTTGACAAGTAAAACTATGTATGTTGTGTTAGAAAATACAACAGACAATAACCACCATTTACTGAAAAGAGTCTAGAAACCTACATAGATACGACACGAAGACTACTAGTCACGTAGATTCTACAAACAATGGATTAACGAAGGAGTAACGTTTCGGGCTACAGCAGTATTCTATGACTTCAGCCTGGGATGCATTATGAGCTTCCATCAAGCAGTAATCCTGAAGGTTAGTTGCAGCATTAACTGTATGTTTGTCTAGAAGATCGTCTGTTTGGTATACCAACATATATTCAGCTTTGTTTTAGGGTTTTGATTTAGCATTCCCTTAGCTAGTCCATTATTGGTAATTCTATGCTCATATTTGTCTTATTTTCTTATATGACTTACCATCAAGACGTTCAGATGCTGCTTCATGGTCGAGTTTTCATTCTCTTTCCTTGAAATGTCCAAAACTAACCAAAGGCAGCAATTTTAATGTTGATTTTTTCCTTTGTCAAGAACTAACCATTTTCCACTGCTTTAAAGTTATCTCAGTCATTCTTACATGAAATTTAGTAAAATATTAGCTTAATGATATAAAACTCCAGTCACGTATCAGGAGGTCGGAACACTAATACGGGAAAGAACCTCGTAAGAATCGAAGAGGAAGTGCAAACAGTCGGATGGCAAATATTTTACATGCCAAATAATAAAATCAGAGCGGCATTTGATGTTTTACTGACAGTCCTGCAACAGGTTATTTAGGCTACAGACGTTACAGCTGTAATCAATGTTGAATTTTTACTCTTTTAGTCCTCAGAAAGCTGGTTCGCAAATGACATGCAGTTTAGGATTGCGAAACGCTTCAGAAGTAACACTGACATCTAAAACTAATTTTTAAGGAAAACAAATATTTTTCTTACATCGAAACGCTTTGTAGGCTAAAAGTGGAGGAGGAGGGAGGGGTTAACATTCAGCGCGTTCGCGGCATTCGAGAAGTCAGATATGGTTCCTAGGTTTTGCCAACCGACGACCGCCTCACGGAGTTCAGTCTTAGTTGTGTGTGGACGGATATGACGAACCCGGGTTTTAGTCCAGTCGCCAAGTGCACTGGACCTTACAAAATGCCTGAATTTTGTGAACTTCTAGTATGTCGCGTAAGTGTGGTGTGTAGTGCAGAATCCAAGTTTCCGACCTCGAGAACCGTTGCTAACTTGGGGGAGCCGAAACCCCTGAAATTTTGGTACTTTTTTCAATATTTCTCTATATTTAAGGTTGAATAAGACGTACACTGTTTTTGTTGTACTGTTTTTTGCTTATTTCGACCTAATTTTCGGCTTATTAGGCCATCTTCAGGAAACAACTGACTAGCGTCTGGAAGGGGCACTGGTTCTTGGGTAACCAAACATTATAGGTAAAGATACAATCACTTGCAGAGAGTGTTGCGCGTCAAACTTGTTTCATAGTGTTCATAGTGTTGAAATTACATTTTACACAATGGGAAATGTAAAGCACACAGTTCGTAATTAAACTACACAATACTACAGGTTAAATGGACCTTTTTCCGATATTCTGTTAAACTGAGTACTTTTCATTTACACTCCTGGAAATTGAAATAAGAACACCGTGAATTCATTGTCCCAGGAAGGGGAAACTTTATTGACACATTCCTGGGGTCAGATACATCACATGATCACACTGACAGAACCACAGGCACATAGACACAGGCAACAGAGCATGCACAATGTCGGCACTAGTACAGTGTATATCCACCTTTCGCAGCAATGCAGGCTGCTATTCTCCCATGGAGACGATCGTAGAGATGCTGTATGTAGTACTGTGGAACGGCTTGCCATGCCATTTCCACCTGGCGCCTCAGTTGGACCAGCGTTCGTGCTGGACGTGCAGACCGCGTGAGACGACGCTTCATCCAGTCCCAAACATGCTCAATGGGGGACAGATCCGGAGATCTTGCTGGCCAGGATAGTTGACTTACACCTTCTAGAGCACGTTGGGTGGCACGGGATACATGCGGACGTGCATTGTCCTGTTGGAACAGCAAGTTCCCTTGCCGGTCTAGGAATGGTAGAACGATAGCTTCGATGACGGTTTGGATGTACCGTGCACTATTCAGTGTCCCCTCGACGATCACCAGTGGTGTACGGCCAGTGTAGGAGATCGCTCCCCACACCATGATGCCGGGTGTTGGCCCTGTGTGCCTCGGTCGTATGCAGTCCTGATTGCGGCGCTCACCTGCACGGCGCCAAACACGCATACGACCATCATTGGCACCAAGGCAGAAGCGACTCTCATCGCTGAAGACGACACGTCTCCATTCGTCCCTCCATTCACGCCTGTCGCGACACCACTGGAGGCGGGCTGCACGATGTTGGGGCGTGAGCGGAAGACGGCCTAACGGTGTGCGAGACCGTAGCCCAGCTTCATGGAGACGGTTGCGAATGGTCCTCGCCGATACCCCAGGAGCAACAGTGTCCCTAATTTGCTGGGAAGTGGCGGTGCTGTCCCCTACGGCACTGCGTAGGATCCTACGGTCTTGGCGTGCATCCGTGCGTCGCTGCGGTCCGGTCCCAGGTCGACGGGCACGTGCACCTTCCGCCGACCACTGGCGACAACATCGATGTACTGTGGAGACCTCACGCCCCACGTGTTGAGCAATTCGGCGGTACGTCCACCCAGCCTCACGCATGCCCACTATACGCCCTCGCTCAAAGTCCGTCAACTGCACATACGGTTCACGTCCACGCTGTCGCGGCATGCTACCAGTGTTAAAGACTGCGATGGAGCTCCGTATGCCACGGCAAACTGGCTGACACTGACGGCGGCGGTGCACAAATGCTGCGCAGCTAGCGCCATTCGAGGGCCATCACCGCGGTTCCTGGTGTGTCCGCTGTGCCGTGCGTGTGATCATTGCTTGTACAGCCCTCTCGCAGTGTCCGGAGCAAGTATGGTGGGTCTGACATACCGGTGTCAATGTGTTCTTTTTTCCATTTCCAGGAGTGTATGTTGTGCTACAAACGTGTCTTTTTAAAGTTGTAATCTAATCTCTAGGTAATGGACAGTATTGTACACAATAATTAGAATACATACTCTTACATTATTACAAGATACATGTTTATGAGGCCATAACTGAGCTGTGGCAACTTGTATTGAGAAACAAACGTGTTTTACATTGTAAATAACATTTTTATGCAATGCGCAATGTTGACAATAGCACATGGATAGAACGCAAAGTGTTAAAGTATTACAAGTTATATTGTTGAAGTTTGTGGGGTAAGGAATAGAAAAGTGTACTATGTTTTAATTTTATGTAGCAGTGTGTGTCATTGTAACAGTTTGCGGGCATGTAGCTGGTTGAGAGCATCATGTGAAGCTTAAAAGTGGGTATGTGCTCATTGTAATTGATCGTTTAGAACTAGCTGGGCATTTTGAGCTAAATGTCTGTTTATCTCAAGTGCTTCTAATAGGCTTAGTTTTCTTCCTTTGTTGGGTACATGCAGTACTTCTGTGTGGATTTGGTATTTGTGTCCTTCCTTCAGCACATGTTCGGCAGAAGTGGAGCCTGACTTATGCAACTCCAGCTGCGTTTGTGTTCAATCATCCTAGTTGTTATGGCCCTGCTTGTCTGACCAATATACAGTTAGTTCCGGTCATTGCAAGTGATTTTGTAAAAGCCAGTTTAACCTGTATTGTTGTGTAGTTTAATTGCTTATTGTGCTTAACACTGTCCGTTGTGTAAAGCGTAATTTCAACATTAAGAAACAATAGTCTTCACGGGTTTCCCACCCAATGACGTTGTGCAAATTCCACAATATTTCCTCGGAGCAACTGTCCGACATCTCCACGTGGTTCAGCCTTGCTGGTGGCTAGGTGCGAATGACGGTATCCGCACGTCGACGCCCTGTGCAAAGAACACTCGAGAAGAATGCGCAGGAGCGGAAATCACGCATACGCAATGATTTGCAGATAGGTAGTGCCATACTAAAACACCCTCTGCCGAAACTCGCAGAGCGGCCCTCCCGCGCCTGCGCAAATAAAAATACAGCATCGTAAGTTACTAAGAGATCCGACGATTGCAAACTAAGAGTTTTCAGGCGACATATGAGATCTTCAGAGTTTCGAATATGATGCTCGCACTTGCCTACGAGCGGTCACAATAGTGATGTCAGATATTTGGCACAAAATAAGTAGGTGCTCCTGTGTTACTTAGAACGAGACGGAGAGGCACCCCGTTCTTATGGATCTCGGGTAGGCCAAAGAGCGTAGGAGGAACTGCAGCCTGTTGACGTAAGCCCTTAGTGACTTGCTCTGGAAACTTGCTTTCCCTGATGAGTTCCAAAGTCTTTCTCTGGGTGCTACCAGTCGGATCACTTTCGATGTTGTCTCTTTATTTACAAAGGTGACCTTGCAGGACTGTTTCTAGCTCATTAGCTACAAGTTTGAGGACGACATAGTGGCATTATTAGAACACATGCTTACTTCAATATACTTCTTATTTCATGACCAATATCTTGAACAACTGTACGGTGTCACCATGGGAAGCCCTCTGTCTCCTGTGGTGGCCAATTATTTTCTGGAGGGCTTTGAAGAAAAACCACTAGTCAGCTAATCTCAAAATCTCTTGTTTACTGCGCTATGTGGATGATACATTTGTGGTGTGGCCACATGGACTTGATACTCTACTTACGTTTCTTCAGCATTTAAATTCACTCCATCCGAATATAAACGTCAGAATGGAAGTGGAAAAAGATGGTACTTTACTTTTCTTGATATTTTGGTACGAAGGAAAGCAGATGGAACCTTGGGACAGAGCGTCTACCGCAAGCCAACGCATACAAATCTATATTTGCGGGCCACAAGCTGCCATCATCCTGCAGAATGCGGTAGTACATTACGTACGTTAATTCATAGAGCGCATGTGGTATCTGATCATGAAAGCCTGTCAAGTACAACACAACATTTGAAGACAGTATTCCGACAAAACGGTTAATCTGAGAGACAGATACGTAATGCATTCAGGCCTAAGCGAGTTCAGTTTATGGAGCAGAACGAAGATACGAAGACACCCCTCACTTGGCCTTTTTGCCGTATTTTGGTGCCGTGTGGTCAAGAATCGGCCGAGTCCTCGGAAGATATACATTACGTGTGTTTTCCGACCATCTGAAAAACTGAGGAACCTATTGGGCTCGGTTAAGGATGATTTTGGTCTGAAGAAATGTGGAGTGTACAAGATTCCTTGTCAATGTGGGGCAGCGTATATAGGCCAGACATGTCGCACAATTCAAGAACGCAGCGCCATACACGCCTACGTCAACTGGAAAAGTCGAAAATTGCGGAACACTGTCTGAATACAGGACATTGCATGATTTATGAAAAGACATAAGTTTTATCCCCGACATCATCTTCCTGTGACAGCGTTATTAAGGAATCAATATGTATCCGTACAGCCGATAATCTCATCAACAGGGATGTGAGATTTCAACTGAGCACAGCCTGGAATCCAGCATTGGCCGTTTTGTATCCCGCGTGGAAGGCCGCGTACGGGTCTGCTCCTGAAAACTGAAAGGTTGGACGAATGAAGGAAGCGAGTAGGAGCAAGTGAGGTAAAACACATCGGTACTGCTGTAACGTCTACGCTCTGGCGTACGTTAACTCTTTAAAGCCTGTACTATGGTAAGTTGACGGGCTTCACCTTATAAGAAAGGGTTTTAGTAAATACGTTGACCGCGTGTACCTGAATGGAGGCAAAATCAGACATACACCCACTCAGTAACAACAATGATACGTCAAGCAAGTCTAAAGTGCAACTACACGTTAGGACGGGCAAGAAACATACACAGCAGATGCTACCAATTATTAATAATACGGTCGCCAGCCTGATTAGGCATTAAGTGAGTTTTTTCCTTGTACAAGTCGATGTACGTACAAGCATAACAACACGTAGTAATACTGCATTACATGGTAAATTTTAGAACCAGAAAAATCTACTGAACTAATATTTTCCCCTTCTGTACTAATTTGGACAAGCTATAAATACACAACATTACACTATAATGATTACTACAAACTGCGTTTTGTCTATTGTTCCGACTGAAATCGGGCATAGGTTACCCTAGAAATAGCACTTTTGAAACACACATACAATGTCAGTTTTAAGAAGGGTAAAACACTGATAAATTTGGGTTTTATATTGACTTTAACTTTGCTGGTCAAATCAGTTCAGTACACTTCAGAATTTAAATGAATAGAAAAGAAAAAGGGGGGTGGGGAGGGGGACCCTGAAACTGTAATTGTCACTGTATTGAAATTCTTTGACTATTGAACTCATTAAGCACTCAAGGTTTCCAATATATGAATTACTACTCTTTTTGTCTTATTTCTTGCTTGTTTAACTACCATTATTTTTGTCTCAAATTAATTATACTTCATTACTAAACCAATTTCAACATTATCTTCCAACTTTGTCAGACCTATGTTCTTTACTTGTATATTCATTAACAATAAAGTTCCTTAAACATCATTCTAGCATAGATAGGTCTGCAGGTAATTCTTACTAACATAAACTTTAAATCTTCATTTCGGGACACTCGGATTGCACAACATGTGGAAAGGACCCTGTCTAGGTTAGTGATGAGGATAATTAAATGACAGGACAATTCTGGTAAAAGTTAAGTTGTTATTGAACAGTCAGGAACAAAAGTAACACTGGTCCACGCGAATACAGTACTAAATGTTTCAACCTGTTCGTGTCGATGCGGCGATTGGCGGGCGGCGAGATGGCGAGGCGCAAAGCACACATACAATCACAGCTATGGCTCTTGATGTATCGGCACTTTGCTTCTTCTTAGCGTCGCAATACTTTTCCATTTAGTGCCTATGGAATATAGCCATGCTGTATAGTCGTCGGAAACGGCACATCTGAGGCTCAATGAAATCACGTTTTCCAGGAGAGCCTCCTCGATCCAGAGCGTATTTCTCAGACCGATGCCCAACTCCGACTACTACTGCTGAGCCCGTTATGCCGTGCCGCGCCCGTGTGCATTTTCCCGCGCTCGCCTGCCATCCACCTTTTACCGCTCCCCTACAGACAGGGTATTCACCAAAGGTTTTGCATTCCACATATCCTAATACATTGCCTACGTATGGACCAGGCGCACAATTACAATTTTAAACATGTTACAATAGATTCAACATGGGTTACACTTCAATTCTGTTATAGCATTGCTTGAAATTTGACATAAATATTAATATTCACATCGAAAGTTGCTTACAGTTTCTTTAACATAATGACACGAAAAGAAAAAGAAATGAAATCAAAACATTGCTTACACTAATTTATCGAAAATCAGAAGAAAAAATTTTTATATGTACAGTTGTTGTTAGACTGCAGTATGAATTTAAATCACCTTTACTCTAGCAAGAAGAATACATAACTTTGCAATGAGGCGCGAAGTGTCCCGGCCATCTGCTCTTGATCAAATGGGTAGAATATGGAGCGGAGCGCGTTGAGCTCCACAGCACCGGCTAGAGGGCGCTGTCGTCGGTGTCTGTCGTAGTGCCAACCTAAGAACGTTAAAATGCCGTGTCATCGTTGCTATCGATGCCACAGGTTGCTATTAAATCACGACGAGAAAATGTTTCTTAGTGAGTGACGTCTGGTCGCACTGTTAGAAACATAACGCACAGTGCGCGCGCAGGAGGGCCGCTTTGCAATTTTTGGCAGAAGGTGTTTTAGTATGGTACCCTCTATCTGCAAATCATTGCGCATGTGTGATTTTCGCGCCTACGCATTCTTCGCGTGTGTTCTATATACAGGGCGTCGCCGTGCGTATATCGTCAGTCGTACCTAGCCACCAGCAAGGCTGAACCATCTGAAGATGTCGGAAAGTTCCTCCGAGGAAATATTGTGGAATTTGCCCGTCATTTGGCGGCAAACCACTGAAGACTATTAACAACATATCCGCCGCGAAAGCTTGAAGAGTCACATTAAGAAACAAGTTTGATGCACAGCACTCGGTGCAAGTGATTGTATCTTCATCTATAATGTTTAGTTACCTAAGAGCCAGTGTCCCTCCCAGACGCTAGTCAGCTGTTTCCTGAAGATGGTGTAATAAGCCGTAAAAGAGTTCGAAATAAACAAAAATCAGTAGAAAATAAGCAGTGCACTTGTTATCCAACCTTAAATATGAAATTGTCCTTCCAAGAAGGGGCGGAAGAATCTATAAATATTTCTCTATAGCAGCTCGTGGTCGTGAGGTAGCGTTCTCGCTTCCCACGCCCGGGTTCCCGGGTTCGATTCCCGGCGGAGTCAGGGATTGCCTCTGCCTCGTGATGGCTGGGTGTTGTGTGCTGTCCTTAGGTTAGTTAGGTTTAAGTAGTTCTAAGTTCTAGGGGACTGATGACCATAGATGTTAAGTCCCATAGTGCTCAGAGCCATTTCTCTATAAATTTTTTCCTTGCGTGCTGAGACAAGAAACGTTTTGATTACTCTTTAAAACTGTAAGTTTTTCTACAATTTTCACACGTCAGAGGTACTTTTACACCACATACATACAAATATACAGAGCTAAAAGGAAAGGCAATATCCTCAAATTATCGATAAGTAATTGCACTTTAATTATAATTATACAACTTTTAAAAACTGATTGTGGTAGGTGCCTCTAATAAGTAACGCGTAACATTAAGAACCGCCCCTTGCCATAGCGTTTATAGAATGCTCATTTCTGCTACGTGTGCGTAAAAAAGGTAAAAGAACACAGTTTTTTCGTGATAGGTGGTTCTAAAAGTCAATTTTTAACAATCACAAGTGCAACTCCCCCCTCCTAATACAATGTCATTTGTTACCAACTAAATGTAAATTTAAAAAATGAAAATCGCTACTAATGAAAACTGCAGTTACCAAAATACACAACTACACAAAAAGATAACACCTTCAGCTCTTTGGCCCATAGGGCAAGTCAAATTTAGCATAATCTTCTTCCTCCTCAGCCAAGATTTAGTCAGTTAATGTGTCCCTATCGTCGCTACCCCTCTCAGCAGCCTTTTCGTTGAGGTTCAGCACCGCTGAATTCTCGCATACATTCGTTACCAGGCCACTCATGTACTTGTAGACAGATTCCAAAAGAATGACATCTACATCTATATCTACACTGCAGATGCCATCTTACCCTGCGTGGTGGGGATTATGTTGTGTACTATTGTCATTTACCCCTTTTCCTGTTCCAGTCGCGTATGGTTCGCAGGAAGAACGATTGCTGGCGACCTTTCTCGTGGGTTTGAATCTCACTAATTTTATATTCGTGATCTTTTCGAGAGATATAGGCCTACTAGGAGGAACCAATATATTGATTGATTCTCCTGGGAACGCACACTTTAGAGATTTCAAAAACAGAAAATATCGTGAGGCTGAACGCCTATCTTGCGGAATCTGAGCTGACTGAGCATTTCCGTGTCGCTTTCGCACTTACTAAATGAACCTGTAACGAAATGCACTGCTCTTCTTTGGACCTTCGGTAAAGTTAGCCGTCAGTACCTATGAAGTATGTTACAACATTTTCAGATTTCCGCAAGCAACAATAAATTTACTGCTACCAAACGGCATCGAAGGGCGGGTTACAAACTAATGCCAGGAACTTCACAGACCGCAGAGTAAAGAAAGTACATACAGTTTAAATCAGAGAGCTTAATATCGATGAATGTTAAAGAAATAAACACTGGAGACATATTGTACAAGTACGAAAAAGCGTTTTCAGCTGCCTAAACGATGATATTTTCATGGTTCTCCAAGATTAGAGAGACGTGTGATAAAGAATGCTAGTGTTGGTTAATACAGCTTGCATTATACTCTTTTGCAACACGCTCTGACTGGTGGCGCACTGTTCGCCATATCAAGCCCTGCTTCCGGTGTTCAAAAGCGATGGCAGCCCGTGGTTATTCTTGGAACTCTCGTGTTGCTGTATTGTTTAACGGTCACAGAGCAGACGCTCTGCAGATTTTGGTATGTGGGTGGTACCGCGTGGGCAGCTTCACAGCGTGCCATTCTGTCTCCAGCCAACTGTGTTGGTAGCTTGCGCGTGTACGGTTCCATGGAGGAATCCATCTCGCACCTTTTATTAGTTTTCTTTACTGCATTAAATTTTTTTCAATAAAGTACACATAGCTACTCTAAATTTATCGGCTACGTAGGTCTTCCTTCCGGCAGTTACTGATAACCAATGTGAACACACGCGCGCTTTTGTGTGTGTGTGTTGTCCAAGATGGATGTTCTTGGTACCAATTATAAGCGTAGCAGTACGTATATGCGAAGTGCAGAGCTGTTCGGCTCCTGTGATGCATATGAGCGGCTCCGCTGGAAAAGAGAGCGTCGACATGGTCGCGGGAGTAGTTTTTGTTGGGGGTGTCGGTGTGACTGGCGCTGGCTATGCCTGGGGCTGTTTCTTTTTTGTATATAGCGCTATCTAGAGATGCTCCTAATCGGATTTTCCATCGTTATTTACATCGATACTATAATCCTATAGTGTGCGACTTCTCTGAGGCATCCTGCCAGTTATCGTTTAGCTTTTTAACAAACTACGACATCATTTTTATTTAGGTAGTGAGGGTAATTGTTTTTAACAGTTTGAATTTTTCGTTGTTATTTATAAGTCTACAATGGAAACTCTTATACTGTTGTCACACATGGCTAATGCAGGTAGAATGTAGGCTTGGCACCTAACAAGTGCGAAGTAGTTTTTAAATAATGTGTTGCGAAAATTGTTGAACTCTGGATATAGGTTATTTGTTACAATATAACACTGTCTTAATTGTTTATCACAGGATAATGACGTAATTTATTTCAATATCGCACTGTGGTAAGTCATCAGTCTCGGTTTCTTTACACGTGTGTCTTTGGAGAAAATCGCACAAACTTTTAAACACCTGTGGGACGTGTATTGTTAAGGTCATTGCTTTTTAATAAACTGTGATGACACACGTTAATAATGTGAGGACATGTTACTCGTAGCAATAGTGGCTTTGTTGGCGGATCCTAGACCAGTCATGTCAAGTGCATTGCTCGCACTACGATACTCCTACCCACTTCTGAAGAAAAAAAATGGTTCAAATGGCTCTGAGCACTATGTGACTTAACATCTATGGTCATCAGTCCCATAGAACTTACAACTACTTAAACCGAACTAACCTAAGGACATCACACAACACCCAGCCATCACGAGGCAGAGAAAATCCCTGACCCCGCCGGGAATCGAACCCGGGAACCCGGGCATGGGAAGCGAGAACGCTACCGCACGACCACGAGATGCGGGCCCACTTCTGAAGAAAACTCATAAGTATTTCTCCCACGTTAGTTCCTGCTGTCCGCTATCTACCGTATATGGGCGATCTCTTGTCGGTTGGTGTCTAGTGAAAGAGACATAAACTCCTTCTGTGTGCCTATGATGCTTTTGATGGCTGCTGGTGACCGCAGCATGTCGTGTCCTGCAGTTTGTAGATACTGGTGCCCGAGTCGGTAATTCCCCTTGGCTTGGAGATAGGGCATAGGCGGAAGGTGTGAGGTGTGAGCCATCGTAAGCAGCAGTTGGTACTGAGCAACTTAGCTGGCGAGGTGCGTGGCGACGACAGTAGGAGCGGGCCTTACATATCTTGGAAGGGAAACACTAGTATTTGGGGGAAAATCCGTCTAAAAATGTAAATAACTATGAGATGTAGAATGTTTATGCTATAGCTTTTAACAATGACCTCACACATTAGCAATGGAGGGATGTATTTCCTTGTAGCAATAAAATATTTGTTGCACTGTGATAGTTGCAGAATTTGAAATGCAAAACATCTAACAACTCACAAAACCAAATTTAATTTGTAATGAATATGTTGGAGACTTGCACCTTACTAGACTAATTGTTGAAAAATTTCCGTCATTTTTCAGGATATATCATGATGTCATTAAATCTGCTGTGATATCAGTACATCTGCTTCTACATCTACGTGATTACTCTGCTATTCACAATAAAGTAACTGGCATAGGGTTCAATGAACCACCTTCAGGCAGTCTCTCTACCGTTCCACTCTCGAACGGCGCGCGGGAAAAACGAGCACTTAAATTTTTCTGTGCGAGCCCTGATTTCTCTTATTTTATCGTGAGTATTATTTCTCCCAATGTAGGTGGGTGCCAACAGGATGTTTTCGTAGTCGGAGGAAAAAACTGGTGACTGAAATTTCATGAGAATATTCCGTCTCAACGAAAAACCCCTTTGTTTTAATGATGGCCACTCCAACTCACGTATCTTGTCTGTGGTACTATCTCCCCTACTTCGCGATAGTACAAAAATAGCTGCCCTTCTTTGTACTTTTCGATGTCATCCGTCAGTTCCATCTGATGCGGATCCCACACCGCACAGCAATACTCCAGAATATGGCGGACAAGCGTGGTGTAAGTAGTCTCTTTAGTAGACCTGTTGCACTTTCTAAGTGTTCTGCCAATGAATCGCAGTCTTTGTTTGGCTCTACCCACAACATTGTCTATGTGATCGTTCCAATTTCGGGTATTACCCTAAAATTATAGTCACCCAACTGCACCACAGTCGCACACCATTTTCTCAAAGTGTCTTACATCATAAATTTTGTCAGTATTTACCGAGATTTTGCAGAATATGCCCTGGTATTATTGAATTACGCTATATCCGCCAATAGGACAATGCACTCATTTTAACACATACGCAAGTAATGAAGGGATGACATAGATTTGATATATAGCAAGAGTTTATTTGTTTAAATATTGTATTGTGGTAGTTGGTTCATATTTAAAGGTTCATCAGGAGCTTATTTGTAGTTAATGATGCTTCACGGAAAATGTTTAAAGTAGAATATCAGCGTATTTTGTTTCAATAATGCACTGGAGAAATGGTTTAACTCAGGATACCTGTCTAATTTGTTAAATAATGCACTGTGGTAATTGTTTCCATTGTATCTACGTACAACTTAGAATGGAGATGTAGGTATTTGGAAGGTCAGTAAAACTGCATCAAATTACCTAAAAACTGTAAATATCTATTAATTATGAGACAAAGGAGTTAATTGTACTTACATGTTGAAAGTTTTTCGTATGGTTATGTATCGCTACCTTTGTACCTCTCTTCGTCTCTTTCCTTCTATCAATGCTAGAGTGTGCCGGACGTGTGTGCGGCCAGGGCGCCTCATTTACACGTGCTTACCCGCTTGGTTCAATGCTCGGAAGGACTGAATTTAAGGGGGCCGGCCCGACGTCTAGTTATTATATTAAAATCAATTTTAATATAATTGGCAAGTAAGTAGATGCCACGCTCTAACATGACCTATAAAGACTCCACTTTGTTGATAACATTGCTCTTTACACAGGAGCCGGCCGAAGTGGCCGAGCAGTTCTAGGCGCTACAGTCTGGAACCGCGCGACCGCTACGGTCGCAGGTTCGAATCCTGCCTCGGGCATGGATGTGTGTGATGTCCTTAGGTTAGTTAGGTTTAAGTAGTTCTAAGTTCTAGGGGACTGATGACCTCAGAAGTTAAGTCCCATAGTACTCAGAGCCATTTGAACCATTTTTCTTTACACAGGACTGGCGTTTGTAATGACCATTAAATCCATGACATCGAGTTCATAGGACATTTATTACCTATATTCCCAGAAACTTTACAAACTTAATAATTGCAGCAAACAAAGCCAAATCAAATAACTTCTAGTTTTGTCTCGCACTGAAGGTGCTTAAACTAACAGGCATATGGTTGCTACTTAAGCACTGGGAAAGAGGATGGAACTACGTTGCTGCCCTTGTGGTCCGTCTGCTGGGACAGTGATCGAAATTCGCACCCAAGATTACTGCTTGGACCGAATAACAAAAATTATTTTGGCGGTAAAACGGGGACAAAGCAGACACAAACGTCTCCCATATACACAAAAGAAAGCAAATTCTAAAAAAATAAAACATCCTGTGAAATATGCCACACGAAAATAAACAATTAACAGCACACGCAAGCATGCTCACCTTAACTACACTCCTGGAAATTGAAATAAGAACACCGTGAATTCATTGTCCCGGGAAGGGGAAACTTTATTGACACATTCCTGGGGTCAGATACATCACATGATCACACTGACAGAACCACAGGCACATAGACACAGGCAACAGAGCATGCACAATGTCGGCACTAGTACAGTGTATATCCACCTTTCGCAGCAATGCAGGCTGCTATTCTCCCATGGAGACGATCGTAGAGATGCTGGATGTAGTCCTGTGGAACGGCTTGCCATGCCATTTCCACCTGGCGCCTCAGTTGGACCAGCGTTCGTGATGGACGTGCAGACCGCGTGAGACGACGCTTCATCCAGTCCCAAACATGCTCAATGGGGGACAGATCCGGAGATCTTGCTGGCCAGGGTAGTTGACGTACACCTTCTAGAGCACGTTGGGTGGCACGGGATACATGCGGACGTGCATTGTGCTGTTGGAACACCAAGTTCCCTTGCCGGTCAAGGAATGGTAGAACGATGGGTTCGATGACGGTTTGGATGTACCGTGCACTATTCAGTGTCCCCTCGACGATCACCAGTGGTGTACGGCCAGTGTAGGAGATCGCTCCCCACACCATGATGCCGGGTGTTGGCCCTGTGTGCCTCGGTCGTATGCAGTCCTGATTGTGGCACTCACCTGCACGGCGCCAAACACGCATACGACCATCATTGGCACCAAGGCAGAAGCGACTCTCATCGCTGAAGACGACACGTCTCCATTCGTCCCTCCATTCACGCCTGTCGCGACACCACTGGAGGCGGGCTGCACGATGTTGGGGCGTGAGCAGAAGACGGCCTAACGGTGTGCGGGATCGTAGCCCAGCTTCATGGAGACGGTTGCGAATGGTCCTCGCCGATACCCCAGGAGCAACAGTGTCCCTAATTTGCTGGGAAGTGGCGGTGCGGTCCCCTACGGCACTGCGTAGGATCCTACGGTCTTGGCGTGCATCCGTGCGTCGCTGCGGTCCGGTCCCAGGTCGACGGGCACGTGCACCTTCCGCCGACCACTGGCGACAACATCGATGTACTGTGGAGACCTCACGCCCCACGTGTTGAGCAATTCGGCGGTACGTCCACCCGGCCTCCCGCATGCCCACTATACGCCCTCGCTCAAAGTCCGTCAACTGCACATACGGTTCACGTCCACGCTGTCGCGGCATGCTACCAGTGTTAAAGACTGCGATGGAGCTCCGTATGCCACGGCAAACTGGCTGACACTGACGGCGGCGGTGCACAAATGCTGCGCAGCTAGCGCCATTCGACGGCCAACACCGCGGTTCCTGGTGTGTCCGCTGTGCCGTGCGTGTGATCATTGCTTGTACAGCCCTCTCGCAGTGTCCGGAGTAAGTATGGTGGGTCTGACACACCGGTGTCAATGTGTTCTTTTTTCCATTTCCAGGAGTGTAATTTCCAAGAACGAACTGATAGCTCGCTGGCAGTGCAATTCGACACCACGTAGGTGACCGATACCAACAGCTAATTTCTTTGTACGCACCCCTCTGTTCGTTCTTGCTTTCAGTTATTCACAAGCTCAACCTATTCTTTATCGAAGTAGCTAGGACGAACTACTTGCAAATGGGGGTTAAAAGGATACGTGAATAAAATTTATGAATTGGCCTAAAAAATTAAGTCACGCGCTTAGAACCTTAATTAACTCACACGAAACACACGCATTTCCTACCAGGTTTAACACGGAATCGTCATCTAAATTATTCATCAGTCGTTACTTCCACGTGTTAAGTTAACTAGATGGGGTGAGGCCCCAGGTTACTTTAACATTGCAAAACGCTGCTTCTAAAAGTGAAACTATACGAATTTTTTTTAGAGCTATTGCTGCTCTCGTGTGCTGAAGGCACCAAGCGATTGCAGCGAGCCCCCATGTTCACCTCTGGAAAAGAAATCCTAAATGAAAACTTTAATTGTACAGGCAAAATTTCTCAAAAAATGAATGAATGGCCGTAACGACGCGCTAACTAATTGAGTCCTGAAAAAGAGCGGATTAATAACAGTGTAACACATAGTACCTCATCCCACAATGGAACTGGCGGCAAAGACGGAGATCGCCCTCGATTTCGTCCGCTCAGTTCAGCCGCTACCCCAAGAGTGACTATCATGGTGGCTCTCAACGGCCGTTCTCCTTACATGGAGGGGAGGGGGACCTGTTACCAACCTCGAACTACCCCCTGGCAAACAGGTGCATCATCGCTGTCTTAACTCCAGGTTTAGGTTGGCACTAAACCAACCTACAGGGTGACCACATCTCTGCCTTGGCACTACCGGCAGACAAACTCTTAATACAAACCCCAAAGTTAATTAACCCAAAGCAACGTAGAGGGATTAAGGAAAGGAAGTGCATTTATGTAATTATGAATTAAATAAACAGGTAGTCCACTTCTTCACTCGAGTTAAACTAAAGAAAAATGTTGAAAGTATAATCAATATAATGCAACAAAGAAACTAATTGTAAAGAGATGGAACAAACTGTTCCCTCTCAATGTCTTCTTCCTCATTTTATTCTGCCTGGGGTTGGTGGCTTGTCTCTGATACCTCCTGGTGGTCCTTTCTCTATGACATCGAAACCTCGAATGATGGGGGCCCTGCATTTGCTCTAGTTATAAAAGGCTGAGGAAGGGTAACTTGGTTCTCTGTGGTAGGGATGTGATAGAGGGATGCATGGGAAGGATAGGGGTACCCTGGGAGGGAGGGGGTTGGGCTTTGAATAAAACTCGCCCAATTGCCTCAGGTGTAACCTCACACTAGAAGTGTAACCTGATACTCAAGATCAAGGTCGCCTCATACATACACTGCGTAACTACTGTAGTTATGTGTAGCTATTAATGGTTGTGGTGAGTGCCTAGGTTGTAGACTGTGCATGACTCTGGTGAATGTGAACTGGTCTTAAAGCTACTTAGTACATGTGCTGATTCGTTTAGGATACCCTGCCAGAAGTCCTGACTGTGACTAGGTGCCAACCGGAACAATGTAAGCAAACTGGAAGTGTTTCCATGCACTTATCCGTTAAGTGGCGATCATAACGTCTGCTGCAGCGCCAATGGCTTCTGATCTAGTTCGCCCAGTAATGAAAACAGCAACCATTTTTGTACTGAAATTCTGTGGCGGCAAATCGTTTAACCGAACAGTGTTTCTCAAAGACGTGAAGGCAAATTTTTTGAGTGACAAAATATTATGCAGACTGGAATCAGAACTGTTGATCCAGTGTTTGTCTTAAATTTCTTCATGTATCTTTTGATACTGGTGACAGGGTACGTACTCTCCAATTCGTCAAGTATATTTTTATGTGTCAGGTTAAAATCGATATCTCGCGTAATTCTGTGCATATGGAGGATGATGTTGGAGGTATAAAAGTCTAATTTATGACTTTTATGACGGATATCTATTAAGTTGTTGGCTGCTGCAGCGGACTTCAGTTTTATCTTAACTCTGTTTCTGCCCGATGCACTAATGTTGACAATATAGTGCTTCAAATGAGAGCTGCTATCGTGCAGTAACTTGTCTACTGACATAGAATGAAGTTTTCCAATGTTCTTATCTAAGTTCTCCACGAAGACAAAGACTGGCCCTGCATCAGACCAACTGTATTTATTATTTGCACTTGGTTACGCAATCACATTGTTTGATGGGATTGTTAATGACACCGAGAATAATCTGTGTTAGCTGACACGACATCGCATTTAGTAGGAATATCTGGGTCCGATATTTCATTCATATCACAGTCGGTTACAATAGTAAAGCCTACACAGGGCCTCTTACTGAGGGGCGGCTTTGGCGCTGGATGTTATCGGTTATACAGTCAAACAGAAAAATGTAAGTCAATGCAGATGAGAAGAGAAAAAATCTGTATTGTTCAAATATGGTACTGGTAGTGTGCTGCTAGACTGTTACGACGCTTAAATACCTAGGGGTAACGTTGCTACTCGCTATGAAATAGGACGAGAACGTAAGATCGATAAAAGGGAAGGCGAATAGTAGACTTCGATTTATTGGGAGAATTTTGGGAAACTGTAGCTCATCTGTAAAGTAGATCGCCTGTAGAACATTAATGCGATCCATTACTGAGTACTGTTCGAGTGTTTGGAATCCCTGCAAGATCAAATTAAAGGAAGACTTGAAGTAATTAAGAGGCATACGCCTACACTTCTTACCCACAGGCTTGCTCATCACGCTGGTGTTACGGAGATGATTCGTGAACTCACAAAGGAATCCCTGGAGAGAAAACGACGTTCTTTCCACGAAACACTCCTGAGAAAATTTAGAGAGCCGGCATTTGCAGCTGACTGCACGATGATTCTACTGCCACCAACTTAAATTTCACGTAAGGATAGCAAAAAGAAGAGAAATTAGGGCTCGTACTGAGGCTTATAGACACTCGTATTCCCCTCGCTCCATTTACGAGTGGAACAGGAAAAGCTATGCCTAGTAGTAGTTCAAAATGGCTCTGAGCACTATGGGACTTAACGTCTAAGGTCATCAGTCCCCTAGAACTTAGAACTACTTAAACCTAACTAACCTAAGGACATAACACACATCCATGCCCGAGGCAGGATTCGAACCTGCGACAGTAGCAGCAGCGCGGTTCCAGACTGTAGCGCCTAGAACCGCTCGGCCACCCCGGCCGGCTAGTTGTGGTACATTGTACTCTCCGCCATGCACCGTATGAAGGATTGTGAAGGATGTAGGGAGATATAGCTGTATATTATGTGCTAGCTATCAGCGTCACGTTGATTACTGACTTGGTGACTGAGGTGGTGTTGTTGTTACAGCGGTATTCGCTGGAAATGTTGCTGATGGACCAGTTGTTGCTACTCAAATTTTATTTGTTGGTGATACAGCAGAAGGTACTGTTCCTGTTGTGGTTTTAGCCACTATCTTTGTAGAAATTAAAGGCTCTGAGGTGGTATTGTATTGTATGGATCTGGGGATCTAGAAAAGACGGAGAGGCTTCGTCCCCGCCGTAGTCCGCAGTGGTTCACAACCCCACAACAGGCGGACGTCTCACACCAGATGAATGTTACCCCACTGTTTGCGTGGTAGAGTAATTATGGTGTACGCGTAGGTGGAGAAAGTGTTTGCGCAGCAATAGCCGACATTGCGTAACTGAGGCGGAATAAGGGGAACCACCGCTCATTCGCCGAGCAGTTGGAAAACCGCCTTAGAAACCATCCGCAGACTGGCCGGCACACCGGACCTCGACACTGATCCGCCGGGCGAATTCGTGCCGGGGACCGTCACGCCTTCCCGCTCGGATAGCAGTGCTCTAGACCGCACGGCTAACCGGGCGGGCTCTCTGAGGCGTTAGTTGACCCTGCTGAATCTAACAGTGAGTCTCCGTCATCGGCTTCATTGTGATGGCTGGAGCTGCGTTCCGATGCCAAATTTCTAGTACCGACTGTATGACCTGACAACAATCAAAGGGTGGCCATTTCTGCAAATAACTGCGTGTCCGTGTCGCCGCACATGTGTAACTGGGGTGTGCTTAGTATTCCCGTCTAAACAACTCCTTACTTGTTTGCGAGACGTTAACAACTAGCGCAACGGCTTCCCGGAAGTAACAATATTTCTCGGCGCTGTCGCGTATACATAAAAATTGTTCCGTCTTTTTGAACTCAACAAAGGTAATTTTGAATTACATTCAAGATATCTTATAGAGTTCTACGTAATGCTAGATGACTTTCACTGGAATACTTCAAGAATGTGTTTGCCTTATCGATGAAGAATAAAGAAGCATTACTCCCTATCCTATGTAAACACAATTTACCAGTCCTCATCGACTGCTGAAAAATATTGCGAGCCATTTATTACCCTTTGTCTAAGTTTTCGTGTTTTTAACTATTGTTTTGGAGAACATTCTGGACATTTAGAGCGAATGATTTGGCCACCCAGATCGTCCGACAATAATTCCATCGAACAGTTAACGAACGTAATCGAGAGGTCTGTTCGTGCACAAAATCCTGCAGCGGCAACACTTTCGTAATTATGGACGGCTGTAGAGGTGTTATGGTTCAGTATTTCTGCAGAGGTTCAAAAAATGGCTCAAATGGCTCTGAGCACTATGGGACTTAACATCTATGGTCATCAGTCCCCTAGAACTTAGAACTACTTAAACCTAACTAACCTAAGGACATCACACAACACCCATTCATCACGAGGCAGAGAAAATCCCTGACCCCGCCGGGAATCGAACCCGGGAACCCGGGCGCGGGAAGCGAGAACGCTACCACACAACCACGAGCTGCTTTCTGCAGAGATCTTCCATCGACTCGTTGAGTACATACCATGTCGAGTTGCTGCACTACGTGGGGTAGAAGGAGGTCTGACACGATATTAGGAGGAGTCCAATGACTTTTGTCACCTCAGTTTACCTGTAGTATTAAAAAAAATTAAGTATTAGAAATACACAGTTAACATATACATCTGTTTTTATCCAAGAAAATATGATTTGTACAGCATATTTTAGCTTTTGATATAATATGCAATAATTGTGAAGAATGAATAAATAAATAAATATCAGTCCTGTCTTGTACTGATGCTGTACTGACAAGCAACATCCAAGTACTGGTCGAACGAGTGTTTTGTAAGCTACTTCCTATGTAGACGGAATACATTTCCTGAGGATTGTTCCAATGTATCTCAACCTGCCATCTGACTTACGAAGTAGTTGCGAATACTTTTATGTGGTTCTTCCACTTGAAATCGCTCCGTAAGCATACCACAAAATTCGTTATGAAAGTAACTGCTTCCAGTGACCGTTGTGAGATCATTTAATCAAACAATAAAATGTCTTCCTCTGTACGTATTTACAAAACGCTACGTTTATTTATGTTGAGGTTCGAATGAATGGCTCTGAGCACTATGGGACTTAACTACTGAGGTCATCAGTCCCCTAGAACTTAGAACTACTTAAACCTAACTAACCTAAGGACATCACACACATCCATGCCCGAGGCAGGATTCGAACCTGCGACCGTAGCGGTCACGCGGTTCCAAACTGACGCGC
The DNA here is from genome assembly GCF_021461385.2 of Schistocerca piceifrons. NCBI lineage: Eukaryota > Metazoa > Arthropoda > Insecta > Orthoptera > Acrididae > Schistocerca > Schistocerca piceifrons. The sequence goes on from NC_060149.1 coordinate 303,866,945, forward strand.
TTAGAACCGCACGGCCACACCGGCCGGCTGAGGTTCAATAGTCAGTCCCCGCACCAGTTTTCGATGCTCTGCATGTCTTCCTGCATTTTGCTACAGTTTTATAGCGGTGCGACTTCTCGGTTTATAACAGTATCCGCGAAAAACCTCGTGAAACTTCCGACGTTTTCTGTGAGTATGAATTGGTGATAGCGCCGAGGCTGAGAAAACCAGCGTACCTCATCCGCCGTTCCGAAAATACCCCATTCGGTACGTGGTTTACCGCTGAAGCAAAATGTTTAGGGTAATCGCCACACCAAACACAAATAGTGCAGTAGAGACTGTGTAAGATATAACTTTAAAAAAAATCTATTACTGATGTTTTTTTCGAGAAAATTATCTTAACTGCAAGCAGGCCAACGCCTGCTCAGTGGAACATGTTCCTGCGTCTTGACTCGCAGGACTTCCCATGCACGCTTCAATGTTGCGTATGTACAAACTGTCTTGCCGTGAATTTTCGACCTCATAGAACCAGAAGTTTCGCAATCAGACGCATGCATGATTTGATAAAATTGCTCTATCAATAAATCATATTTCAAGAAAATATTTATAACGCCACTTTAATAAGAATAATCAAATAAGATGTCCACAGAAATTATATTCACGTAATGTCTAATACAGCCAGTATCGTGTCAAGTGGGTGAATGTGTGAAGTTAGATAATCATGTACGATACCTTTCGTATATAAGAAACCATTTCCTGATTCTTGTTCGGTAGCAGTTATCACTCATTACTGAATATACATTTGGATCTACTTCTTACAGCTGACGAGATGAGTATGATTGCGCGAACGATAAGCTTTGCAGGTAACACGAGCTCAAGTCAGTACCGATGAACTAAGCCAGAAACGTCTCAAACCACAACGTACGATGAAGTTCCAAATTTAAGTTCAGGACCAAAAAAGCGAGGTAACAGCTATATTCGTGAATCGACATAACGGAAGCTTTTAATAGAAGAAACGAAATGCAGATCTGCCCTCAGGGCCAAGTATTTATTTTCTTTAGCGGGCCGATGGCCATCCCCATGTGACAAGTTAGCTGCGACCTTTCCGAGGCAGCAGCAAAAGGCAGGGCCCTTAGCAACACAAATAATATCACTAGGACTTTGTATATCTCTACAGTGGTGAGATATTAGTCGTTGCAGCTATTACCTGAAAAAACGCTGGAAATAGGCCAGCTGGAGTATGGGGACCATATGAGCACACTTCCAAGACCACACACACATTGGAAATCGTAACACAAAACGATAACTTAACCTTACGAGACTTGTGCTACAAAAGTTGTTTCTAATCTGAAAAACAAGAGACAAACATGAGAAAACGTAACATAGTAACATATCCGTAACTGCTACAGAATACGTGTATTGTATACATTAAAATAAACATGTATTACAGGCCATCGAAGATGCTTCACAAGTAAAACAAGCAAAACGCGTGTTGCAGAAAACGAACTGCCTTTCATTTAAGTTGCCAAGAGGGAACATACCTCCATGAATTTTTAAGCTACTAAGGAACGACGGAATTCGCCTCAAATTAGAAAAACATTATCTCATACACGCTGTTAGAAACTTGGAAATAACTTGATTATTAGACAACGTTTTGTGTGCAATGTTTTGTTATTCGACAGAGCCCGTTTCACGTATTGCACCTATAATTTCTATGTATATAACGAGACATTGTAATATATGCGTCATCTTTGTTTCAAGAGTTTTCAAAGAACAATGTAATTGTTTTGCTGTATCGGCGGATAAAAATTATAAGTGTAAGACATGGAGTAAATTACGCATTGCATTTCACATGGGTGCTCGCCTACAACGTTTTTTGGATATACTGAAAGCTTTGTGAAATCCTGAAAGTATTTGCATCCAGTGTATGTGTCGTATAAGCAACCTACTTTTTGGGGCTGGATATTAAATACCGAAATTCCATGAGTGCATTTTACAGATTATGTTTATCAAAGAATAATCTTTACACAATTGGAAACAAGACGTTACTTGTACAAAGTTAAAATGGCATCGGAGAAGGAAGGAACAGGATTCGAGTTCCGCCATGTTCAATTTCCTTAAATTTCAGCCAGTTTAAGTGAAATGTCGCAACGCAAACAGATTAACACCTACATACACCTAGGGGAAACGCCACACCCCCATCCACAATCGTCCACTGCCACTGCACACCCACAAATCTCCCACCATACCGACAGCCTCACCACACCCTCGAAAAACTGTGACCTCCCGCAGCACCCAAGCCGCAACACACAACACCGAACGGTATTGCAATATTACACACACACACACACACACACACACACACACACACCACTTTAATTAAACACAGACGTAATGGGATATACGGTTTATTGACCTACATCAGTACCATATTTGAAACCAAACATTTCGTTGACTTTGCTACCCACCACTACACATAATGTAAGTACAAATTGTAATATAAGCGGGAGATGATGTCACGTACTTTAGTCATGGCCAACTAATGATACTGGCCTGGAAGCTCTTTAATGACGTCGGCAGAGTAGTTGTCACGGCTGAATCACCACCACTACTGATCCGAGGACTAAGATATTCACAATCTCGCGTACTTGCCATTTATGCTGCGCTGAGTAAAGTATAAATGAAGTAGCTACTTGTGAATTATTATTTACTTTTGAAGCAAAAGGTACACTACTTTTACTAAATGCTTTGTGTGTCCTCAATGACACAAAAGATCATATTGCTTCGGTTGCAATAAAAAGAAATCTTAGATATATATGTGGCTGTCTTTAGTTGTCCGTCTCTATTCTTTACGAAATATATAACACGAAGCAGGTTGTTTTGGAGGAGGTATTAATAGACATCTGGTATCTGTACATAAAACGTATAGGGAAGTGCTAAATTTGAAAAACACGTATTTTATGAAATTTCGTCCACATATGATGTCTATGACTTTCATCTAGTACAGGTGGCAAAATTTTCACCAGGTTGTCGATACGTCTATCGATTTTGCTACTTTATAATCTTAAGCATGGCTGTAGCAGTAACTGTGTAAATGTAATATATGGAATAAAAACAGTCACAAGCTGCATCAGTTAGTAGGAAAAGGCTCTTGACCTAGGTTCCAGTCCATATAAATGGGCCTTCTTCAAAAGTCTCACTACGCTTTACGTGCTGATCATGCTGTGCCCCCAATAGGCTTAGTCATAATTAAAATCAACGATAGTAAAAACAACCATCTGGCTTTGTCATACATAAAATAATGCACATATTACATGTGGCATGTGAGACCAGTAACGTTACTAGTCAGACATGCCACATGTGATATGTGTATTATTTTACGTATGACAAAGTCAGACGGCTGTTTTTACTATTTTCAATTTTAATTATGACTAAGCCTATTGACGGCACATCATTATCAGCGTGTTAAACGTAATAAGATTTTACTACTATTACGAGCTTCATGTTCCCATGGAGCATAGATGTGGCATTAAAAAAAATCCCACAACAAGATTTTGTGAACTAACACAGTTTTTCTTCTGAAAACTGCACTTTCTTATTATATGAAGCAAAACATACCTGTCAAGTACTCTATGTGTTTGGAAGTGATAAATGAGAACTGCACGTGGCAAAGCTTGTCGGAAACATTGCAAGTATGGAGAGATTCATCACACAAGTATGCAGAATAGATTTTTGAATATACACAACGATGCCGATCTCTGATACTTGGTGACATGATGAGTGACAATGGTGACAATGTAGTGCATAGACACAAGCTATGTTGTAAGTGGGAGATGGCTTAAATAACCCAGTTATATAGTACAGTTGACATAACCATCTAAAAACATTCATAAACAATCGCAAATATATATAGTGGATGACAATTTAGCCCACAGCACACCCTAGCAGTAAATGTTTTTCCTACACCACTGATGCAATATATACTCCACAATTTTTTAAACAACCAAGGCATATCACACACATAAAAAACGCATCACTCACACACTCATTCCTATCAAGAAGTGACAGTACTATCTCATTATACATATGACATGAAACTACCACTGGCGGTTTTAGACCGTCATCATAACGAAAAAATAGCCGCAATACTATGAATAAAAAAATAGGAGTGCGGGTAAGCTACTACAAACAGCATAGTGATGGGTAGCGTTGAGGGATGAAATAGTAAAGGCAGCAGAGGATCAAGTAGGTAAAAAGACGAGGGATAGTAGAAATCCTTGGGTAACAGAAGAGATACTGAATTTAATTGTTGAAAGGAGAAAATACAAAAATTCAGTAAATGAAGCAGGCAAAAAGGAATACAAACGTCTCAAAAATGAGCTCGACAGGAAGTGCAAAATGGCTAAGCACGGATGGCTAGACGACAAATGTAAGCATGTAGAGGCTTATCTCACGAGGGGTACGATAGATACTGCCTACAAGAAAATTAAAGAGACCTTTGGAGAAAAGAGAATCACTTGCATGAATATCAAGAGCTCAGATGGAAACCCAGTTCTAAGCAAAGAAGGGAAAGCAGAAAGGTGGAAGGAGTATATAGAGGGTCTATACAGTGGTGATGTTCTGGAGGACAATATTAAGGAAATGGAAGAGGATGTAGATGAAGATGAAATGGGTGATACGATACTGCGTGAAGAGTTTGACAGAGCACTGAAAGACCTGTGTCGAAACAAGTCCCCGGGAATAGACAATATTCCATTAGAACTGCTGACGGCCTTGGGAGGGCCATTCCTGACAAAACTCTACCATCTGGTGAGCAAGATGTATAAAACAGGCGAAATTCCATCAGACTTCAAGAAGAATATATTAATTCCAATCCCAAAGAGAGCAGGTGTTGACAGATGTTAAAATTACCGAACTATCAGTTTAATAAGTCACAGCTGCAAGATAATAACGCTAATTCTTTACAGACGAATGGAAAAACTGGTAGAAGCCGACCTCGGGGAAGATCAGTTGCAATTCCGTAGAAATGTTGGAACACATGATCCAATACTGACCCTACGACTTACCTTAGAAGAAAGATTAAGGAAAGGCAAACCTACGTTTCTAGCATTTGTAGACTTAGAGAAAGCTTTTGACAATGTTGACTGGAATACTCTCTTTCAAATTCTGAAGGTGGCAAGGGTAAAATACAGGGAGCGAAAGGCTATTTACAATTTGTATAGAAAGCAGATGGCAGTTATAAGAGTCGAGGGACATGAAAGGGAAACAATGGTTGTAGCCTCTCCCCGATGTTATTCAATCTGTATATTGAGCAAGCAGTAAAGGAAACAAAAGAAAAGTTCGGAGTAGGCATTAAAATCCATGGAGAAGAAATAAAAACATAAGGCTCGCCGATGACATTGTAATTCTGTCAGAGGCAGCAAAGGACTTGTAGAGCAGTTGAACGGAATGGATAGTGTCTTGAAAGGAGGGTATGAGAGGTGGCATGAGCCCCCTCTCATATTTCTATCTTACGATTCTCCTCTCTAATTGCATGCGGTGGAAAGTTGCTATTCCTTCACATGCGGACTTCCCACGCAGCGTCTCTCATCACCCGGGTGGTCCGGTGACAGGCGGGCTCTGCTGATTTTGAAAGGGTGTGAGGGAGTCGAGTGAATGCTTTCCAGACGCCGACATTGTCAAAAGACACGCCCGGAGGGGCCTGAAGTAGCGGCTGGACTTGAGGTTCCGTTACTTCGCAGAAACTTAGCGAAAACACTTTCTGGCGGGCTACCAGCGAGGCATGGGAATGACTTGCGTACCCAGGCAGTTGTGGCGGGAAAATTCCCTCGCTTTCTGCAAAATAGTAACTGTGATTGGCTTGCTCAGGGCATAGCTCCGTGACGTAGCAAAATCAGCGCAGAAATTGGCGCCAAGGATCTCCATTGGTGGAATGGTAGTGCTCCGGCAATGGAGTGGAATTTTCCGCCGGTTTTCGAGTTGCTGATTGGAACGTTTAACCATGGCCACTGTCGTGGGGGCGGGAATGTTCGGTGTTCGGCATGTACGGGTACTCTAGAGTAGTCGGCTCTCGCTTTTCGGTCGAGGACGTCAAAGCAACCAGCCATCGCCTCCGGCACGCCAGATCGTGTTCTGGCAGTTAAGAAGACAGTTTGGTAATGTATGTCCGCAGCACCGGCAGATAGGGATTTTCCTAGGTGATAATCAGAGCTCAGCAGAGCGCGCCTGTTCGTCTTTTTCTAATTTTGTTCTGTCTTGGGTAGCAGCAATTAATGTGGGGTTACCTGTGTGTCTCTCTTAAGATTTGAGTGGCAAGGAATTGGCTCCACATACGACTTCGTCATAAACCTCACAATCTAGTTTAGGGACAACTTCACCTTCACAGCGTTTGTTTGAGTATCCAATTTGAGCCAATTTCATGTATTATTAATGTTTCATGTGTTTTTGTTTATTATTTTGTATTTAGTCTTAATAAATCGTATTGTTATTTTGGACAGAACTTTCATTCTGTTAAACGGTAGAGCAACCCATCATTTCTCACTACGTTAAAGAAACCTTCCTTTATTTAACTTATTTATCAAATTAAATTATTGCAGGTGCCAAACTCTTTTCTACTCCACTTGCAGGGCTGATTACAGTCAGTTTGCGTATATTTTTTAATCCATGTGCAACAGCAAAAGTCTTAGTTAGAATAGGGGGGGCTTAGAACATAATTTACATATGTAGATTCTAGAAGAATTTAGTGTTAAATACACTGCTTGCCCCGGCACCTCGCAGGTATAATATGAATATCAACAAAAGCAAAACGAGGATAATGGCATGTAGTCAAATTAAGTCGGGTGATGCTAAGGGACTTAGATTGGGAAATGAGACACTTAAAGTAGTAAATAAGTCTTGCTATTTGGGGAGCAAAATAACTGATGATGGTCGAAGTAGAGAGGATATAAAATGTAGACTGGCAATGGCAAGGAAAGCGTTTCTGAAGAAGAGAAATTTGTTAACATCGAGTATAGATTTAAGTGTCAGGAAATCGTTTCTGAAAGTATTTGTATGGAATGTAGCCACGTATGGAAGTGAAACATGGACGATAAATAGTTTAGACAAGAAGAGAATAGAAGCTTTCGAAATGTGGTGCTACAGAAGAATGCTGAAAATTAGATGGGTAGATCACATAACTAATGAGGAGGTATTGAATAGAATTGGGGAGAAGAGAAGATTGTGGCACAACTTGACTAGAAGGGATCGGTTGGTAGGACATGTTCTGCGGCATCAATGGATCACCAGTTTAGTACTGGAGTGCAGCGTGGAGGGTAAAAATCGTAGAGGGAGACCAAGAGATGAATACACTAAGCATATTCAGAAGTATGTAGGCTGCAGTAGGTACTGGGAGGTGAAGAAGCTTGCGCAGGATAGAGTAGCATGGAGAGCTGCATCAAACCAGTCTCGGGACTGAAGACCACAACAACAACAACACTATATACAACACAGCCATAGAAGGTTTCCTATTACAGTGTCATAACCTATTGTTTTTACCTTTTATTAACACACATTTTATTAACACAGGGATATCAAAATATAAAGAAAAAGGAGAATGTATATGGTTTCGATGCAATGCTTAATTTAAGCTCCAAACACATCAACACTAATACAAAATAACTAGCTACACTGCGCAATTCGCAGTCACATGAGTATTGCTCTACTTTTATGACATGATAAACCAGGTAAAACCCGAAGAAATGTGCAGAGGGAGTAGCAATAGCATAGGTTTTCACTTCATTCTAAAACACAATCTCATGAGTGCACGCTTCATACAGCCATAGATGACCGACTGGCAGTCGTCCGGAAGACTTACAGAGGATAGGGAATGGAAAGCAGTACATGAAGCCATCCAAGTTATGTCATAGCACGTAGAAACATTACAACAGAACCGTTGGCTTGCACAAGAATAGACACAGATACACACTCTATTGATTAAACATAGTACCACTAGACAAATGCAAATAAAATAAGAAGCTAAACGTAGGGGTGTTGGACATGGAAGACTACTGATTGTCTGTGAAGAGTCAAATGTAGTCCCTCGTGCTGCTTTGTGCGATACTTGAAGCTTGTACAGAGTGGAAACACGTCTGCATTCATTTCCCAAACAACAATGTTGTGCAGTTCAACGATTTATGTGTGAGACAGCATCGTCTACAATGCATTAGCTCAGGCTAAATACAGCACATATGTAACGAGGCTAGAAGGCTTAGATGGTTGATCGTTAGCTCTTAAGCAGCGTCCCGACGTATTCCGTGAAGCTGGAGCCCTTTATACCGGTAATGGTGATCAGGCTATGAGTTTCTCTGTGGTGGAGGCTTGAAAGATTGAGAAGAAATACTTGACTCGTGGGTTTGGCAGAAGTCGGCATATTCCGAAATACAATGGGCAACTTACTACGAAACTCCACAGACAGGCAAATAAATTCAGTTACCAGCACTGCCGTGACAGATCAGGCAGCGGTAGCATATACCCATGAAACACTAAGAGTGATTATCAGTATAACTGTGGCGCTTGTAGGAAACGTTAATTTAAATTATGATTGCATCAGGGGGCCTCACTTAAGTGTTTATGGTTGAAGGGCGTTGCCAATTCAATTATAACGGTAGGATAAATAGGAATCACAGAGTTCGATCTGCTAATGGCATACATTTATTAGTTCATGAATAACACATGGAAAATACATTTTTAGACGTTGACTTTGCAAAACAAATTAAAGAGCAAATTATTCAGAATGCAAAATAGGGACTGCTGTACAATACAGGCTGAATCAATGTCCGTTTACTGTCAGAGCTAGTAAATTAATTCAACCGTGTTATCACCCAAAATATTAAAAAAGGCAAGATCGTGAATTGAGTACAAAATATCTTTATGAACATAAGAAGAAGAAAATAATCATATCAACACGATCTGAAGGAAATTACTCATCATTTCAAAGGCGATACTTGAGTCGCGCTTAATTAAAGTTTTCCCCCATCTAAGCCAACAGCTGCATGAAGCGCACGTAACAGTAAGAGATTACCGGAAGCTAAAGGATAGAAATGAAACCCTTTCTCCTCAGACAGCTGAAATTCCTGTCGTCACTCGATCGCATTACACCACGGTCGTCAAGTGTCTGCTATGAATCTACGCGATGTCATCATACACTGTGCCGCTGTGCGTAGGACAGGCTGTTGTGGTTGTGGCTGCGGGCTGCTGTCATCTTCTCAGACGCGTCAGTGAGAAATTTATCTTACAAGGCACGCCTTGGACCCTGAGCGCTCGGAAACGCACCAAACCACGCTTAGACTAACACTCGGTCAGAAAAATAACATTGATACGTGTCATTTCCATGCGAAACTCCGCACTTGTCTGCTAGCATCATCGGACAATGGCTTGTTGTAGCTGCCCGAACAAGTGCTAAAGTTGCGTGAATTGTAGAGCTGCAGTGTCTCTTCGAGTGTTCACATGCGTGTTTCTGTCTAACTGCGTACAGTTATATGATGAAGAGAATTAATCCTACGAATGCGGTCCAAATATTAGGGACAAGGTTGCTACGTGCTGAATGTGGAAATGAAATCGGGGTCGAGGACAGTGAGTTCGCAGTTATATTACATAACATAATAATTCAGAAATGTAATGGGGATAATTCACACATATAAATCCCTCATCCGCCCTATCCTCTGCTACTCCCACGCTGCCTGGATCTCCGCCCCTCCTATCTTTTACAAATCCCTTCAAATCCTAGAATGACATGCTCTCCGCCTCGCCTATCGCATCCGTTTCCCCTCCCCCATGCGGAACCTGTATGACCTCATTCCGTTTCTGCACCCCCTCCTTTTCCTCGAATGGATACGGATCCTCTACACCTCCCGTAAACTTGATCCCTCTCACCCGCTTGTCTCTGCCATCCTCTCCCACCCCCGTCCGCTGCCGCGCCTGTATTCCCACATCCCACCTGCTCTCCATCTCTCCACTCTCCATACCCTCGCCCAAGATGGCTTCAACCAACTCCCCATCCCTGATGATGCCCTCATTCCCTCTATCTACCCCTCCTATCAACTTTGATCCTCCCCTTCCACCCCCTGTGTTTCCTTGGGGCACCCTCTCTCCCTTCTTCCTTCCTACTCCCCCCCAGGCTTCCCCTACCCCCCCCCCCCTGTACCTTCTTCCCTCCCCCTCCCATCTCCTCTGCCACTGCCATCTACATTCTCCCCTCTCCCTCCTCCCCCACCTTTTTCCCTTTTGGCAGGTCCCCGGACTCGCACAGGTCAAGAGAACATTTGCGCGCCAGACATCATCGCCATCGGTTCTGTGTGTGTGCCATCGTGTTTGTGCTTCAGTGTTTTCACCGCCCACACTCCATCGTTCACGTGTGTCATCTCAGTCATCAGTGTTCGTGTACAGTGCTGACCGTTTTTTTATTTTACTACACCTGTGAACGGCTCTGTGTTTTTTACTCATGTGTCTTCTGTTTTTTGTCCACCATTATGTTTTGTTTTTCTGTGTCTTCCTTGTTTCTATTTGTACTGTCTGCGGCCGAAGAGCGGCGTAATATTGAAGCTGCCGGCCCACCTTTTGTATAAGGTATTAAAATAACAATAAAGGAAAAAAATAATGGGGATAACATAGAAATACATGACGTTATGCTGGATAGATATACTGATTTTGAAGGGCAGGAAGATCCTGAACCTGAAGATGGCGGTTCAAACAGTACACGACGTTCACCTCTAGAGCAACAGGTACAGTCCAGACAAAGTGAGTACAAACTATCTCCAACCAAACAGTCGAAGCCCAGTGTTTTGGAAGATTTTGATGGCAGCATACTTGAAAACATTTATGAAGATCATTACAACTGCGGCAGCAATTGCTATAGCAAACTAATAAGGGACTATCAGTCCATTAAAAGTAAATCAAATAGCAGATTAATTCTAAAATGTCTGTGTAGCAAAAGGTGAGCAGGAGCTCGTTTCAAAGGAAACAGACTGTCACAATTAAAAACTACAAAAGAGCTTGTAATACCGCAATTTGATAGAGCGGGGCCGTATGGAGCTACAGGTCACTGTTAGCATCTGCAAGTGAACGCAACAGTAGCGTTTAAAATTATTGGTTTGGACAGTTTCAAAGATCCGATTTCTTTTATCGACAATCGTAAGACTGAATTCGAGCAATCATCCAGGCGTATACTACATTTGTCACGGTAAGGACACAGAAGACGATAATAGTATATTTCAGAAGGCACAACAGATTGTGATGGAAGTGAACATGTTAATGACAGAGCTGCGCGTGGAGAAAGGAAATTTCTGGAACAGTGACCACATTCTAGCACAGTATGAAATGTCTTCATCATCAAGACTTTCTCAAAGAGGAGAGAAAATGGTTCAAATGGCTCTGAGCACAATGGGACTTAACTTCTGAGGTCATCAGTCCCTAGAACTTAGAACTACTTAAACCTAACTAACCTAAGGACATCACACACATCCATGCCCGAGGCAGGATTCGAACCTGCGACCGTAGCGGTTGCGCGGTCGCAGACTGTAGCGCCTAGAACCACTTGGCCACCTCGGCAGCCAGAGGAGAGAAAGCTACAGCTAATGTGTTGTAGTCTGCACATAGCTCTGCCCACAGCTTCACAACTGATGTAGCTTTATCAGTGACAGGCAGGCTACCAAACAAGTTATATGAGTGTTTTCAAGAGACACGAGGCACTTTCGGACCAAATATTTAAAAGAAATTTGAAAACTGCCCCCGAAACATCTATGTGGAGGTAAGGAAAAATGGTAAAATGAATAAAGAACACATGAAACGTTTTCTAATTTCAGGCCTTGGTAAACATGTAACAAGTAAAGGCAGCCTATTGCTGTGTGATTTCTGATCAGGTCGTACAGATTGTACCCTTATAGATGTAAGTTTTTGAAACATAAATTTTATGCTGAAGAATATATTGCGAACACAATGATGTTTACTTCTTTTGACAGCATAAGCTCTATATCAGACGGATTGCTGATTTTGTGAGGCTACAACGTGCCAAACCACAAGCTGTGACGATACCTGACAGTTACTGCTAGGGTAGCTGCTCTTCCAAACAGCATCCCGTATGACCATATGAGCATGCGTGTTTACCAGCAGTCACTCGTACTTTAGGTACTTGGGCTGTGCACAGCCCTGTTTAAGAAAGAGTAGCTCAGTATATGATAGAGTAAGGACGCGCACGTCTGCTTTCATGCCCCGCAGCTAATTCGGCGCATATAATAACCTGTAGCTGTGGTCATGCAGTCAAATAGTCTATTCAGTGACTAGAATTTCGGGTTAATAAAGTACACAGAAATGGTAAATAAAAGTTAAATGAATAATTTAAAAACAAGGGTTCCACTCTAACGTCTGTTGTTGATGTAGACGACAGAGATTTATGTTGAATAATGTTTATTCATGAAAGGACATCTCAGATATACGGGAAGTAATCCTACGATATTTATTTAAAATACAGACACAGAAACATTATTATCAAATGCAGTACAGTTAAGTTGACAGCGTTATGAGAATAGTAGCAAAAACCTCAAATTAAATACTCATCAAAGATACGCGAAAACTAAGTCTATTTTGTAATCACAATACACGAAATATACACCAGATCAAAACAGTTCAGAGTTCAACACAATGATTAACAAATGAACACACACAGTACTAACAAGGGGAGGCCGCCAATTGTGAAATTCAGATTCGATCCATACTGCGCATAATAAAAGCTCATGGCTAGAGGTGTAATGTGGCAAAGCACCAAGATGCACTTCTCAGCCGTTGTCGAGAAAATCGACAGTTAAAAGAAACCGTTGCGGTGAAATACTCTCTACGATTATTAATTTTCTACAGCGTCGTGGCGCAGCGGTAAGCGCTCGGGTTCGTAATCCGAAGATCGCCGGATCGAATCTCGCGCCATGGAACGTTTTTTTTAGTATTTGTTTTTTGTAATTCAAATGTATATATAAATACACACACACACACACACACACGTATATATATATATATATATATATATATATATAATTCCCGACAAGCAGTTGCAACAATTATGCATATAATAAGTTGTTGAAAGTCGTTTGTCGTGGAAAAACTGGCGACTTCGAACATCATTATGTTTTCCGCAAACAAAGTTGTATTTCACAAATGTTATTAATCGTCTTCATAATGTTTACCACGTATAGTTAACGGAAGACGTAGAAACGATACTCCGAAACGAATACGTATAGTGTTAAGTCAAACGTTCAAATTAGAATAGAATTTTTAATCGAGTGAAACCGTGACATCAACTCCAGAGACGACTGTATAAAAATCCAATCCATCGTCCACCACCAATTGTCTTCTCCGATTTTTGCCGATATTATACGATACGCGTGGTATCCATCAAACCTGACGAACGATAGAACAATTTTTCAGAATGTCAATCAGATGTGTTTCCCAACAGATAATTTAAAAAGCAATTGTTCGTGTAGAAACGCATCATTTATCAGATGTGCTCGATGTCGTGCTGTTTTCTGCTTTCCATGTTTCTATGATAACTATCACTCTGGTTGGTGCGATACTCCAGCTACTTCTTGTCACTAATTGTTAGTTATGTGCGAGTGTATACCGAACTTTTCAATAAATTGTATCCACTTGAATATTATTTGTGATATTGTGTTTTATTTCAAGTATTATTTTTCCACAACAAACGACTTTCAGCAACTTGCAACTGATATATATATATATATATATATATATATATATATATATATATATATATATATATTACAAAAAACAAATAAAAAAAGTTGCATGGCGTGGGATTCGATCTGACGACCTTCGGATTACGAACCCGAGCGCTTACCGCTGCGCCACGACTCTGTAGAAAATTAATAATCGTAGAGAGTATTTCGCCGCAACGGTTTCTTTTAACTGTCGATTTTCTCGACAACGGCTGAGAAGTGCATCTTGGTGCTTTGCCACATTACACCTCTGGCCATGAGTTTTTATTATCCGCAGTATGAATCGAATCTGAATTTCACAATTGGCGGCCTCCCCTTGTAAGAATAGTAACTTGTACTCTCTCTGCCCTCATTTCCGACATACAAGCGGAAAAAATTGAGGGTCGTACACTGGAGCACATTTAGACCTCTCGAAATATAAACTCCCTTCAGAAGTTACAGAATGGTAGCGGACGTTCACTGCCCAGAATCAAACACCTTCATGATCGAATACCACTCGTTACTGCAGGCAGGTCTGCTTCCTTCCTTGTAGTGTTCACTGGGACATGCAACAGACAGCTTTTAAATTAGCACGGTTTTTTTAATAGCACTTGTAATCAACATTTGAATAACGTTATTGGCAAAATAGCAAACTGTTCATTAAATAAATACACAAATATGGACAATAATGAAGTATTCATGCTTTATCCATTTGCTGTGTAGCTGTGTAGAATACCATGTTGTGACAAACATTTGGGTAATAAAAGCGATATGAACGATACTGCTAAACTGTATGCATAACGTGAAAAATGATGATTCTGAAATGAATGCATACCACGAAAGTACTGGGAAGAAAGGAGCAAATGAAGTGTGCTCCTTCCAATTTGATCATATAAAAGAATTTGTACCAGAATATATCAAAGATCTAGATTTGTTTTCCGATGGATGCATTGGGCAAGATAAGTATCTCTGCAAGATTCTAATAAGTCCATCTTTGGTTACCGCTAAAAATTTTGATAAAGTGGAACAGCGTTTTTCTATTCGTCGACATTCGTTGAACGTATGTGACAGGAAATGTTCCATGGTGTAACGGGTAAGCAGAAGAGGTAATAGAGTGTAAATGGGATTAATATTATGAAATCATTGCAAGTGCTTGCAAACATTCTAAGGTCACCACAGAGCTAATAGGAATTAAAGATATGTACAACTTCTTTAACGTAAGTAGTAGCCAAAATACTACAAAACTGGCTGCTGTCGAAAGAATCATGTTCCTAAATTCCAGAAATTCTGGATTCAAGCATGTTTCTTAACGTATTTTGAATACAGTAAGTTACAGCCACGTGTTGTGGCGTAATTCTACATCTGTATCTACGTGATAACTCTGCTATTCACAATAAAGTGCCTGGCAGAGGGTTCAATGAACCACCTTCAAGCTGTCTCTCTACCGTTCAACTCTCGAATGGCACGCGAGAAAAACGAGCACTTAAATTTTTCTGTGCGAGCACTGATTTCTCTTATTTTATCGTGATGATCATTTCTCCCTATGTAGTTGGGTGCCAACAGAATGTTTTCGCAATCGGAGGAGAATACTGGTGATTGAAATTTCATGAGAAGATAGCGTCGCAACGAAAAACGCCTTTGTTTTAATGATTGCCACTTGAATTCACGTATCATGTCTGTGACACTATCTCCCCTATTTCGCGATAATACAAAACGAGCTGCCCTTCTTTGTTCTTTTTCGATGCCATCCGTCAGTCCCACCTGATGCGGATCCCACACCGCACAGCAATACTCCAGAACAGAGCGGACAAGCGTGGAGTAAGCAGTCCCTTTAGTAGACCTGTTGCATCTTCTAAGTCTTCTGCCAACGAATCGCAGTCTTTGGTTTGCTCTACCCACAATATAATCTATGAGCTCGCTCCAATTTAGGTTATTCGTAATTGTAATCCCTAAGTACTTAGTTGAATTTACAGCCTTCAGATTTGTCTGACTTATCGCGTAATCGAAATTTAGCTGATTTCTTTTAGTACTCATGTGAATAACTTCACACTTTTCCTTATTCAGGGTCAATTGCCACTTATCGCACCATACAGATATCTTATCTAAACCATTTTGCAAGTCATTTTGATCATCTGATGACTTTACAAGAGGGTAAATGACAGCATCATCTGTAAACAATCTAAGACGGCTACTGAGATTGTCTCCCATGTCGTTAATATAGATCAGGAACAATAGAGGGCCTATAACACTTTCTTGGGGGACGCTGGATATTACTTCTGTTTTAATCGATGACTTTCCGTCTATTACTACGAACAGTGACCTTTCTGACAGGAAATCGCGAATCCAGTCCACAACTGAGGCGATACTAAGTAGGCACGCAGTTTGGTTAGAAGACGCTTGTTCAAATGGCTCTGAGCACTATGGGACTTAACATCTGTGGTCATCAGTCCCCTAGAACTTAAAACTACTTAAACCTAACTAACCTAAGGACATCACACACATCCATGCCCGAGGCAGGATTCGAACCTCCGACCATAGTGGTCTCCCGCTTCCAGACTGAAGCGCCGGCGCCGGCCGGCACAGTGAAGGCATTGACTGTGTCTTGCCACTGGTGTGCTTTATGTATGACCAGAATATCTTTGGGTTTTCTGCGAGATTTCGAGACAGAATTTCGTTGTGGAAATTATTAGAAGCATCTCGCATTGAAGTACGCACCATATTTCGAACTTCTGTAAAACTTTGCCAATCTTGGGGATTTTGTGTTCTTTTAAATTTGGCATACTTTTTTCGTTGCTTCTGCAACAACGATGTGACCGTGACCCGTTTTGTGTACCATGGGGGATCAGTACCATCACTTATTAATTTATGTGGTATATATATCTCTCAATTGCTGTCGATACTATCTCTTTGAAAACATTCCACAACTTTTCTGCACTTACATGATCAGATCGGAAGGGGTGAGGAGTGTCTCTTAAAAAGGCGGTAAGAGCATTTTTATCAGCTTTTTTTAAATAGATATACTTTGCGTTTCTTTTTGGTGGTTGCAGGTGTTACGGTATTCAGCCTTGCAGCAACTGACTTGTAGTCGTTAATCCCTGTATTCGTCACAACACTCACTATTTGTCCAGGATTATTTGTTGCTAAAAGGTCAAGTATGCTTTCGCAACCATTTACCCTTCGAGTGGGCTCATGAACTAACTGTTCAAAATAATTTTCTGAGAAAGCATTCAGTACAATTTCGGATGAAGTTTTATGCCTGGCGCCGGCATTAAACGTATAATTTTTCCGGCATATCGAGGGTAGATTGAAGTCACCACCGACTATAATTGTATGAACGAGGTACTTATTGGAAATGAGACTCAAATTTTTCTTTGAACTGTTCAGCAACTATATCTTCTGAGTCAGGGGGTCGGTAAAACAATCCAATTAATAGTTTTGTCCGATTGTCGGGTATAACCTCTACCCATACTATTTCACACGAACTATCTACTTCAATTTCGCTACAAGGCAAACTACCTCTGACAGCAATAAATACTCCACCATCAACTGTATTTAATCTATCCTTTCTGAACACCGTAGATCGTTTGAAAAAATTTCGGCTGAACTTATTTCCGGCCTTAGCCGGCTCTCTGTACCTACAACTATTTGAGCTTCAGTGCCCTATTAGGGCTTGGAGCTCTGGTTCTTTCCCAACACAGCTACGACAATTTACAACTGCAATAACAATCGTTTCTACAACTACCTTACTGTGTTTTACCTGCTTTCTTTTAAATGGATCTTTTATTCTGGAAGCGGCTTTTTTTTAAATATTGAAAAGGCTTACACTGGACTAGTGGCCATTAATGGGTACAAAATGCAAGATTTTCAACTTTTACTTGATTATACTCAGCATGAACACAGTAATTTCTCTAAGGCGTGTTTAAAAAGAAATGAGCCGGAGGCATAATTACAGTAACCAGTATCTGTATGTTAGAAGTATTGACTCTGGCTGTTGAGACACTTACCCCACAATGACACAAGATAGTAAATGGCTGTCTCATGAAATTCCCAGCACTGCGATGTGAACCAGTTCCGCACGTACAGCTTGACGTTGTGGTCCGAGATTAATCGTTTGCCCCTCAGAGCCTTTACAAGGGGACCAAAAATAGCGTAATCACAGGGAGAGAGTTCCAGACTGTATGGAGGGTGGCCGAGAACCTCCCATTTGAATTTCTGCAGGAGTGCCGCGACTGTGTTGGACGTATGATGCTTTGCCTTGTCGTGGAGCAGAATGATCCCACAGGTGAGATTGCCTGGTTGTTTTGATTTGATCGCTTGGTGAAGGGTGGTCAAGGTTTGAGAGTAACGCAGGGCATTCACTGTTGTCCCCTGCTGCAGGAAGTGAATCAGAAGGGGCCCATCTTGGTCAAAGAAGAGCGTCAGCATAACCTTTCCTGTACTCGTGTGGATGGCCTTGGCTTTTTTTTTTTTTTTTTTTTTTTTTTTTTTTTTTTTTTGGTGATCGTGACCCTGGATGCTTCCACTGGAGACTTTGTCGTTTTGATTCTGGTTCGAAGTGAAGACATCATGAGTCATCTCCAACCACCACTCGTGCCAGGAACGCATTCCCTTCCCGAGCAGATAAACAAGACAGTGGGCTATTCGACATGCTTCCTGGTGTGGTTGAAGACTGTGGGGCACCCATTGGGCACACACTTTGCACATGTGTAGTCGTTCCTTCATGATGGTGTGAACACTTCCAACGCTCAATCCGACCACGGCGCCTATGGCTTTCACTGTCACTCGGCGGTCCTGTGTAATGAGTGCATCTGCCAGCTGGACCATGTCATTGGTAATGCAGTGTGGTACTCCAGACCGTGCATGGTCGGCTAATGGCACCCGTCCTTCCATGAAGTGCTTGAGCCGTGCCTTGACCCTTGAAAGGGCCATGCAGAGTTCGCCGTGCACTTGTGACATACGTCGATGAATATCTGTTCCTCCTACTCCTTCCACTGATAGAAAACGAACTACACCTCTTTTCTCTTCTTTTGACGTCTCCATGTCACTGTTTGCAGAGCGACTGGCAGCTATGGACGATTGATGCATGCTGCTGCTTGCTCTGTATAGTCACATGACGTGCACGCGTGCCCTCTAGCGACAGGCTGTGAACTTCCACGCTCTGGTCGGAACCACACCTCGTTACAGACGCCACAATATTTACTCTCCTGTCACCGGTTTGCGCATTCCAGACTCCGGCTCGATTCTTTTTGAACGCCCTTTATATGATGAATTGATGGAATGGGCTGTATACGACACTGTTGCTGCTACTACTGCTGCAGGTGATGATAAATCAAATCATTTTGTATGTGCTTTGATTTGAGTTACAATACAGTGAAAATGTTTCAGTAAAAAGGAAACAACTTAAAACACCACAAAAACGTAATTTCACCATGCATATGGATTACTTCCTCAAGAAAAGACCTTATTCCAAGATTTTGGACTTACTTTCTTCAAAGAAGCTGCAAAACCTTACAACTGCAGTAATATCAAAATATCAGAATTCTTTATTTTCACCCACAGAATGTTTTCCTTTATTCCTGAAAACTTAAGATTTTGGAGTAAGCGATTCACCATACCTTCTACCAACTGTAGGCGGCCAAACTGTGCGCCTACATACGCTCAACGTTAGAAAGTGAAGATACATTATTGCTATTTCATCACGATCCTTCACTCTGCGGTTCACAATCAATTTTATGCACCAAAATATAAGCGTATATTGCTATGCACTTGGGGAAAGGCATGTTATGACACTGACATGCCCATATCATCATCTGAAAATGTAATTAGTGTGTGTTTTGATGTTGATCTGCTTGAATACGAAAGTGATTGTGAATATAAAAACGTGCTTTTAGTGAGGTGTGCACATTGTTCTCTTCCACTTTGCTTTAACCACTTCATCGAAATCGCGTATCTGCACTATGAGGACTAATATAAACAATATTAGATGTGTGTGATATTTCTGTTTTGGGCCATTATTATTTCTTGAAGATGGGCTTTTGGCATTGTTGGTTGAAAGTATAATGATACACTGATGTCATTAAACTACGTATAATTTCTCCCCTAAGATGTTGGTATCTTGTTATTTTGTTTCTCTCTATTCAAATTGTTACGTATAGTTGAATGTAGCGTTCTGCATGGAAATGACACAGACCGCTGTTTTTTTTATGAGCAAGTGTTATCCTGCACGGTTTCGTGCAGTTTCCAGCGTTCGAGGTCAAATATGTCCCTTGTCTAAGTCCCGTGAAGGGCTAAATCAAACTCAGTGCATACCCGACGGCCAGCTGTAGGGAGGATTTGACTTTATTTTCTGTATTCATAACGGCATATTAATGGAGGAAATTCGCTTTAAAGACACCCAGGTCACTCATAACAAGAGATTAATTGTTTATTTAAATTATAATACCGTATGACGGTAAACCGCATAACAAAGAACTGCTACGGTGGATCGCAGGCAGGCAAACAGGTAGACATAGGAATCCAGTCTACCTTTTCATTTCTGCTACGTGATCGACACGAGTTACCGTACAGATTGTAACCAAGGATAGGCATGCATTCGGGACTGACAACATATCAGGAGCCCTCTCTCTCTCTCTCTCTCTCTCTCTCTCTCTCTCTCTCTCTCTCTCCAATGATCGTTAATTCTCCTCCTCAAAACACTCTCCATTCTATATGCGTCGAAAGTAATAAATCCCACATGACAAATACCAGATACCACTGGCCAGAAAAACTGAAAAAAAGATTAAATATACGATAAATACGTATAAAACTACAAAAACGTCAAGCAATATCACAACCACTGCCTTAAACAGGACTAGTGGGAATATGTCAGTTTCATCATGTATCTCTCTCTAGAATGTGCCATCGTTCTAGTAAGGCAAACTGCATACATTGCTAGAATGCATTTGTAATGATCTCATCATGATGACAAACATGACTCAAGTTGCTGCATATTTGACTCAGAACGTTTTCCTAGTACAGTTGGTTTCATAAAATCTCGCTGCGCCGGTAGGCCAACCTACCGTTCTTAGAAGTTTTAGGCTCCAATATTACCTGATTTATGTTGTGACATCGACGACACTGTGGTCTTGGAATTCTAACGATATATGATAGCTGCACTCATGATAGAATCTTAACGTCCAACATCAGCTGATATTATTGTGTCCTGTACAAGTATGGAATGTTTTCGCTACTAAATAACGCTTTATTTGTTAATAAGACTGTATGCATAGTCAGCTCAAAACATTCACCGCGGGACACAAAGATAGTGAGCATTTTTGGCTGTAATTTAAAGGTATTGTCCACCACGTGCTAGAGAAGTATGTGCCTAGCAATATTATAGGGGAGGGAAATGACCCGGATTGGTACAACAAACATATTAAGAAGTTACTGAGAAAGCAGAGAATTTTGCACAGTTGTTTCAAACGTAGTCACTGCCCCACTGGCAAACAGAAATTATGCGAAATGAAATCAGCTGTCAATAGGTCAATGAGAACGACTTTGAAAGCAACATTTTATCTGCAGATTCTATTTTAACTCCAAAAAATTTTGATCGGTCGTAAAATCTATGAACGCGACAAATAATTCAATACCTTCCCTTACTGACAGTACGGGTAATGTAACGGATGATGATAAACAGAAGGCCGAAATTCTAAACTTACCTTTCAAAAACTCGTTTACGGTAGAGGACTGCAGCACCATCCCCCCTTTCAATTGTCGAACAAACGCAAGGATGTCTGACATACTGTTTAGTGAATCTGGGATTGTAAAACAGTTAAGATCCTTAGACGCCAGGAAGGCATCTGGCCCAGACGGTATCCCCGTAAGATTGTATGTTGACTATGCTACAAATATAGCACCATTCTTATCCATCATCTGTCAGAGATCATTGGAACAGCGGAAGGTTCCACGGGACTGGAAGAAGGCCCAGGTCATAGCAATCTATAAAAAGGGTAGAAAATCGGATGCACATAATTACCGGCCAATTTCACTGACATCGATTTGTTGTAGAATCATGGAACATATTTTGTGTTCAGACATAATGACGTTTCTAGACTCTGAGAAGCTCATCTGCAGAAACCAGCACGGTTTTAGGAAACAGCGGTCATGCGAGACACAGCTGGCCCTCTTTGTGCATGATATACAACAGGCTCTAGGTACCGGCTCCCAGGTTGATACCATATTTCTCGACTTTCGTAAGACGTTCGACGCAGTTCCGCACTGTCACTTGCTCCAAAACGTGTGCGCTTACGGTCTATCCGATGACATATGCGGTTGGATAGAAAGTTTTCTAACAGACAGAGAGCAGTGTGTCGTCCTGCATGGGGTGACGTCAACAGAAACAAGCGTAACTTCAGGTGTGGCCCAGGGCAGCGTAATAGGTCCGCTGCTTTTTACGATTTACGTAAACGATCTGTTTGATGGTACTGACAGCGGCATTAGACTGTTTGCCGATGATGCTGTAGTCTACAGGAAAGTACTATCACACGAAAGTTGTGAACAAATCAACCTACTGCGTATAACAAGGCGAAAATCCCCATTAACGAACGAGTACAAAATAAATGTCCAGTCTTTGGAAGCGGTATCATCCGTGAAGTATGTGTGACTATTCGAAATGATCTCAAATGGAATCATCAGATTACACAAGTACTGGGCAAGGCGAACTCTAGATTGCGGTTTATTGGTAGAATCCTGAAGCGATGCAGCCCTTCAACAAAGGTAATTACTTACAATACGTTAGTTCGTCCAGTCTTAGAGTAATGTTCGTCTGTATGGGACCCTTACCAGTTGAGACTCATTCAAGAAATTGAAAAGGTCCAAAGAAGAGCGGCAAGATTCGTGACTTTCACATTTAGCCACCGCGAGAGCGTTACAAATCTCATATAAAGTTTGAAGTGGGATCACTTGCAGATAGACGGAAGGGACTCCTCACTAAATTCCGAAATCCGGTCTTCGCCGAGGATGTAGAGCATATACTATTATCACCAACTTTCAAATCGTCCAATGATCACCATTCAAAGATAGGGAAATTAGAACTCGTTTTGAGGCGTTCAGACAGTCTTTTTTCCCTCGTGCGATCCGCGAGTGGAATAAATGGAGGGGGGAGGGAGGCGGGGGGGCGAAAAATGACTTTGGCGCGAATTGTGCCCTCCGCCACACACCGCTAGGTGACTAGCGGAGTATATATGTAGATGTAGATGCAGCAGCTCACAGATTTCTAATATAAATTATCTTTGGAACGTTTTTATTCCGACAGACTCGACGAAAAAGGGTTTTGTCGCAGTATGGCCATTTCTCAGTCTCGTTTGCGTGTGGCAGTGTCGTATATGATTATTTTCGCATATATTTACGAGTCTTACAGTGACGTCGTATACCAATATTTCGTGAGTTACATGTGTGGCAGATTTATTCCACCTTCCACGTGGTGCTAGGATTATATTTTTGTCGCTGATTTATTTTTCCGATATACCCGGTTTGGTTTACGTGTAGTGGGTGGCTGTGTCTGTCACGCCAATCCCGCTCACGTTTGAGGGATACTCATTATTAATACACAGACAAGGTTTCAGTAACAAATACAGCAGTGTGTTAACTGTCCACCGTGCTTCTTTGAAATTCTATGGATCAGTCAAATTACTTACCATATTCGGATTTTCCCGTAATTAATATACGAAACTTACGGTGATGTCGCTCTTGTAGGGTTTATTTTGTTACGAGACTTCATTCCACGTAGGAGGCTACCTGGCTGAAAAAAGAGCCATCCAAACTCGTTTTAAAAGCATGACGTTCGGAGGGAGGAGGGGGAGTATGTTTGTGATTGGTGCAGAGAGAAAAGATGACGGGGAGGGGTGTGCTTGACGATTAAACTGTTAGCAACGTTTTTCCACAAAGGGGTTTACAAATTTCCTGTGGTGACCGTGCAAGTGTCTGTGAGCTACGACTGGTTTCTCTAGGTGGCGGTCCCGAGAGAGAAAAGTAAGGAGATGCGTGGAGGTGGAGTTCTGGGCACTTAAACTGTTAGCAGTGTTTATCTGCAACGATGTCGACAAGTTGCGAAAGGTTTTGCTGTGACGGGAGGCCATCTCCTGAACGAGTGAGCATCAATTGTGTCAGCTACTAGGTTGCCCGTGTTTACACATACATTGTGCAAATTTCTCTACTACGCCAGGGAGAATGGTCTGGCGTTGTGTTAGACAGACGTGTGGCTTCCTCCTGTTCGCAACCTGGTGGCCACGATCGTACGAGGAGTTCCATACCGTATGGAGAATATCCGGCGAATACAGGTGGAAGAGGGATGTGTATTTGCACTAGTCGTTGATATTTCCACGTACATCTTGAAATCTGTTTGCCGTTATTACAGCGGGCGTGATATCCCACGGCCAGAACTGATGTAGCGGCATGTTAGGCATCAACCGCAAGTTTCTCGGCAATGGCTGGGCACTGTATCCACGGTCATCGGCTTTCGCGGCTACACACCACACGTCGGAAACTATTCTCTAGCAGGTGACATGATTTTCGCTGGGATTGTCGCATATACTGGACGACTCTCTCTAGAAGTGTGTTACAAGTATAGTATCTTCGGTTAGAGGACGTCGTGTCAGATGTTGACACATAACCCACGTAACTGGGTACAATACGCAAAAGTGTCGAAAAATACGCAAAGCTAAGGCTAATTACATATCTGTCTCGATGTAGTTTCTGCTGGTGACCCGAAATATTAAACAAGTAGATCTCAAACGACGTAATTGGTTATTAGCAAACATATTCGATCCGTCCCTATGGTGTCCAGCTCCAGAGTGTCCCAGTTTTAAAAGACAGAGTTTGGGAAATGTACCTCAGTATCAGTGATACCTAATTCACCATTGTGATTGCCTGAGAGCATCATGACATCGACGTGAAATTGGGAACAGTCTTGCGTGGTTGGAAAATTTTTTTAAAATTGTGGGAAAATACGAAAATAAGTGAAAAATACATAGAATTGAGGAAAATACGTAATAATGGACGTACTTATGGATCGGCCTACATGAAGTGCCTACTGATACCATATAATATTGTTATTAAAAATCGACCTAGAGTGCCCTAATTTGTTATAAGCAAATAGACATAACCTCTCCCTATTGTCCAGTTATAAAATGGGAAAATGGGTAAAAAATACGTAAAATATGGAAAAACACATAAAAATGAGAGTACTTACATAGCTGTCTGGATTTCGTCTGCTGGCGTTACGTAATATTTCTGTTGACAAATAGACATCTCCTCTCCCTATGCTGTCCAGCTCCATAGTAACCCCTTCCACACAAGTGTTCCAGTTATAAAAGATGAACATGTGGAGGAGGTGCATAATCCTCACAGGGGAGGGGGTTCCCGTCATTTTCAAGTCATATGACGACATGAGCTTGAATATAAGTAACACATTTGCCAGGGTGATTCCCATCGGTGACCTTGATCAATTTCTGTTTGTTCCTCAGAGAAGAGTGAGTGGGGGGCCTAGGAGCCCAGCTGTGTAACCTGACACCGAATGTGTAACAAGACACTGGATCTGATAAGATCGTAATCTTGGCTTGAAATGCTACAGTGTAACTGCTTTTGCCACTTAACACTTGAATGAAATGCAGAATAATTGACGCAGTACTGAGAAGGCCTGCTACACTCGATAACTAACCAAGAAAGAAGCTTTTAATGAATTTTCATCAATTTTTTTGCATGAGTTTTCATGCAATGCTGAGAAACAGCCAATTCGGCACTCATCCTTTCGAGAAAATCAATGTCTTTAGCCTGGAAATCCTGGTGAGTACCTTCAAAATAACGGCGCAATTTAACAGGAACCATTGAACTGTTCGGAAGGACTCGCGCACAAATTACACACTGAGCTTTACCCTCCTTTGTCCCCATAAAGTCCATTTCTAAATAGCTTTCGTTGTACTTACGCTTCTTGGTTATTCCACTTCCATAGGATATTGCAACCAATGGAGTACTTGCAGCGTTTTCACATAATAAATCCGGCTGTGGAGCTTCTTGTGATTGTTCTTCCTTTGGTCGTCCTCCCTCCTCATTCATTTCAACCGGAAACTTCCCTTGTTGTGAAGGCGATGGAGAAACTGCACCCTTCTTCAATGATCCTGACTTCAGCCACCGATCCATGTTAGAAGTAATAAACTGGTCAAAAATCGACTTATGAAATAGGTAGTGCACTGACAAAGCAAGTTTAACATTTAATGATGCCTGGGGCCGCATATGTGCCAGCGAGCCCTGTGACTGGTCGACAAAGCTCGTTCCGCTCCTGCGTAAAATGTTTCAGTTCATCTAGCGCCGTGAGCCGGCGCACAAACGACCCCCGTATGTACACATGTGTTTCACACGAAAAAAAATACTGATGAATTTGATTTTCACATTTTTATTCAGTAATTTTACTCATTATTTTATACGACTTTGTGAAAGATGGCCGCGGACCCCCTAGAAAGAGCCGGCGGACCCCTAAGGGATCCGCGGAGTACACGTTGGGAAGCCCTGACCTGCACCAAATGATCCATAATTTTCGTGGCACAGACGTCGCCTTAAAAATGTGCAGATCACTGTTCCGCTTAAAGTACTTGGCGTTCTACTGGCATAGTTCGTGCATTCAGAATACACTGATGGTTGATAGGTTACGTAATTAAATAGGATACCAGATACAATCTGAAGAAACTTTGACACAACCTTCGTATAAATTTCGAAGCTCCATAGCTTGCAAACATTTCATTTTAGAGCATAGAGTCACTCTTCAAAAAAAGAGCAGGTTGTGAGTGTGTAACGATTTGGTTTGCTCATCTTCCGGTAGCTTACACTTATCTCCATTTAGCCCATTTCATTTGGTAATTCACATGACTGATAAATTTAGTATTTTTTAACACTGTACGACACTTGTCTGAAGTAAATTATTAATTCACTCTATAACTTACCATGCCGTTTATTGTTTAAAGGTCTACTGCAGTATATATATATATATATATATATATATATATATATATATATATATATATATATGCAGCTGCTAAGTAATTTTATGGAGAAGTCCAAAAGGTATTTTGTTTGGAAAGATACGCCATTTAGTTGAATCTACCATGAAGTGGAATGGCGCGTTCTAACAGTACCAGGGATGTCGATCGACTTGTGACGTGTCTGAGTCTGTGTAGGGCCTTTAACGATGGAAGATTCTTCCCGTTGTTACATAGATTTTTGTTGCGGTTGTGAGTTGCCTGGGGTATTGTGCAGTATAGATTACCAAACATTAACTCTCTCCATACAGTGACGCACCGCCTTTTTGGATGGAACACGCCTATTGTGCGTTCTTCGAACAAATTTTTTTCCGAAGTATTCGGGTGCTCTGTTAAATATGAACCATTCGTATAACCTCATCGTTTTGTTGCGATATTCCACTTCGACAATAATTGGGCCCAGATAAACCAATCATAATCAGTTCTGACTCGCTCCTGATGGTTTATCTAGCTATTGGATTTGCAGTTCTTCACTTGGATTTCCGATTGCATTTTGTACATCTTCTTGGACGCTCTGCGAAAACTTACTTTCCTGTTCAGTTCTTCCGTTATGTGCGTCTGCTGCCAGGCGTTATCAGATGGTTTCCATACGGTATCCAGCTGCTCAAGTTGGATTCATTGATTTCGTGTCACTGCTTCATCTTGCAGTCTAGCTAGAAAAACCCATTCGTGAGACGCACTGTGTCGTCCTATCGGTGGCATTTTGCAATTGTAGTACAAAACTTAGTGTTT
This sequence comes from Schistocerca piceifrons, assembly GCF_021461385.2. NCBI lineage: Eukaryota > Metazoa > Arthropoda > Insecta > Orthoptera > Acrididae > Schistocerca > Schistocerca piceifrons. The sequence continues at coordinate 303,894,459 of NC_060149.1, forward strand.
GACTAAAACAAGAAAATTATACGATTACCCGCCGCATTCTCAGGGTTAGTTGCCTGGGTAGAGTTTCACTGTACGTTACTTATTCCATATGACCCCATGAGTGTAGTTGGGTTACTACACTACTGGCCATTAAAATTGCTACATCACGAAGATGACGTGCTACAGACGCGAATTTAACAGACAGGAAGATGATGCTGTGATATGCAAATGATTAGTTTTTCAGAGCATTCACACAAGGTTGGCGCCGGTGGCGACACCTACGACGTGCTGACATGAGGAACGTTCCCAACCGATTTCTCTAACACAAACAGCAGTTGATCGGCGTTGCCTGGTGAAACGTTGTTGTGATGCCTCGTGTAAGGACGAAAAATGGTTACCATCACGTTTTCGACTTTGATAGCGGTCGGATTGTAGCCTATCGCGATTGCAGTTTATCGTATCGCGACATTGCTGCCCACGTTGGTCGAGATCCAATGATTGTTAGCAGAATATGGAATCGGTGGGTTCAGGAGGGTAATACGGAACGCCGTGATGGATCCCAACGGCCTCGTATCACTAGCAGTCGAGATGACAAGCACCTTATCCGCATGACTGAACGGATCGTGCAACCACGTCTCGATCCCTGAGTGAACAGATGGGGACGTTTGCAAGACAACAACCATCTGCACGAACAGTTCGACGACGTTTGCAGCAACATGGACTATCAGCTTGGAGACCATGGCTGCGGTTAACCTTGACGCTGCTTCACAGACAGGAGCGCCTGCAATGGTGTACTCAACGACGAACCTGGGCGCACGAATGGAAAAAACGTCATTTTGTTGGATGAATACAGGTTCTGTTTACAGCATCATGATGGTCGCATCCGTGTTTGGCGGCATCGCGGTGAACGCACATTGGAAGCGTGTATTCGTCATCGCCATACTGGCGTATCACACGGCGTGATGGTATGGGGTGCCATTGGTTACACGTCTCGGTCACTTCTTGTTCAAATTGACGACACTTTGAACAGTGGACGTTACATTTCAGATGTGTTACGACCCGTGGCTCTACCCTTCATTCGATCCCTGCGAAACCCTACATTTCAGCAGGATAATGCACGACCACATGTTGCAGGACCTGTACGGGCCTTTCTGGATACAGAAAATGCTCGATTGCTGCCCTGGCCAAAACATTCTCCAGATCTCTCACCAATTGAAAACGTCTGGTCAATGGTGGCCGAGCAACTGGCTCGTCACAATACGCCAGCCACTACTCTTGATGAACGGTAGTATCGTGTTGAAGCTGCATGGGCAGCTGTACATGTACACGCCATCCAAGCTCTGTTTGACTCAATGCCCAGGCGTATCAAGGCCGTTATTACGGCGAGAGGTGGTTGTTCTGGGTACAGATTTCTCAGGATCTATGCACCCAAACTGCGTGAAAATGCAATCACATGTCAGTTCTAGTATAATATATATTTCTCCAATGAATACCTATGTGCATTTTTTCTTGGTGGCCAGTAGTGTATATGGTATGTCAAAAAGTACACCTCAACTTCAGTGTGTTATAGTACCCAAACTAATTAAGATATTCATAAAGATATTCATACCACCTTTGGCTTATGCGACAGACGAAGACACAAAGTTTTGTTCGTGCATGTTCCAGATTGTTGTGAGTGAAGCGTAATGACAACGGTTCAAGAAAAGAGATAGGTTTGTGGCTCTGAGCACTATGGGACTTAACAGCTATGGTCATCAGTCCCCTAGAACTTAGAACTACTTAAACCTAACTAACCTAAGGACAGCACACAACATCCAGTCATCACGAGGCAGAGTAAATCCCTGACCCGCCGGGAATCGAACCCGGGAACCCGGGCGTGGGAAGCGAGAACGCTACCGCACGACCACGAGCTGCGGACAGAAAACAAATAGTCCGTTGAATGTTTCATTCAGTCCAAATAGGACATGCAGTTTTCAATGGAACATCCAAACACGGTGAAGGAAGCACCCACTCTCGCAGACGTCGGTACTCCGGTGGTACAGGAATTTTATGCAAACACGAAGCTTTTACGTGAAGCATGATATCTGGAACAAATGAACCCAACATAGAACGTATACGGATGGCGTTTCAGCGTTCACCCCAGAAGTCTGTTCGGAAGTCATCGGAGGAGCTGCAAATCTTTACAGCGACAGTGTACTGGGTCCTTTGGAAACGTTTACGGATTTATCCATATCGATTGCAACTGTTGTGCGCATTGAAACCAGACAACAACCCACAGCGTATGCAATTCGCTGTGGACGCTCTTCACCGTTTAAAGGGTAATGGAAACAAACACAGTGTTCGCGTCTGGGTCACAACCAATCCGCATACTGAGAGAGGACAGCCCGAAAGTGAATGGGTGGTGTTGCCCGACGGTTGATAGCATTGAGGGGCCATTTTTGTGTCAGAAAAAAACTGTTAATTCTGATAATTCCCTTGATATGCTGGAGCTGTCTGCGTCACCACTACTGGGTGATGGCCAAGATACAGTTGTTTTCCAACAAGATAGTGCACAGCCACATTGGGCTCAGACTGTTCGAGATGTTCTACACCAGGTGTTTCCACGTCACTGGTGTGGCAGGGTTGGTCCAGTTGGCTGGCCTTCTAGGACGCATGATATTACACCGAAGGACTTATTTCTGTGGGGATATGTGAAGGACAGAGTCCACTAAACGCCTGTCAACCACATCAGTGATTTAAAAAACGGAGTCGTTGCTGCCATTGCCACCGTTGATGTGGATATATTGCACCGAAAGTGGGTAGAGGTTGAAAAGGGTCTGGATGTTGTGCGTGACGCCGAAGGCGCACGTGTTGAAATTGATTGAATGGCATAAAGACTTTGTTAGATAATGTGTCACATAAGCCAAACATGTTGTGATTATGTTAATTAGTCAGGATGCTATAACACATTGAAGTTGTACCGTGACTTCTGAGACGTCCTGTATGCTACAAATGCTTGTTGAGTAACTAAAACATTAAATAAGCTGCAGCTCATTTCATGTGTGTGCCGCTTTTTAGTTCTTATACCACCATTCCTGTCTTTTGCCCTATTGATTAGAAGTGTTATCTAATTCCGCCAGTGACTGAAGCCGTTACTTCTCGTTTAAACTTATTATTTCCTCTCAAATTATCAATGGTTCTCTTTCGTCCCCACAGTCTGTTATATTTCACTAGGGCGTTTAATTAACAGCCTTGATGTTTGCTATTGGTTCGCCGGCCTCACATGCTTTGCCGCACTCTGAACATAGTTTGCGTCCAGTTATGTTTGCAGCAGGCTCACCGTTAACCACTGGTATAGAACTTTTAAGTTTAGGTTAGGTATCCTGATACCTAACACACCGCACCAAACATTGGCACTACAGTGGTGCTCGACTTGCCTTACACAGTTGGGATTCGCCACTGCCCAATTAGGCATATTATGCCGATTCACGTGACCAACGATTCGTAAACATTGCTTCATTAGAGAAAAGTACCTGTGAATGAAAACCATCACTCACTGGTAGTTGTTTTTGTATCCACCTGTAAAAGCTCAAGCAGCCTTGATGCAACGACGGGTGATATGGGTGGTCTTAGTGTTCATGCAGTACGCGCAGAACACTTCGTCGCTAAATTCCTGCACCTCATGCTGTTTGCCGTGAACTAATTTGAGGATATGCAGCAGTTACAGCTGAAACATCCACTGCGGCATTTTCGTTTGTCGCAGGTCGTGGTTGGATTCTTCGTGTGGGTTGAACACTTCCAGTTGTAGTAAACAGTTGAATAACACTGCGAAATGTCGTTGCGGAAGGAACATTCCTCTCAGGGAACAGGTCAGCATAACGTCGATGAGCGTCTCCTACGTGCACGTTTGACGCACAGTACGGGACAGTGATATCTATCCTTCTGCAGTCGTCAACATCGTAGCACACGTAGTAAGACATGTGTGCAGTTCGAACGTTAGCAGTAAAGTGAACTGCGACCGCTTCGCGCCGCCGTTTCCGTGCCCGTCGTTCGCTGTGCGAGCATAGTCACGCTCGACACAATGGAACTACGCTACTGGCCATTAAAACTGCTGCACCAAGAAGAAATGCAGATGATAAACGAGTATTCATGGACAAATATATTATACTAGAACTGACATATGATTACTTTTTCACGCAATTTGGGTGCATAGATCCTGAGAAATCAGTACCCAGAACAACCACCTCTGGCCGTAATAAACGGCATTGATACGCCTGGGCATTGAGTCAAACAGAGCTTGGATGGCGTGTACAGGTACAGCTGCAAATGCAGCTTCAACACGATACCACAGTTCATCAAGAGTAGTGACTGGCACATTGTAACGAGCAAGTTGCTCGGCAACCATTGACCAGACGTTTTCAATTGGTTAGAGATCTGCAGAATGTGCTGGCCAGGGCAGCAGTCGAACATTTTCTGTATCCAGAAAGGACCGTACAGGACCAGCAAAATGCGGTTGTGGATTATCCTGCTGAAATGTAGGGTTTCGCAGGGATCGAATGACGGGTAGTGCCACGGGTCGTAACACATCTGAAATGTAACGTGCACTGTTCAAAGTGCCGTCAATTTGAACAAGAGGTGACCGAGGCGTGTAACCAATGGCACCCCATACCGTCACGCCGGGTGATACGCCAGTATGGCGATGACGAATCCACGCTTCCATTGTGCGTTCACAGCGATGCCGCCAAACACCGATGCGACCATCATGATGCTGTAAACAGAACCTGTATTCATCCGACAAAATGACGTTTTTCCATTCGCGCACCCAGGTTCGTCGTTGAGTACACCATCGCAGTCGCTCCTGTCTGTGACGCAGCGTCAAGGGTAACCGCAGCCATGGTCTCCGATCTGATAGTCCCTGCCGCTGCAAACGTCGTCGAACTGTTCTACATCTACATCTACATTTATACTCCGCAAGCCACCAAACGGTGTGTGGCGGAGGGCACTTTACGTGCCACTGTCAATACCTCCCTGGTCTATTCCAGTCGCGTATGGTTCGTGGGAAGAACGACTGTCTGAAAGCCTCCGTGCCCGCTCGAATCTCTCTAATTTTCATTCGTGATCTCGTGATCTCCTCTGGAGGTATAAGTAGGGGGAAGCAATATACTCGATACCTCATCCAGAAACGCACCCTCTCGAAACCTGGCGAGCAAGCTACACCGCGATGCAGAGCGCCTCTCTTGCAGAGTCTGCCACTTGAGTTTGCTAAACATCTCTGTAACGCTGTCACGGTTACCAAATAACCCTGTGACGAAACGCGCCGCTCTTCTTTGGATCTTCTCTATCTCCTCCGTCAACCCGATCTGGTACGGATCCCACACTGATGAGCAATACTCAAGTATAGGTCGAACGAGTGTTTTGTAAGCCACCTCCTTTGTTGATGGACTACATTTTCTAAGGACTCTCCCAATGAATGTCAACCTGGTACCCGCCTTACCGACAATTAATTTTATATGATCATTCCACTTCAAATCGTCCCGCACGCATTCTCCCAGATATTTTACAGAAGTAGCTGCTACCAGTGTTTGTTCCGCTATCATATAATCATACAATAAATGATCCTTCTTTCTATGTATTCGCAATACATTACATTTGTCTATCCGCTGCAGATCTTCCTGCATTTCGCTACAATTTTCTAATGCTGCAACTTCTCTGTATACTACAGCATCATCCGCGAAAAGCCGCATGGAACTTCCGACACTATCTACTAGGTCATTTATATATATTGTGAAAAGCAATGGTCCCATAACACACCTCTGTGGCACGCCAGAAGTTACTTTAACGTCTGTAGACGTCTCTCCATTGAGAACAACATGCTGTGTTCTGTTTGCTAAAAACTCTTCAATCCAGCCACACAGCTGGTCTGATATTCCGTAGGATCTTACTTTGTTTATCAGGCGACAGTGCGGAACTGTATCGAACGCCTTCCGGAAGTCAGGGAAAATAGCATCTACCTGAGAGCCTGTATCTAATATTTTCTGGGTCTCATGAACAAATACAGCGAGTTGGGTCTCACACGATCGCTGTTTCCGGAATCCATGTTGATTCCTACGGAGTAGATTCTGGGTTTCCAAAAACGACATGATACTCGAGCAAAAAACATGTTCTAAAATTCTACAAGAGATCGACGTCAGGGATATGGGTCTATAGTTTTGCGCATCTGATCGACGACCCTTCTTGAAGACTGGGACTACCTGTGCTCTTTTCCAATCATTTGGAACCTCCCGTTCCTCTAGAGACTTGCGGTACACGGCTGTTAGAAGAGGGGCAAGTTCTTTCGTGCAGATGGTTGTTGTCTTGCAAACGTACCCATTTGTTGACTAAGGGATCTAGACGTGGCTGTACGATCCGTTACAGCAATGCTAGTGATACGAGGCCGTTGGGATCCAGCACGGTGTTCCGTATTACCCTCCTGAACCCACCGATTCCATATTTTGCTAACAGTCATTGGATCTTGACCAACGCGGGCAGCAATGTCGCGATACGATAAACCGCAATCGCGATAGGCTACAATCCGACCTTTATCAAAGTAAAAACGTGATGGTAACCATTTTTCCCCCTTACACGAGGCATCACAACAATGTTTCACCAGGCAAAGCCGGTCAACTGCTGTTTGTGTTAGAGAAATCGGTTGGGAACTTTCCTCATGTCAGCACGTTGTAGGTGTCCCCATGGGCGGCAACCTTGTGTGAATGCTCTGAAAAGCTAATCATTTGCATATCACAGAATCTTCTTCCTGTCGGTTAAATTTCGCGTCAGTAGGACATCTTCGTGGTGTGGCAATTTTAATGCCCAGTAGTGTACATCCTCGCACCTAGAGGTGTTTGCATCCACAGCGCGAATCTGACCATGGACTGTGACGCTTGATTACTGTCCGTGCATCACAGAATAGACAGCTATTTTAATGGTACAAAATGTATCCGAGAGAATGGTACATATCGGATATTTCGCTTTTCAACTGTTTGTAACACATTTTGATTTGTGTCGATCAAAGCGCCATGCAACGATAAAACTGATCCAAAAGTTATGTACTTTTTTCCGAGAATCAGAATCCGCAATTAAAAAGGGGGTTCATATTGAAGATTTCAAAGTGGACTCTCTCCCATCCCCTGAAGGTGGGGCAGGGGGATTGAATTTAGTGTTACTGTATGTCGCCTTTCGAAACGGACAACTTCTATCATAACGTTTTTTTTGGTCCTGGCTGTAGTGTCCTAAATATTAAGACAAACAGTTTTAATCGCCCCACCCTGTATACAGCCCTCCACCAGAACTTTATGATGTATTATACACAAAATGATTATGTCAGCAGTATCGGCTTGTTGTTGATCGCTAACACCAGCACAGCTCAACCTTGCTGCTACAAGTAAATCGTTTGCTGTACGTGAGAAATGGATAAAAGATGGTGAATGCCGACACTCTCGTTAGTCGCTCCTTGGGCTGCGACGGATCAGGCAATACTGTGTTGCGACTTGATAGGGGCGAGTGCTGAGTAGGAGTACCACTAATCTGTTTCAGTTGTTGCTTCCACGTGGTGTCAATTAGCGAATAACACACAGAACAGCCTCTGTGTGTTGTTGAACAACGTTTCTGCTGCTTTTGTACGGGCGTGCAGGTGAATCATTAACTGTATTCTATCTACATACGGCTATAATAAGCTAATCTGACTTCAAGAAATACAAAATACAATACAATGAAGTGCTATACTGAAACCGCGGGCGGGGGAGGGGGTGGAGGAGAGGGACAAATTGTTCTCCACGATATTGTCTGTCCGCAGGGATTTGGTACTCTGTCACACATAAATCCCGAAATTTACAATTAAATTATTCCGCGAAATTATGATTCACCGCCATTTTTTTTGCGGAATATGCTGCGATGTCGTTAATTTATACACACTGCACGTGGATCTCATATACTATTCCGCCTCACAAAATTACACTATAAATTTACATTAACAGAACCGTCCTGCTTCGGTAGTGCTACAAAGCTTCCTAGGTGGAGTGTAATGTACGCTTTAAGGTGACACCTCTCATATAAAACGGCACCTGGGATAATAATACACGCTAAGACAGCTGGGGATGACTATTTCATTATTGTTTTTCGTGTATTATGAAGTCGAGATCATCGTCTCTGCAAACCGAAAATGCTGTGCTGTCACACTGCAGTCTTAAGTACCATACCTCGTTGTATGTACAGCAACTTTGTTTACACTTGGCTTTTTGGAGGTCCGAACATGAAGGATGTCATTACCGATTTCAGCTGTAGCAGTAACAAGGGTTGATTGTGATCCGCTAACTTTTAGAACAAAACTACACTCCTGGAAATTGAAATAAGAACACCGTGAATTCATTGTCCCAGGAAGGGGAAACTTTATTGACACATTCCTTGGGTCAGATACATCACATGATCACACTGACAGAACCACAGGCACATAGACACAGGCAACAGAGCATGCACAATGTCGGCACTAGTACAGTGTATATCCACCTTTCGCAGCAATGCAGGCTGCTATTCTCCCATGGAGACGATCGTAGAGATGCTGGATGTAGTCCTGTGGAACGGCTTGCCATGCCATTTCCACCTGGCGCCTCAGTTGGACCAGCGTTCGTGCTGGACGTGCAGACCGCGTGAGACGACGCTTCATCCAGTCCCAAACATGCTCAATGGGGGACAGATCCGGAGATCTTGCTGGCCAGGGTAGTTGACTTACACCTTCTAGAGCACGTTGGGTGGCACGGGATACATGCGGACGTGCATTGTCCTGTTGGAACAGCAAGTTCCCTTGCCGGTCTAGGAATGGTAGAACGATGGGTTCGATGACGGTTTGGATGTACCGTGCACTATTCAGTGTCCCCTCGACGATCACCAGTGGTGTACGGCCAGTGTAGGAGATCGCTCCCCACACCATGATGCCGGGTGTTGGCCCTGTGTGCCTCGGTCGTATGCAGTCCTGATTGTGGCGCTCACCTGCACGGCGCCAAACACGCATACGACCACCATTGGCACCAAGGCAGAAGCGACTCTCATCGCTGACGACGACACGTCTCCATTCGTCCCTCCATTCACGCCTGTCGCGACACCACTGGAGGCGGGCTGCACGATGTTGGGGCGTGAGCGGAAGACGGCCTAACGGTGTGCGGGACTGTAGCCCAGCTTCATGGAGACGGTTGCGAATGGTCCTCGCCGATACCCCAGGAGCAACAGTGTCCCTAATTTGCTGGGAAGTGGCGGTGCGGTCCCCTACGGCACTGCGTAGGATCCTATGGTCTTGGCGTGCATCCGTGCGTCGCTGCGGTCCGGTCCCAGGTCGACGGGCACGTGCACCTCCGCCGACCACTGGCGACAACATCGATGTACTGTGGAGACCTCACTCCCCACGCGTTGAGCAATTCGGCGGTACGTCCACCCGGCCTCCCGCATGCCCACTATACGCCCTCGCTCAAAGTCCGTCAACTGCACATACGGTTCACGTCCACGCTGTCGCGGCATGCTACCAGAGTTAAAGACTGCGATGGAGCTCCGTATGCCACGGCAAACTGGCTGACACTGACGGCGGCGGTGCACAAATGCTGCGCAGCTAGCGCCATTCGACGGCCAACACCGCGGTTCCTGGTGTGTCCGCTGTGCCGTGCGTGTGATCATTGCTTGTACAGCCCTCTCGCAGTGTCCGGAGCAAGTATGGTGGGTCTGACACACCGGTGTCAATGTGTTCTTTTTTCCATTTCCAGGAGTGTATTTCCGCATCTTCATCTACATATCTGTATTTTATAGAGAATAACATCACTTTAATATCTGCCATGACATTTGTTTAGCTTTTATAGCAATGGAGGGTAGTCATAAAATGTCTTGGACAAAGTATTAGGCGTATTTGATGCCTCATTTTTACATCTAAATTACATTACATTTATAGTTTTCGCGGATCCCTTGGAGAGGAGTCTCTGGGGTGAGTCAAAGGTGTTTTTATTCAAATACACATATATTGTACAATTCCAATGCAGACAGAGTTATGAGCTATAATCGTTGTGAAGATATTCATCAATGCAGTAGAAGGGGTTGGTCAAAAGGAAGTTCTTTAATTCACTCTGAAACCGATCTTTATCACTTAAAGACCTTTGATATGCTCTGGTAAGTTATTGAATGTATGAGTACCCATGTATTTGACTCCTTTGTGTACTAATGTTAAACTTTTGTAGTCCTTATACAGATTGTTTTTGGTTCTGGTATTATAATCGTGTTTTGCACTATTTTGTATAAAATGAGACATGTTGTGCTTGCAATGTAGGCGGAATATTGATTATAATAAAATTTTTTGTTTCCTCGAATCTTCGTAGAGGTCTTGCTTCTATTATGATAAGCATGTATTTCAATGCACCATACAAACAATTTAGATGTCGCAATATTAAATTTCTGGATCTTCATTGTGCTTGCAAATTGAGAGAAATCTCACAACAAATGTTAAGTGATTTTATTTGTTGCCGAGATATCGACTTCGACATTATCTCTGGAAATGTCACATCTCTCACTGTTACCAACTTTAGTCATGCATTTATTAACAGTTCCTTTCGTTATACAGTTTGAGTGATTGACGTTAATAAAGCACTTTATTTCTTCCTTCCCAAGTAAGACTTTTGTTCTGTATAAGTGTGTGTGGTGGTGCAGTTGAATAAAGACTGTATTATTTTTGTGAGCCATAGTTTCCTGAAACGCAACTGCACAGACATTGAATACAAACTTTACTTATTTAGATACTGTTGCAATGTAACGATTACATGTTATGGCCCACTTTTCAGAATATTGTGACGTCATAGATGTGGTAACCTAATTGATTTGAACCTGACAGCGCTTTTTCTTGTAATTAACCTCAACTACGTCCTAGATATTTAATATAAAAGTCGCACTTTTACAAGTTGTTTACAAGTTGTTTGCACAACTTAAATGCGGAAACATTTAATTTTAAGGTGTATTATTATTTAAATGAAGAGTAGGCCTGATTAGCTACATTCAGAGTGTCCATGTGCCTGTGTGCTTACCTGCTTGGTGTAGTATTCCACTGACACGTATTTTTCTGCAATTATAAGCCTGGTTAGGTAATGTGTACGATATCCATTCCTTAGGCCTACGTTCTAACACATCAACTGTTATTAGGCACGGAATGACATACTTTGAAAGTTTCGGTACTAATTTGACGAATATCTGTATGTGGAAACTAACTTGCACTTTCTTTACATTGCAGACATATTTTTGCAGACACTTTAGAATATTACATAATCTCTACTGTGGAAAATAATTACTTCACGTCTCTGTTCTGTTTTTGGACAGTGGATTCATGTGGTGCTGACAGTGAGAATTACTAATGGTACGACAAACGAATAATTCACGTTTTTTACAGTTCAGCCCTCTGTTGGTGACAGTAATAACCGAAAAGAAAATCGTAGTACAAAGATCGAACTTTCCACTTCTTCCAAGTGCAGTGAGCCGCTGGTGACAGGAGCACTCGTTTTCAACAGTGCAGCCATTTGCTGATGACAGGAGCAACTGGGATGTGAAATAGGATTTGACTGTAATTCGCATTTTCAATGTGTATGGAATGGTATTTAAGGTAAAACTGATTTTCAACAAAAAATACTTTATTTTCTGTATTTTTTCGAGCAAATGTTGGTTACTAAATATTTATACAGATACACTCCTGGAAATGGAAAAAAGAACACATTGACACCAGTGTGTCAGACCCACCATACTTGCTCCGGACACTGTGAGAGGGCTGTACAAGCAATGATCACACGCACGGCACAGCAGACACACCAGGAACCGCGGTGTTGGCCGTCGAATGGCGCTAGCTGCGCAGCATTTGTGCACCGCCGCCGTCAGTGTCAGCCAGTTTGCCGTGGCATACGGAGCTCCATCGCAGTCTTTAACACTGGTAGCATGCCGCGACAGCGTGGACGTGAACCGTATGTGCAGTTGACGGACTTTGAGCGAGGGCGTATAGTGGGCATGCGGGAGGCCGGGTGGACGTACCGCCGAATTGCTCAACACGTGGGGCGTGAGGTCTCCACAGTACATCGATGTTGTCGCCAGTGGTCGGCGGAAGGTGCACGTGCCCGTCGACCTGGGACCGGACCGCAGTGACGCACGGATGCACGCCAAGACCGTAGGATCCTACGCAGTGCCGTAGGGGACCGCACCGCCACTTCCCAGCAAATTAGGGACACTGTTGCTCCTGCGGTATCGGTGAGGGCCATTCGCAACCGTCTCCATGAAGCTGGGCTACGGTCCCGCACACCGTTAGGCCGTCTTCCGCTCACGCCCCAACATCGTGCAGCCCGCCTCCAGTGGTGTCGCGACAGGCGTGAATGGAGGGACGAATGGAGACGTGTCGTCTTCAGCGATGAGAGTCGCTTCTGCCTTGGTGCCAATGATGGTCGTATGCGTGTTTGGCGCCGTGCAGGTGAGCGCCACAATCAGGACTGCATACGACCGAGGCACACAGGGCCAACACCTGGCATCATGGTGTGGGGAGCGATCTCCTACACTGGCCGTACACCACTGGTGATCGTCGAGGGGACACTGAATAGTGCACGGAACATCCAAACCGTCATCGAACCCATCGTTCTACCATTCCTAGACCGGCAAAGGAACTTGCTGTTCCAACAGGACAATGCACGTCCGCATGTATCCCTTGCCACCCAACGTGCTCTAGAAGGTGTAAGTCAACTACCCTGGCCAGCAAGATCTCCGGATCTGTCCCCCATTGAGCATGTTTGGGACTGGATGAAGCGTCGTCTCACGCGGTCTGCACGTCCAGCACGAACGCTGGTCCAACTGAGGCGCCAGGTGGAAATGGCATGGCAAGCCGTTCCACAGGACTACATCCAGCATCTCTACGATCGTCTCCATGGGAGAATAGCAGCCTGCATTGCTGCGAAAGGTGGATATACACTGTACTAGTGCCGACATTGTGCATGCTCTGTTGCCTGTGTCTATGTGCCTGTGGTTCTGTCAGTGTGATCATGTGATGTATCTGACCCCAGGAATGTGTCAATAAAGTTTCCCCTTCCTGGGACAATGAATTCACGGTGTTCTTATTTCAATTTCCAGGAGTGTATTTATAGATATCTACGTGTTTCAATATTCCATGGTGAATGACATAAAGCTTTAAACGAAATTTACCGTTGTGGCTGGTGAGAAAGTCCTTAAACAATTTTCAGAAGTCAATAATGCAAAAAGTTTCGGTATTTTAGGTAAGTCAGATACTTTATCGTATTTGGCTACCAAGTGAGGTGCTGGAGCGTGAAGGAGTAGGGGAGTGGAAATACGGATATGGGGACTCGGGTGAGTGGGGTAGTGTGGGGCACTCCCCCACCCCCTTCCCCTTCTATGGCCTTGGCACATGGCTGGAAGTGATTACACTTACGGCATGATTCCCTGTATGCTCTTGGAGATATCAATGTTGATGCCAGCGAAATATGGCATCCGCTGTTGTCTCAGTTGTATTTGAATACCAGAGACAAGAAAGTGCTGATGCTGAAGTCAAGATTCTGGGAATGACCTCTATGTCAGTTAGTTATTTAGTTTCATGTTCCATCAATCATTTTGCACAATAAATAGTAATGATGTGGAATGAGTCATTTCATCTTTTAATATGGTTGTATTATGAACATTTTTAAGGTTGACTTTTTAATTAAAAAAGGTATATGGATTTGAGTCATTAATTCCTACCTACCATCTTTTACACGTTTCAAAAATAGAAATTTTTCTACTAAATACAAGGAGTTGTGAAGGAGAAACTTTTTCGTGTGTTGTCAAGTTTTACTTTGCTGTCTGTCTGACGTGTTATATCACCAGGTAAGTCATCAAAAATTTTAGTTGTATCATTGGGAACGCATTTCTATTCTAAAGACAACCTTAACATGGAATAATCAACGTAATTTTTCTTTCTGGTTTTGTGATTATGTACATCATTATTCCTTTTGAACTGGAGAGGATTATTTACAACAAACTTCATGATTGAATAAACAATAGCCTACGCAATAGTCAGAATGCTAAACTCCATAAACACATGCCCACAAGATGATAATGGGTGAGCATCATATATTATTCTCACAGCACGTTTTTAAATAATGACAACTATATTTCTTAAAGATGAATTACCCCAGAACATTATCCCATATGACATTAATGAATGAAAGTGTGCAAATATGGCAACTTACTGATTTCTTTCTCCCCAGGGTTTGCAACGATTCTAGGTGCAATTGTGGCTGAACTAAGTTGTTTTGGGAGTTGCTTTTTTCAGTTTAAATATTCATCAATATTGATACCTAAAATTTGAAGTTTTTACCCTATTTATTATTTCCTCGCCGTGTGTTACACTGGTGTAGAGTGCTCTTTGTAAAACCGAAGTGGGGTTCCATCTGTACCTGGCGACTTATTTCTTTTCTTCTATTTCAGTTGTTTCTCTCGGGCACAGATGCCTAATACCATGATCTCCATACACGATTCTGCGCCGTGGTCAAAAAATGGTATGCTTTTACAGTTCTCCTGTGTGAAGTATTTCTTAAACGCGAGATTTAAACCTTCAGCTTTCCTTTTGCGTCTTCTACAGCCACACCAGAGTGATCAACGGGTAGCCTCAGATCCGCTTTGGGAATTTACGTAGGACCATGGATTCTCAGCAAGATCTTTTGCTAAGGTATGACAATGGTAGTTGTATGCTTAGCGCACTGATCTTTTTACAGACGTATGAATCTCTAAAAACTTTAACCTATCGTCAATTGTGCAGTCTCTTTTGAACCGAGAGTGCAACAGCCTTTCTTCATCAGAATTTTCCGAATTTCGTTGCTAACCACGGTGGCTCTCTTCCGTCCTTAATACACTTTCTCGGCACATACTTCCCCAGAGAAAGATTTACAATCTTTTAAACTTGCCCATAATTCCTCTGTGTTCATCACACTGGATCTCGTAAATGACGTTTATTCATAGTCTAAGTGGGATGCTGGCAACTGCCTATTTGGTCTTTCTAGCAAAATTACTTTCGTAGCCCTCTTGATTGATTTATTAACTTTAGTAACCGTAATCACTATGATGACATCATGGTCACTAGTCCCTTTCTCCATACTCGCGCCGTTGATAACGTCGGACCCGAGTGTAGCTACAAGGTCTAATATATTTCTATTGGGTGTGGGCTGTCGAGAAAGCTGCTCAACACGTTTTTCGGAAAACGTGTCCAAAAGTATTTCGCAAGACTCTCTCTCTGTTCTTCCTGTAATGAATCCATAGATGTCCCAGTCTATAATCGGCAGGTTAAAGTAAAGTCTCTTCTAACTAGTATAGCGTGATCTAGGTGTTTCCGCGGTACTGACTGTAGACTTCCTTTTAATGACACTAAAGCTATCACGTCGGAATCTGATGGTCGCTAAGAGCTTCTACACAATTAAATTGATTTCGGCTAGTCCTGTTGTATGTGACCAGATAACATCACTGACACATTCAAATTCGACCTCAAAAGAAACAATATTTTTGTCAGCTGCAATGAACATATCCCCTCTTATGCGTCTAATCTTTCTTTTCGATATACACACATCAAAAAAAGTTTTTCATCGCCTCTGTTCCGAGAGTTCCGGAACCTGTACAGAAATAGGGAATCGAGATCAACATAAACATCATTTCCGACCTTTTTATTGCTCATCAGACCCACACATTACATGTAGCAACACCATACAGCGAGACCTACAGAGGTGGTGGTCCAGATTGATGTACACAACGGTACCTCTAATACACAGTAGACCGTCCTCTTGTATTGATGCATGCCTGTATTCGTTGTGGCATACTATCCACAAGTTCATCAAGACACTGTTGGTCCAGATTGTCCCATTCCTCAACGGCGATGCGACGTAGATCCCTCAGAGTGGTTGGTGGGTCACGACGTCCATAAACAGCCCTTTCCAATATCTCCCAGGCATGTTCGATAGGGTTCATGTCTGGAGCACATGCCGGCCGCTCTAGTCGAGCGATGTCGTTATCCTGAAGGAAGTCTTTCACAAGATGTGCACGATGGGGGCGCGAATTGTCGTCCATGAAGACGAATGCCTCGCCAATATGCTGCTGATATGATTGAACTATCGGTCGGAGGATGGCATTCACGTATCGTACAGTCGTTACGGCGCCTTCCATCACCACCAGCGGCGTGCGTCGGCCCCACATAATTGCACCCCAAAACAGCAGTGAACATCCACCTTCCTACACTCGCTGGACAGTGTGTCTAAGGCGTTCAGCCTGACCGGGTTGCCTCCAAAGACGTCTCCGACGATTGTCTGGTTGAAGGCATAAGCGACACTCATCGGTGAAGAGAACGTGATGCCAATCCTGAGTGGTCCATTCGGCATGTTGTTGGGCCCATCTGTACCGCGCTGCATGGTGTCGTGGTTGCAAAGATGGATCTCGCCACGGTCGTCGGGAGTGAAGTTGCGCATCATGCAGTGTATTGTGCACACTCTGAGTCGTAACACGACGTTCTGTGGCTGCACGAAACGCATTATTCATCATGGTGTCGTTGCTGTCAGGGTTCCTCCGAGCCATAATTTCTAGGTAGCAGTCATCCACTGCAGTAGTAGCCCTTGGGTGGCCTGAGCGAGGCTTGTCATCGACAGTTCCTTTCTCTCTGTATCTCCTCCATGCCCGAACATTTATGCCTTGTAGCTACACTCAGGTCCGACGTTATCAACCGCGCGAGTATGGAGAAAGGGACTAGTGACCATGATGTCATCATAGTGATTACGGTTACTGAAGTTAATAAATCAATCAAGAGGGCTACGAAAGTAATTTCGCTAGAAAGACCAAATAAGCAGTTGCCAGCATCCCACTTAGACTATGAATAAACGTGCCCATTGCTTTGGTTCACTCCGAGATGCCTGGACACTTCTCTTGTTCAGAACTCATCCTGTCCCAAAGTAACAATTCGGACGCGATCGAACAGCGGTATGGACCGTCTAGGCATGGTTGAACTGCAGACAACACGAGCTGTGTACCTGCTTCCTGGTGGAATGATTAGAACTGATAGGCTGTCGGTCCCTCTCCGTCTAATAGGTGCTGCTCTTGGATGGTTGTTTACAGCTTTGGGCGGGTTTAGTGACATCTCTGAAGAATCTGAGGGACTGTGTCTATGATACAATATCCACAGTCAACGTCTATCTTCTGGAGTTCTGGGAACTGGGGTGATGGAAAATTTTTGTTTGATGTGTATATATCAAGCATAAATCAGTTTTTATAACAAGTGCCCCTCGTCCTCCCTTGAATATCCCGAGTCTTTTTCTTCACTACACAGTCATAATGCTGCGGACTTATTCAAAATCTATTCATAACTGTTTTTTTTTACTACGCTGCGATGATCTTCCATTCATATAATTATTTCTAGTGCTCGCTCCTTGGACAACGACTGTCCTTTGCTACGTTGCACTGGAGACAGGGTTTGTGGCTCCCTGTCCGACATGGCTAGACACCTCCTTCAGTATCACTTTCACTTGTTAAGCTCGTATCGTCATCATTGTTCTCGTCATGTACAATGTCCGCACAGCCGAGGGTATACGTCATCACATAGTCCAATGACTCATCTTGCAGAAATGCTAATATTTCGTCTGCCACTTCTTTCACTCTCTGCGAGATTCCTGTTCTTTTCTGAGAAAATGTCGACTTTATCAACTGTTGTTAATGCAATGTTTGTTTTGCTTTTATTGTTGCCATTGCTCCGCTTTGTATCAACACCACTAGCACATTAGTGCTGTTGTGAGTTACTCGTCGAATAAACGGTTTATCTACCCTCCGTAGCGTAATTCTGTACTCACCATTGCATACCTCCAGCCCCACCCCCTATTGCCATTAGTTGCAAATATTGTGGTTGCATGGCAGACAATATGTGGAGCGTCAAAGCCGTAAATATCGTTGGCTCTCAAGAGGCTCCTTGTAAATGATCATCCACACAGGGCAGACGATCCCGTTGAAGGACGAGATCGTAGTCCAAAATAAACATAAAAATATATCTCGGAAACTAGACGTGCTGGTAGTTAACTCTTGGACGAGAACTTTCATTTTTGGCTTAGACACTTTTGCGTCCTTTGGTGTTCAGATTCGGGACTGGGTGAATACAGCTTCAAATGTGATACCGCACAAAGAACTTGACACGTTGTATGCACAGTGTAATCAGTTGTTTAAATCTTCAGCAGGTTGTACATCTGGGTTCCAGGCCCACTCGTACTTAAAACAACAAGCAGTGTCTAAGTACTGCAGAGCACGTCAATTTCCCTCTGCCATGGACGATCAAGTAAAAGCGGATTACGTCCGGAGCTCGTGGTCGTGCGGTAGCGTTCTCGCTTCCCGCGCCCGGGTTCCCTGGTTCGATTCTCGGCGGGGTCAGGGATTTTCTCTGCCTCGTGATGACTGGGTGTTGTGCGATGTCCTTAGGTTAGTTAGCTTTAAGTATTTCTAAGTTCTAGGGGACTGATGGCCATAGATGTTAAGTCCCATAGTGCTCAGAGCCATTTGAACCATTAATACCGGCTGTAGATAAAGTTCAAATTATGGGAGTAATACCCCCTACGGTCGTAGTTAAGTTTATCGTTAATGCTTAAGCGCTGGCCGGAGTGGCCGAGCGGTTCTAGGCGCGTCAATCTGGAACCGCGCGACCGCTACGGTCGCAGGTTCGGATCCTGCTTCGGGCATGGATGTGTGCGATGTCCTTAGGTTAGTTATGTTTAAGTAGTTCTAAGTTCTAGGGGACTGATGACCTCAGCTGTTAAGTCCCAAAGTGCTCAGAGCCATTTGAATGCTTAAGCAAATGACGGTCTGCATCCAATTCCTAACTGGAGGAATTGTTGGCGACAATGGCTGGGACATTATTTTTCAAAGATGCACTGCTGGAAAAAAATTTGTTCATCAGGAAAGACGACGTCGATTTTGACCCGATGATGGCATATTCCACCTGGGAGATAGTATATGTACTGATAATGGTTTCAAAGTTGTCTGCCAGCAGACAGTTTTGTGGCACAGCTTCCAGAGCGCCATCTGTGTCTACTCTTTAATAGGGTACGCTTCCAGCCAGAAGTCTCAGTGTGGTGCAAACGAATGAAGCAAGCAGGCAACGATGCAACAGAGACGGACTCGTGCTTCTTAAAGCGAACTGAGTGAGACTGAAAGGGCTCAAATTGTGGTCTTCCGAGTGGCGAGATGGTCATTTCGGAGAATTGCCACACAAGGTCGACGTGCTGCATCAGCTGTGTAACGATGCTGGAATCACACACCTGTAGATCTGGATATCTATGCAACACAGTCACCCGCTAGGATCGTGGTATTGAAAGGGAAGCAATGGCAGATCGTACAGCTACCCACAGCACAGATCAGAGAGCTTGTGAGCTGAGATGTTTCATCACGAACTGTTGCGAACCGGTTATTAGCAATGAGACTATGGGCACGCACATATCTAGTCCGTCTTCCACTCATGCCAAAACATCAACATTTACGGCTCGAAAGGTATCATCAGAGGATTACTTGGAAGATAGAATGGCGCAGCATGATCTTCAGCATGATCTTTAGCCTGCGCACAAGTGACTGTCTTTTGCGCGTACGATGTAGACCTCGTGAACATTGTCTCCTAGAGTGCTTTCATCGAAGACACACTGACCCAAACCAAGGCTTTATACTATGTGGTGCGATAAGCTACAACTCTCGTTCACCTTTGATGTTTCTGGAGGCACTCCGTACGTGCAGAATGTTGTTAGACCCGTTATTTGCCATTCCTGCAACAGGAAAATGTGTTGTTCCAACAGGACAAAGCTTGCTCAAACACTACCTGTGAAACTCAACGTGCTCTGCAAGATGTGCAGCAACTTACCTGGGCAGCACGAGCTTCGGACTTGTCTCCAGTAAAGTATATGTGGGCTATGATGGGACGAGGACTGACTCGTTCGACTCGACAACCAACGACTCTTACAGAACTACGTCAACAGGTCGAGCAGACGTGGCATAACGTATCCCAGGACACTATTCGCCATCAATACGGTCGAGTGGATGTCAGAGTCAACGCGAACATTGCCGCCTGTGAAGGCTACACAAAGTAATAATATGGGTGTTTCAGCATGGGTCGATACCTGGTACCTCTGAACCTCTTGAGCTATTGATCTGTAAGAGCAATCATTTCATGTACTCCGTATGCACTGTTGTAACAATAAATCTTGAGTGAAATAGAAACTTCTATACCATTGTATATCTTTTCAGTTAACTGTAGATGATCAGACTAATCAGTTTTTAACGATTAATTTACCGTCAGTATATATCGTAATAAGAGGTTGCCACTTGGGATTGCAAGCACTCTCGCGACATTATACACATATCCTGAGCAACTTGTCCAGGATGTCCCCAGTTGTATTAATTACACAACTGGCCATTAAAATTGCAACACCACGAAGATGACGGGCTACAGACGCGAAATTTAACCGACAGGAAAAAGATGCTGTCATATGCAAATGATTAGCTTTTCAGAGCATTCACACAAGGTTGGCGCCGGTGGCGACACCTACAACGTGCTGACATGAGGAAAGTTTCCAACCGATTTCTCATATTCAAACAGCAGTTGACCAGCGTTGCCAGGTGAAACATTGTTGTGATGCCTCGTGTAAGGAGGAGAAATGCGTGCCATTACGTTTCCGACTTTGATAAAGGTCGGATTGTAGCCTATCGCAATTGCTGTTTATCGTATTGGGACATTGCTCTTCGCGTTGGTCGAGATCCAATGACTGTTAGCAAAATATGGAATCGGTGGGTTCAGGAGGGTAATACGGAACGCCGTGCTGGATCCCAACGGCTTCGTATCACTAGCAGTCGAGATGACAGGCATCTTATCCGCATGGCTGTAACGGATCGTGCAGCCACGTCTCGACCCTGAGTCAACAGATGGGGACGTTTGCAAGACAACAACCATCTGCACGAACAGTTCGACGACGTTTTTAGCAGCATGGATTATCAGCTCGGAGACCATGGCTGCGATTACCCTTGACGCTGCATCACAGACAGGAGCGCCTGCAATGGTGTACTCAACGACGAACCTGGGTGCACGAATGGCAAAATGTCATTTTTTCAGATGAATCCAGGCTCTGTTTACAGCATCATGATGGTCGCATCCGTGTTTGGCGACATCGCGGTGAAAGCACATTGGAAACGTGTAATCGTCATCGCCATACTGGCGTATCACCCGGCATGATGGTATGGGGTGCCATTGGTTACACGTCTCGATCACCTCTTGTTCGCATTGACGGCACTTTGAACTGTGGACGTTACATTTCAGATGTGTTACGACCCGTGGCTCTACCCTTCATTCGATCCCTGCGAAACCCTACATTTCAGCAGGATAATGCACGACCGCATGTTGCAGGTCCTGTACGGGCCTTTCTGGATACAGAAAATGCTCGACTGCTGCCCTGGCCAGCACATTCTCCAGATCTCTCACCAACTGAAAACGTCTGGTCAATGGTGGCCGAGCAACTGGCTCGTCACAATACGCCAGCCACTACTCTTGATGAACTGTGGTATCGTGTTGAAGCTGCATGGGCAGCTGTACCTGTACACGCCATCCAAGCTCTGTTTGACTCAATGCCCAGGCGTATCAAGGCCGTTATTACGGCGAGAGGTGGTTGTTCTGGGTACAGATTTCTCAGGATCTATGCACCCAAACTGCGTGAAAATGTAATCACGTGTCAGTTCTAGTATAATATATTTGTCCAATGAATACCCGTTTATCATTTGCATTTCTTCTTGGTGTAGCACTTTTAATGGCCAGTAGTGTATTTAGATGACTTGTTTATTACCGGAGCCAAGCGGGAGCAACACCTCCGCTATCTACATATGTTCTATGAGTGACTCCAAGCCCATGGACTGCGTAGTCACCTCGACAAATGTAGTTTCTTTCAGCCGATTGTTACGTTTCTGGGACATACATTCAATGAAGTCTTCAATATGCGCCGTTAATACTAGAGTGAATTGATCTTGCCTCTTCGGTGTTTTCGATTCGGATTGCTCCCTGAACTGTTTGTGCGCTCTTCGCTAAGCTCTGCACCTTTTTTTCTGCACCTTGTTTTCTAGTATTGAAAATTATAATTCCAGAGCTGCAGTGTGGTACTGAGAACAGTGTTTGAGCATTGTCACTCTTTGTTATGGTTAAGTACTCTGCATAGAGTTTATGGATATTTAGTGGAAGCATTTCCGTTGTTGGATAGTAGTTGGACTTGTGTAAATATTTGTTTGTCTTGTGTACTGAGGATTCACTTTGAAGATCTTAATTAGTCCTGGTGGTTCTATTATTCTGTTTATGTTGGAAAAGCTTACAATTAATCAAAGGGAGGCAAGACATGATCATTTTAGGAGACGCCAAGAGAGAAGTGAGAAGTGCAGGGTGATGAAACATCTGATACTGGGGTCCTGTCCATTTCTGCAACTAAAGGGGATGAATGTGTTTCTAATAGTGATTCAATTAGTATGTCAGTTAATCAAGAAGAAAGTATGTTGATGATGCAGCTCCAGAAGTCAGTGATGTTGCAGTCAATGACGATGTAAGTAAAACAGGTGTGGCTCTGCCAGTTGTGTCTGCTAGTAGTTGTGCTGTCTCAGTTGAACCCTCTGCAGGTCCTACTGCTTTGCATAATCATGTTGAACAACAAGGTATTATTTATGCTCTCTGGTATATTTTTGATCGAAATTTAATTCATATTTTGTTGCAATCCATACTGATGTTAGAGGCTAGTACAAGAAAATAGAATGAAAAGTTAGGGGAAAGAATGGATGCTAAGTG
This sequence comes from Schistocerca piceifrons, assembly GCF_021461385.2. NCBI lineage: Eukaryota > Metazoa > Arthropoda > Insecta > Orthoptera > Acrididae > Schistocerca > Schistocerca piceifrons. Next base: position 303,917,299 of record NC_060149.1, read on the forward strand.
CAAAGGGACTTAATGAGAAATCAGAGATTAGGTTAATGTGCAGGATAGAAGAGCAATTGATAGAGTATTGAGTAAGAAACAAGGCGAAATACCGGAATTTGGAGAGTTAACTGAAAGATTAGAGACAGATGCAAGAGAGCAGCAAGCTCATTTTATTACTTTACAGGAAAAATCAGCAGTCTACATAAAAAATTTGAATCCACTGGTGAAGATTTTACAAGCAAATTTGATATGCATCCTACACATTAAGGGAAGAGTTACATTAAGAATTTGCTGTGAGGATTTGTACTGTTGAAAATAAAATTTCCATTGTCGAGGAAAGTCAGCTTAGATTACAGTAGGTTGGAACTGAATATTATAAGCAGTTACAAGGGGATTTACAGGGTAGAGAGAAGTCTGTGAGGAGAATAACTCAGAATTATACGAGAAGTTGGAAGTGGTGCCTAGTTGGGTAGCTATTACTAAGGATTAAGAACAAGTTTAGAATCATGCAGAGTTGGGAAACTTACTTTTTGAAAGCAGCAGAGTTACAGTTAAAATTACTTCCCAGGCAAAGTAACTTAGTTGTAGTTACAGTTAGTATACATCAGAAGTAACTGTAACAGCTACACCCATAACTACTGTTACTTTTAGAGTAAAGTGTAAAGTTACTTTTAAAAATTATAATAGCAACTTCTCTGTAAATAAATAGTGAACCATATGCATGTAGAAGGAAAAAAAACGGTAATGTCGGTCAATAATTAAATACATTGACTACAACCTGTTGTATCTCAGCATATTTAAATTGAATTGCTGGTCCATTTTAGACAAAAGCTGCTCTTCAAATGTTTACTGCCCCATTTGCTCCCAATTTCCCCCAACACAATGCTCCTCTACTGAAAGCTATCGCTGCACATGCACTAGCTGATATTCCTGTACTGAATTTGACGAAGAAGGTGATGATTGTGGGAAACACATTGGATTTGAGTGTTCATCCTCTCATATACCTTATTTAATCTTTCAGCTACAGTTCTTCTTGACACTACTGACAGAAACTTAAGCAAACCCAGACATGCAAGAAATTTAAATGATGTTTCCTTTGCTATCCAGAATGGATGAGTTGTATCTTCGAAAACGATAATTACTGTTTTGTCAACCATAGTTTGCATTGCATACTATGAAGTTGAAGGGTTGTTCCAAGAGCTAAGTGTAGTTTGTTTTGAGGTTGAACCTGTAATGGTACTGCTGTACTTTCTCTTTGCGTCTTGTGCTTTGTTCTCCTTAATGTGTTTTAGGGTATATGGATGTTTATCCTAAATGAGAATTGAATGTATTACCTTTTTCAGGTTTATAATTATAAATATTGGAAATATTTCCTATTTAAATAAATTAGTGTTATCAATATTTATCATTTAAACGAATTTAGTATTTAAATACTTAATGTTAACAGCAAGCAAAAGACTTACATGTATATGTATTCTTTAAGTTAGCTGTGGAGCTCGGACTGCTATGTATTCTTTGGCCACTAACACACAGTTTACAATTAAAGGAATAATTTTTTCCATCCGCCGTCAAAAATCAGAGAAACTGGCCAAGTTATGCAAGTCTCTGCTTCCTTCTCCATGTCCAAAAAATGTGGAAATGAATGTACCACTGGAGCCTGCATGTTGTTCATCTGTGCAACATCACATGACTGCAGTATATCCATTGTGGTGTATATAATTTTCAAATAAAAGTGTTATGAATGAGTAAACTGGAACTAAATGCAATAAAGGCACTAAAAATTGTAATCCAGACATCAGACATTTTTAGGTCTGTTTTAGAATATTATGCACAAGTGATAATAAATAGCAGACATATTGTTAATCGAGTGATGTCAGGAACGAAAAGATGGAGAAACATGCAGAAAAAGAAGGCCAATGAAGGGCATTGTCCAGTTGGTCTGTGAGAAGGACATGTGTCAATGGAAACTGCACTGAACTCAAAGATTTTGAGCAAGGACAATTGGCTCATTGTTGAAAAGACTGAATTTGGAAACATATATTGTTTTTTCTTTTCAAAATAAAAGCCAGTATTACACTATCTTGAAAGTCAGACAATGAAATATGTTATATGCGATAAAAAGTAATGAAACTTTTGTTAAGTCATTACTGATGTAAATAAATTAGTTACATTTAAAGTTAGTTTACGGAAATAATAACGCCGTTACCGATCATTAATAATAATTGTTACTAGTAACGACGCTACAATTACCATGTTACTCACCAATTCTGGAATCATTCTAAATTATTGCAGAGCTTAAGTAGAATTTTGAGGCTTGAAGGTTACTGCAGAGAAGTGTCATACAATAATGGAGAATTTCAAGAAACAAATCAGAAGGTGGATGACTTAGCAAATCCTGTTGCACAGATTATTCTAAATGTTGAAAAGATTTCAAATGGTGCAGCGCCCATAGGTCTTAGTGAACCAGGAGAGGTCAGGTCATTACTGAGCGTTAAAGAAAGCCAGAAGAAAATTAATAGAAGAAGAAAGGAATTAGCTGAGAAATGAAATCAGACGGTGCCTAAGATTGAAGGAAAGTTAGCAGAAGGTACAGCTGAAGATCGTTGTTATAGCAAAGCTCATGTACCTGCTGACAGAGTGAATTCTGCTCATGAAGGTGAATAAGACCCTGTTCTCATTATGAATGGAGGAAAACTCACCACAGCGTCATCACTGCAATTGTGAAAATGTAAACTGCGAAGGCATGTCTGGTTTTGACTACAATCGTTTCCTATCTGTTTGAAAGTTTCAAGATTTCAGAAATACAGATAGTGTTCACAATTCTACTTTGTTATAGGAATTTGATTTTTTGCTTCCTCAATTTGGCCTGCTCTTAATAAGATTGAATTTGTATGTGGTTATTTGGAAGGTGATTCTGCCAGCTATATGTGCACTTTGGCTAGGAGCAGTAAGACTAATGAGGAGTTTTGACACTTAATCTTGTCTGAATATCAGTCTGAGGCAGCACAAGAGACAAACATGGTATCTTGATGATGCAAACTTTTATCTTTCAGGCTTTAGCAATCCTACTCGATTCTTTGAACATAATTATCGAAAATGTGTGGCTATACAGTCATGATCTTGCCAAGTTTTTTCATGTCTATCTTATAAACCTTCGTTATGACTACGTCAAATTGTTCTTGCTGATAGATGAAAAGATGTTTTAGAGGGTTTTCATAGTTTACTATAAGAACTGGAGTATGATGGCAGTGATGAGAATGGTCGTGGTAGAAATGATAGTCAGTTTCTTATTCTTATCTTAGTCTATAGCAAAGTGGGAATTACGATTTTGGGAGATATGATTTGTGACATGACAGGTATAGAAATGGTAGATGAAGGCATTACGACGAAGTACACTATTGCACTGAAAGCAACAATGGCTGGAACAGTAGATGTTTTGGTCACAGTCGATGTACTTGGGAAAATGGCAAAGGTGGTCACTGGGGTGATGGAGTTTCAGGTCAGTTCATTGGGAGGTGTGCTCAGCTGATCCATGGAACGATGTGTGGAGAGCCTCCAGCCATATGATTTACAACTGCTGCCTGCAGCCGATTTGAGTGATACAAGTTTGATAAAAAATATCTATGAACAAGTGAATATGATAAAGTTTGAAGATGTGAGAGAACTTTTGCTTAGTGAGGAAGATGAAAATGTGAATTCTTTGTTGAGGTAACTTCATTGAATAAATTTTGATGAAACTGTTTTGTCTTGTATTCTGAATATGTGTAGCCAGGTGTCTGTGTTGAGTGAGTCAGTATTTCAGTGGTATGTAGGTGTCCTTCCTTTACAGTGGACCAACGTGAAGAAAGCAATTATTGGAAAAAATGTGGAGATGAAGAAAAAAATGGGTATTAAATGTCTTTGTTACAGTAATAGATTATCTACGAATTTTGTGATTGTTCTATGGTTGATTATTAATACTACTTTAGGGGTTGATTGTTTTTTGTCAACAGACCAAGCAGTGAAGGGGTTGGGTTGCAGTGAAATGTCTTTGAAACTTAATGATGCTATATTCAACTTGCGTTTTGACGAATGTGCAGTTAGGCAGAGTAGTTGAAACCACTGACAAGTTTCTCACCAGATCGGTATATTTTTAGTCAAAGCATGTTGTGAATGTTGCGAATGAGTGTTGCGTCTGTGCATTTCTATTACAGGATTGCCAATGAGATGAAAGAAACATAAAACTGGGAAGACTGTGCTGAGGGGACAGACAAGGTAGTGGAATGAAATTTGTTTTGTGTGCTGTGACGTTTTTCTTTCGGTTTTCTGAACATCAAGGCTTTTCCATATCAGTTCAAGGTTAAGGCTCAAAAAAGATTTTGTCAGGCCATATCCGATACCACTGACTAATGAAGAGAGAGTGGAAGATAAGATTGAGAACAAATGACAACAAGGTGTGACTGACCCTTCTGTTAGTTCACATGCTAATCTGTAATTGCTGGCCACGGTTGCCGAGCGGTTCTAGGCACTTCAGTCCAGAACCACGCAGCTGCTACGTTCGCAGGTTCGAATCCTGCCTTGGACATGGATCTGTGTGATCTCCTTAGGTTAGTTAGATTTAAGTAGTTCTAAGTCTAGGGGACTGATGACCTCAGATGTTAAGACCCATAGTGCTTGGAGCCATCTGAACCATTTTTAATCTGTAATTGGTGGTTCCTAAGAAGGGAAATGGTATTAGGTTGATGTTAGATTCTAGACAGATAAATACAGTTATAGTACCAGAAACTGATAGACCACTGAGATTAGATGAGCTTCTGCAAAAGTTTCATAGTATCAGAATCTGGTCTTCCATTGGTTTAAGACAAGCTATTGGCAAAATGAGTTGCAACCATCATGTCGAAAATTCGCAATATGTTTTAGTTATGGCTCTTGTTATAAGTTTTGCAAGTTGCCCTTCAGTCTGAATATCAGTTTGACTGCATTTGTCAGACATGTTAATATTATTCTTCCAGGAGATTTGAGAAAGAGATTTACTACCACTTGTGATACATTAATTGCTGAGGCTTTGGACAGATAACTGAGTGTCTTCAAAGGGAATAGTGTCAGAGGAAACCTAGAGAAAGCAGAGTTTGATAGGGGTCAGGTGACATTTCTTGGACACATTGTGACTACAAAAAGCTCTTTCGTTTTGGGATACCCAAACACGGACAGATTTTGAGGGTGTGGAATAAGCTCTTTTGGAGACTTCTTTCCTGTGATACTTTGATTCGCATAGAGAGTTTTGTCTCAGCTCGGACATTTCTAGGACAGATCTTGGTACTGAGCTCTTCCAAGATTTTAAAGTTGGTGGAGTCATGATGCGTCATATTATTGGTTTTTCAAATCAGGTGCTCACTAATTTGTGAACACAACTATTTGGTCACTGAGTGTGAATCCTAAGCTGTTGTTTGTTGTTTTATGATGTTCAGATATTATTTGTTTGGTCAGCTGAAGAAAGATCTGTACAGGTCACTGAACGTTAGACTGTTTGATGAGTGCAAAGTTAACTTATCACCATTAACTAGGTTGGTTTTGTGTGCACAAGACTTGAACATCCCAATTGCATACATAAATAGTAAAGATAATATGACTGATAAATGTCTTTTAAGATTCATTGTTTAGATGAATTATGGAACTGAGGATGATAATGACAAACACAATTTCAGTGTGACATATTTGTCAATACAGGATTTTCACATTTCATTATACGTTAGTTTGAGAATATTGTAAAGGAACAGGATAAAGACCCATTATTGAGAGAGGCGAAGTGGGGGGATCAAAATAATATTGACATTATACAGTTTTACTTGGTCAAAGATGAAATTTTTTTTAAGAAAAATTGGGAGTAAGTCGGAAAAAATATTTTCACGCATGGAGAAATGTACCTTCAAGGCCATCATTTCATGCAAAGTTTGTCTAAAACAAAACTGCCAATCTCGGCCAGAGTGGCCGAGTGGTTCTGGCGCTACAGTCTTTTTGTCAAAAACAAAACTGCCAATCTCGGCCGGAGTGGCCGAGTGGTTCTGGCGCTACAGTCTTGAACAGTGTGACCGCTATGGTCACAGGTTCGAATCCTGCCTCAGGCATGGATGTGTGTGATGTCCTTAGGTTAGTTAGGTTTAAGTAGTTCTAAGTTCTAGGGGACTGATGACCTCAGATGTTAAGTCCCACAGGGCTCAGAGCCAGAACTGCCAATGGTGTCACTTTATCCACCTTCATGTCCTCTAATTCGATCGAGATTGACACAGCTTACTGAAGTTCATTTATCTGTTTGGTCTTCTTCCAAGAATTCAGCAAGGACAATCATATCTTTTTTGCAGTTGAACCGACTTCCAAGTTTGTATCTCTCATGCCACTGGAGACAACTATTTGTCAGTCCGTTGTGTGAGCAGTGCTCAACGACTTTTTATTTATTTTTATTTATTTTTTATTTACATGTCAAGTTCCGTAGGACCAAATTGAGGAGCAAATCTCCAGGGTCATGGAACGTGTCAGTACATGAACTTACAACATAAAAGTAATAACAGATAAAAATAAATGTTCATGAACCTGAAAGAAATTCAGTCCATAAGTTTAAGCAAACGCTATCAGCAAAACAATGAGAATCATCTTAATTTTTCAAAGAACTCCTCGACAGAGTAGAAGGAGTGACCCATGAGGAAACTCTTCAGTTTAGATTTGAAAGCGCGTGGATTACTGCTAAGTCTTTTAAATTCGAGTGGCAGCTTATTGAAAATGGATGCAGCAGTATACTGCACACCTTTTTGCACAAGAGTTAAGGAAGTCCGATCCAAATGGAGGTTTGATTTCTGCCGAGTATTAACCGAGTGAAAGCTGCTTATTGTTGGAAATAAACTAATATTGGTAACAAGAAACGACAGTAAGGAATATACATATTGAGAGGCCAATGTCAGAATACCCAGACTCGTGAACAGAGGTCGCCAAGTGGTTCGTGAACTCACGCCACTTATTGCCCGAACCGCCCGTTTCTGAGCCAAAAATATCCTCCTAGAATGGGAAGAGTTACCCCAAAACATAATACCATACGACATAAGTGAATGAAAATAAGCAAAGAAGACTAATTTACTTGTCGAAGTATCACTCACTTTCGATACCGTTCGAATAGTGAAAATGACAGTATTAAGTCTCTGAACAAGATCCTGAACATGGGCTTTCCATGACAGCTTACTATCTATCTGAACACCTAGGAATTTGAACTGTTCAGTTTCACTAATCATATGCCCGTTCTGTGAGATTAAAACGTCAGGTTTTGTTGAATTGTGTGTTAGGAACTGTAAAAACTGAGTATTACCGTGATTTAACGTTAGTTTATTTTCTACAAGCCATGAACTGAGGTCATGTACTGCACTACTTGAAACCGAGTCAATGTAGCACACAACATCCTTTACTACCAAGCTAGTGTCATCAGCAAACACAAATATTTTAGAGTTACCCATAATACTAGATGGCATATTATTTACATAAATAAGGAACAGGAGTGGCCCCAACACTGATCCCTGGGGCACCCCCCACTTGACAGTACCCCACTCAGATCCCACATCACAGCCGTTATCAACATTGTGAATGCTCGTCATGTCGATAGAGTAAGCTAAGGTAATGGTCCACAATTTGGAGCAGTAGTTTGTAAGCATGTGTTGCACAGTAGAAAGATAAAGACAATTTACATTTCATTTCACCATTCAGCATATAATCCATCTGAGATTGTAAAGAGAGTGTTTGGTAACTTATGTAGAGCTAACCATTCTCCATAGTAACAAAACATTCATCTCAGCAAAACCTCTTATTATTGGCTCTTCTCGCTATTTCATGTGCAATTCTAACTCTTTTAAAGTGTTCCACTCCAAAATTTTAAGGTGACATGTTTGTCACACCAGGCCATAGACAGTGTAGAATACTGGATGGCAGGACATGTTAAGATTTTAATTCAATACACATGTTCTAGTTGCAAAAGCACTTTTATTCACATTTTTATGGAAAATTATGTGTTGAAGAACGAATATATTAATACCAGCTTACTTTCATATGCATTTACTTATAATTAATAGGTATAGAATAAAGTAAATGATGGATTATTATCATAAAGTAGCAAGTCACCATGTATATCTCCGGTATGCACAGTCAGGTTGTTATATGCTATAAAAGAGTAACTCATTCACACAAGAGTACATTATGCAAAATTATCAATTCCTTTCCACAATAAAATAGAAAATAAGCAGCTGAAATCATTAGCCAACTCTGTTTTTCTGTTTTTATTTGTGAGATCGTCTCATACAATTTCTATCTTTATTTGAGGACAAAAATACATCACTTTTTTCGCAACACACATATGATACCATCTTAATACACATCGTGCATCGTCCTCATGTTTCATTCCATATAACCCAATGATCATACTTGTCCTTCTGGCGTTGTACAACTGACAGGACTGTTGTGACAGCCCTCTTCTTTTTTGACATGTCATCTTTACTTGGCGCCGGCCGGAGTGGCCGTGCGGTTCTAGGCGCTACAGTCTGGAACTGCGTGACCGCTACGGTCGCAGGTTCGAATCCTGCCTCGGGCATGGATGTGAGTGATGTCCTTAGGTTAATTAGGTTTAAGTAGTTCTAAGTTCTAGGGGACTGATGACGTTACTTGGCATTCTCACTTTATTTTGTCTTTTCCTGCCAATACTAGTCCACCCGCAATTTCTGCTTGGAATCTGTGCAGTGGAATGTGCCATTCTTGAAGAAGCTTGCAGCCCTCACAGTACTTAAGCGAATTATTTGCTACCATAACCATACATGTGTTCCAGAAGATGCATAAATACCATCACATTTATTTTATGTGGTGTTGTATAGTGATGACAGCATGTCTATCAGATCAGTGCCACTCATACAAAAATTGTGCCCTGGGAAAACAGCTGGTCTTGGGACTTCCACATAGCGTCTTTGTGATTTGTGCCATTTGTTTGCCTTACCCTTGGTCTCAACACCAAAGAAAATAATAGCAGAATATAAGGTTTGCTATCGTACAGTCTGACTACAATGAATCGCGGTGAGTAGTCTACTAGACTTGCTATTGCTCCTAGCTCTTTGGCCTTCATGTCTTTGTCATTGGGCAAGCCACTGTCATTAAGTCGATTTGCTCTTACTGTTCCAGTGAAACGGATACCTAATTTCAAGAGATACTGAACAAGTATACTGCTTGTAATAAGATTGTGGGCACATGACTTGAAATTATGGTTTTCTGGCAACGTGTCTATTAATTTTACGACTACTTCATATGCGAGCCCATTTCCTGCATCTCTCTTCCTCTTTGCATTTCTCTTGGTGCATCCTGATAAATATGAAAGTCATATAAGTGACCAGAAGCTCCTGTCTACTTCACTTTCTGAATACCCACCTTACAGATTTGTTTTTCATAAATTTTTTTCAGTGTGCTTCTGTCTTGAAAAGCAATCATTACTTCATCGACTCTGTGGTGCTCTGGAACTTCTTTCAAAATTTTTTTCTAAATTTATTCAGCCATGGCCAAATTTTCCAGAGCTTATAATTAGTTTCAGCTTCATCAGTTGCTCAAAATTATTTTCGAAGTGGAGGGGGCTCAACAATTTTTCAAATCTATTTCGTGCCACAACATTACAGACCAGTGGGCCACCTGTGTCTCCCAGAAGCAACGAATTGTCGGTAAATCATGTATTATCAATCACGGGTTAGGATCCTCTGAATGGAATGACATATCGCCAAATTCTTTGGGTTTAAAGACCTTAACTAATAGTACTTGTACATGTCTAACATTTGTTCCAGTTCTGATTTGCTTGTGTTCAGTGATATGTATGGTGCACTGATGTCATTGGCACACCAAAATGTGAACCATATCATCTATCATCAGACTTATGAAATGTTCCAGAGGACCATTAGTCAAGTAGGAACTGATACAGGAACAAATAACTCATTGACTGGAACGAAATCTCCTTTCTTCCATTGTAGCTGATCAAACTTTCCTGTAACATTCTCATTTCACTGTATGGACTCTTCAGCTTCATCAGCTAAGCCACATTCAGCATCATTTTCAGCAGAAAAAGGGGTACTAATGCTATCATGTGTCACTTGAGGCATTAAACAAAAAGGAAGCGTATTCTGATCTATGCAGCACTCCGAACCCAGTGTGACATACATATCACATAGGGCATCAGAGGGTTTTTGCCAATGGTCCCATAAATCATGTGACTCATACAAAACGTATTCTTGAAGAAATTATAAATGAGATGCCTAACGATTTGACATCTTTACTGCTGGTTTAAACTGTATAAAAAAATATCAGTTTTCACTGAATAAGATACACGAGAAAGTAGTGCCATCAGATTCTGTTAGGCTGACACTTCGTGATGTACTAAGATTAGTGATTGAAAACGTCATGAAGGCTGCCAAGATGTGCAGGACAAATGATAAAAGAAAGATGTGAATGAAGTCGTTCAAAATAAGGGAGAAGGTGCTATAAAAGTTGCATAAACTATTTAGCAATTCACATATAAGCTCTTTCCAGTGTATTTACATTCATATAGGATGAAATATGTAGTGCATACAGTCACAGCTGAAATCGAGACTCTTCGGAGAACGAGGTCTCGTGGAACTCATGACGTATGCAACATCAAGAGATTCAAGGAGTAAATTTGTAGAAAATGATACATTACATGAGAGTTTTAGATTACATTTGTTGTGTTATTAATTGCATCTACTGTGTTGTGTTATTTGCAGGTGAATGAAACTAGGCAGATAAATGGTTACCTTATCATTATGATCGATTAAGGAAATTTAGAGGGACTTGTAGAAATCTAAAGCATGGAAATAAGACTGAAGGACATGAAGATGAATGGAGAAAGTCTTGAAGTAACACAAAGCAAACTGGTATGAAGAGGAAACTCAATGGTGAAGTATAGAATTAAATGTATATATTTCACAGGGAACTACAGAATATACAAGGGAAAACCATCGGTACACAGGAAGAACCTCAGGCTCTATGGTACAGGATTCGCAGTAAACAGGGTCATCACAGACGGAGTAATGGACTTCACATCACATAAAGAAAGAACAGGATACTGACAATTAAGTCGACAAACAGGGCTTACACGATCATAAACGCACACGTGCCAACAAATTACCTCAACAGGAAGGACCCAGACGCCACTGAGGACTTTTGGATAGTAAAGGAGGAGACAATCAAGAAAATACCTACACACCGAACTAAAATTATTCTAGGAGGCTTCAACGCAAAACTAGAAAAAGAACAAAAATACAGACACATTACAGGAAGATACTCACCACACCGTGACACAAACCTGAACGGGAGACACCTGGTAGAATTCTGCGAGACCCACGACCTCAAAGTCATGTCAACAAACTTCAAGAAACCCATACAAAAATTAACCACATAGAAAGTCCCAAATGGCGAGATAGAATTACAGATCGACAAAGAGAAGCACAGAGGGAAATCCAGAACATCAACACACGAAAGGGATTCTTTGACTCGGACCACCACCTACCACAGATAAGGACATGCCTAAACCCTAAGAGGAAAGAACAGAAAACTAAGATCATTAGACCAGACCCAGAATATCTAACAAAAAATGTTCAAATGTGTGTGAAATCTTATTGGACTTAACTGCTAAGGTCATCAGTCCCTAAGCTTACACACTAATTAACCTAAATTATCCTAAGGGCAAACACACACACCCATGCCCGTGTGAAGACTCGAACCTCCGCCGGAACCAGCCGCACTGCAAATATCTAACACTCAACCAAGAGAAAATACTGGAGGAAATTAATATAGCATCAACGCAAAACTGCGAACAGCTATCAGGAAAGCTTCAGGAAGCCATGATACTAGCAGTAGCACCGAGAGCCAGGAAACAAAATGGCTTTAAGCACTATGGAACTGAACATCTGAGGTCATCAGTCCCCTAGACTTAGAACTACCTAAACCTAACTAACCTAAGGACATCACACACAACCATGCCCGAGGCAGGATTCGAACCTGCGACCTCAGCAGCAGTGCGGTTCCGAACTGAAGCGCCTAGAACCGCTCGGCCACATCGGCCGGCGAACCGGGAAACACCGCTGGTGGAACCACACATGTGACCCAGCAATCGAAAGACGAATCAGCACATGGAAGAAGTTCAATAGCAACAAGATACCAGAAAACTGGCAAGAATTTCTCAAAACACAGAAACAGACAAGTAAAATTATTCTTAAAGTAAAACGAAACTACAACAAACAGAAACTAGAAGAGATAGAAGCAGACTTCAGAAGGAACAACACGAGGAATTTCTACGGGACGTTCCGAGAAAACATGATGAAATAATAAGCACCGAACCTGTGCTTTAGGAGGTCGGACGGCACACTAGAGACGAACACCAAGAACGACTGTAACCTCCTAGCTAAGTATTTCCAGAGATTCCTAAACGCAGAACCACCAACAGCAAACTGGACACTGAGTAACCCGCACCAAAGCCAGATAGCGAACCGCCTTTGATAGAAGAAGTAAGAAAAATCATCAAGAACCTCAAGAACAATAGAGCACCAGGAGAGGATGGAGTCATCGTGGAATTCTGAAAGCTGCAAGACCCCTATCTCACAGAACACATACACAACATCATGAAATAGATATGGGCAACAGAAGAGTTACCGAAAGAATGGCGCACACCTCTGATACACCCTCTGCACAAGAAAGGGGATAAGTCGGACCCAAACAACTATAGGGGCATTTCACTGTTACCTGTCATATATAAGATACTTTCGAAAGCACTGCTAAATAGATTAGAGAAGGAAACAGACCACCTGACTGGCGAATACCAGGCTGGGTTGCGTAAACACAGGTAGTGCGCCGAACAGATATGGAACCTTAAGATGATATTGCAACACAAACAGAACATAACCATCACCTTCATCGAATTCAAGAAGGCGTACGATTCAATAGACAGAGAAACCCTGTTTAAAATCCTGAAATAATACAGAGTCGACAGGAAGACACTAACCAAAATTCAGCAAACACTAACAAATACGACATCTCAAGTGAAGTTCTGTGGAGAGCTCTCAGAGCAATTCGAAGTCAGAACAGGAGCCAGGCAGGGTGACGGCCTCTCGTCATCACTGTTCGACATAGTACTGGACAAAATAGTGAAAGAATGGGAAAAGACACAGAAAGGAGCCCTGTTAGGGAAAGTAAGAGTCAAGTGCCCAGCGTTCTCAGAAGATTTAGCCATCGTAACGGTACGAGAAACAGAAACAATAAGAGCCATAGAGGAACTACACGAAATCGCAGCGAAGACCGGACTACAGATATCGTACGAGAAAAGACAGTTCATGAGCACCTAAAAACATCCATCACTACACACAAAATATGGGAAAATACGCTGAACAGAAAATTCCAAGTACCGAGGACAAACAATACAGATTACAGGAAGAAATAAGGTGTCTAATGAAGAGAGAAGAGGGAAACTAGAGAAGGCTTACAAACTGACTTGGGATCACTACAATAAGAAAGCTATCACTACGAGACGGTGGTGCTAACAGAAGCAGTACACGCAGCCGAGACCACAGTAGTACAGGACAGACACGAATCAAACAGACAGAGAAGACGGAACGAAAAATATTCAGGAAAATATCTGGGGCGACGCAAAAAGATGGGATATGGATAAAGAGGCCAGCTGAAGAATTATACGAACATACAGAGAAAATAACAGACCAAATCATGAAACGAAGACTACAGTTCTACGGACACCTCATCAGAGTGGCACCTGATAGGATAACGAGACAGATATTGGACTGGGATAGCACAAGGAAAAACAACCAATGAATGAATGAAGTAAGAAATGACATGGAACAACACAACATCACACAGGAAACAATTCAAAACAAAACACTCCTTAGGAACCTGATTAGAAGAAACAAACTACATGAGGCACCGTACAACAAATAAACACAGTGGACCGAACAGAGACGACAAGAACACAGCAAGAGGATGAAGGAACACTGGGCGAACAGTTGAAGTGGACCGAAGAACAGAAGCAGAAACACAGCACATGAAAGAGGGAAGTCTGGGCAGAATGTAAAGGGAAAACAACAGAGAAATGGACATGAAGTTTAGTCTAAATGCGCTCTTCAAAGGCATAACACACACACACACACACACACACACACACACACACACACACACACATATATATATATATATATATATATATATATATATATATATATATTGTGTGTGCGTGTTAAGATATGCTAAATGAGGCTGATAAACTGATTTTCCGTGTAAATTTTCATGTATCAGCTCATGGGGTGAATTACATGTGGCAGCTCTGAGGCTGAGAAGCTACTGCACAAGGCATGGGTTGGCTGATTAGCTGTTTGCTGAGGTCACAGGTGACTTAACTTTTACAGAGTGTACAGAGGACGATGACGTTTCTGAGGAGAATTACACTCATCCTTTGCCAGAGCTGGGAGCACTTGGCTGTCCACATGAGATGCTAGCTGCATTGTTGGCACAAACATAGGAGGATGTAGTCCTGGTTACCTCCAATTACCTCAGATAGTTTACAGTACCTGGAGCATATCATGAACTAGACCGCTATGTGTTGAACAGCTGTCAATAGAGAAACTCTTTCACGTGTCCTTCAAAGATACTGAGTGTATACTGGACTTCCTTCCTAATCTGACTGCTATTTCCCTGAAACCCAGTATCATCAATCTAACAATGAAGCTAGCAGTAATGAAGCACTCTTTTCGTCTTGCAATTTACTGTCAGCATGTGCTAGACCTTTGACTTTTTGTGTTTCAAATGATCATTTTGTTTTTGCAGGGTGCTTTCTGATGTAGCTCCCAACTGATGATTGTGTCTTGTTTTGGGGTATGTAAATTGCCGACACTGGATACTTTCTTGAATACAAAACTGTTAAAAGTGATTTCTGTCCTTTGTTTCGTTTGTAATTGGAGATTTCGATGGCATATATAAACTTTTTGAAAAATATTATTTTTAACATTTGTAGTAGATGGGTATATGATTTACACCAAAGTGTGTACACCAAAATGCATGTGTTACATGTATTTCACACTTAATATCCAGTACTCAGTTTGCCATGTTGTTGTTGTTGTTGTGGTCTTCAGTCCTGAGACTGGTTTGATGCAGCTCTCCATGCTACTCTATCCTGTGCAAGCTTCTTCATGTCCCAGTACCTACTGCAACCTACATCCTTCTGAATCTGCTTAGTGCAGGGCTTCACAACATACGTGCTGGCAGAGCAAGCTGTGAGCAGCAAGGCGCGAGCACGGAGCAGCGCGAGCACGCTACCCCCACTACCGGACCAGAGCAGAGAGTGGGGAGAGTCACGTGGGGTACACAACAGCTGCCGCCAGTCGATGTAAATCCGCGGCCACCTGCAGGGATATCACTCACGAATTATTACTGCGACAAATGAAACAAATAAAGGAGAATGTACACGTGCCACATAATTTTATTAGCTTAGTGTATGCCTCTACCATCTGTAGACACTGAAACTAAAGAATTCCACGACAATCCTATATTTTCAACACTTTCTTCAACACTACTTAAAACATCACCTCCGGTTGTAGTGTTCTTCATGGCTACTACATCGAGGAGCTCCTCCCTCATGTGAAGATCTCTATTAACACCTCTAATAAATGTGGCAAGCTGCGCTGTTCCAGTGATATCAACGCTTTCGTCCAGAGCTAGAGAATACGCCATAAAATCTTTACAGATATTTGCAAGCTGGCTCTGGACGTTGTCTGCCATGTCCTGTATGCGACGCATAATGGTCATGTCGGATAATGGCACAATCCGAAACTGTTCAACTTGAGATGGACACAAATGTTCCGCTGCAACTACCAAACATTCTTTTATTAAATCGCCATCAGTGATGGGGCGCAGGGATTATGCTAAAAGCAAAGCAATTTTGTAACCCACTCTGAGAGCTGCCTCAGTTGTTTTTTTTTTGTCGTCCAGATCTGCTTTGGATAGCTTCCTTTTAAGTTTAATAACTTCCTGTGCACGATCTGGTCAATCACATTTTCCACGTCCGTAGTCTTTCGCGTGGTACGACATATAATGTCGCTGCAAATTAAATTTCGTAAAAGAATTCAGCGTTTTGTGACATACTAAACATTTTCCAACATCATCTTTTTCAGTAAACAGATACAATTCCTCCCAATGGGGGTTGAACTGCGAAAGCATGGTTGGGGTTACACAACGGCGACTTCACATGATTCTTAACCAGCGAAGTGACTGTTAAGAGCTGATCGTAGTACTTTAAACGTTACACAGTCGGCTCGAATTCAATAGGCACGCTGCGGCCCTATTCAAACGTGCGCGCGAATTTTCCCTCCCTCCCTACTCCGCGACCTTGCAGCTGCTCGCGAGCACGTGCCTGAGCAGACGCGAGTACTCGCGCTCAAAACCGGCCAGTTGTTAAGCCCTGGCTTAGTGTATCCATTTCCCTTTTTAAATTTTCTAACCTACCTGCCCGATTAAGTGAACTGACATTCCACGCTCCGATCCGTAGAACGCCAGTTTTCTTTCTCCTGATAATGACATCCTCTTGAGTAGTTCCCGCCCGGAGATCCGAATGGGGGACTGTTTTACCTCCGGAATATTTTTAACCCTTGCTTTCAGCCGTTCGCAGTACCAGCACAGCAAGGCCGTTTTGGTTATTGTTACAAGGCCAGATCAGTCAATCATCCAGACTGTTGCCCTTGCAACTACTGAAAAGGCTGCTGCCCCTATGTTGCAATATTTACTGAAGTGTAATAATGTGAATGTATCTGGACAGGGAGACTTGCCATAAGATTTTCTTTGTTCAGTATTTTGTGTTGTTATTTTCCATAATCTCTTCGGGTTGTGCCATAGCTCTCTTTGGACTTGCTACTTTGTCATGCTTTGATGCCTTTGATCATTAAGATTTGTGTTTTCTGCATGCAAAATAGTGTTGTGTATATGCTACTAAATTTCTGTCATGCACTTTCACTTAACCACTATCATATTTTCCTTGCTAATATATAAGAAATTTGATATTTCTTGCTGCAGCTGTTACTTACTGCCATTATACAAAAGTATTACTGCAGCAAACATGCCATGCAGTCATATTCTACTAATTCATTTTCTGTATAACTTTTTTTCATGCTGAATAATGCCTTTGGCACAATTATAATTTAATCTTTTACCAGTGTGTGGAGACTCCAGTCTTACAGTACACTTTGGTAAGGGAAATGATATTTCTTGTGTAGAATTTGTTACTGTACCTTCCAGAGTAATTTTGTCTTACTGAACTATGTCTCACACATGAGGCCTACCGTTTTATACTGTCGTTGAAATGAATTTATACAGACAACATTTTATCCAACACACTTTAATTTCTTTCACAGCTAAGGCCATAGTGAACAGATGTGTTTCTGTGCATGATAATAGCTTGCCATTATTGGATACAGTCTACAAATTTTAACCATATACTGTGCTTTTATGATGCTGCAATAGGTGCTGTACATTACATGTAATAGACACTAAGGTAAACGCTACAGTCTAAAATGAAGCGCTTAACAGCATTAATCAGAAAAACATGCTTCCTTTCTTTGCACAGTCTACAAAACCTTAGTGGGGTTTATTTACAGCATTTTTCCTAATTTTAATACCTTTATATTTCTTAAAAATGTGAATAGAGTCTGTAATATTTTGTGAATATTATTTACATTTTAGCTAAAAATTATGAACATGTACTGTGTGTTTTAATTCGTTTTATGAATGTGATTAATGATCTTTTCTGGCTGTGAAGTATCTAAAACCATTTAGGAGAACTAATAGTTGATGTGAAAAGCATTGATAATCGTCTGATAGTTACTCCACATTAGTAAACTGTTTGAGAATTTCAGTGCATACTAAGTGGCATAGTGGTATTACAAGTAACAAAGGAAATGTACCATAAATCAAAGTGATAGATATAAAAAATGCTAAAGAATTGAAGGCTATGATGATGTGAGAAAATATTAAGTAAATAATTTCTATGAAAATACTGTCTTTCAATTAACAGTGACAGATTCGTAATTAATGCAAAAGTATTTCCAGGTCTGGAAACAAGTAATGAGTTGAGGCTAGAAATAGTACACAAAAAATTTAAAAGTATAGATCTAGCATTACAATTAAGAATGACAGCTGCCTCATACACTCAGATATAGCTAGTTTTAGAAGGTATTCGAAAATTATACTAGTTACTAAAAGTCTACAAATGTTTATTATGTGGTAAAATACCAGTAAAATCAAATAGGAATATTTAGGAGAAGGGAAACTCGAAAGTGATACAAGGAGCTACACAGTATTTAACATTATGAAAAATTATCTTAAAACTCACAGAGCATTTATTCTGTCAAAAATGAGTACAGGCTGTCAAGACCACAGAGGTAATATCATATGTTTTTGAGTTATTCCCTGACTTACTAACAAAGCACAAATTGACAAGAGAGAGAAAACATATCATTATTTGAAATATAAAAGTAGCAAGGAATGCAGTTCTATTGTGTGCCTGCGTATCGGTTGCATTGCGAGTTTCCACAGAAGAGAAACTAGACACAATGTCATTATTTACATACCACCTGTCCAGAAAAAAAGTCTAATATTACTGAATCTAATCTTACAATTCAAAACTGTAAATCTCCTTTCCACTTTACCTGAGAAAGTAACTTTTGAGTAAGCTGTTTATTTAAGATGTACCACCTAATGGCGCTGAAGGTAGTTATTTTACTGAAAGGCGCAGTACATGACAAAATAGGATGTCCATGTTTCACATTTGTATATAAAGAGAATAAAGAAAATCGAAGAGATACATGTTGTATGGAGTGCGACCAAGATACAAATGGAATATGTGATCAGAGTATATTTCTAACAGAATTAACAAGTATGGCTAACATAAGTACAATAGCAGTAAATATTCATAAATATTGTACAGAACATGAAAAAAGAGAAAAATGACAGGGACATTGTGGCTCAAATCTAATAATGCTATAATATTTGTTGAATATGGAAATTGTGTTTTAGTACAATGAAGAATGTACTAGAGACAAAATTTGTATTAAATGAAATGGCAAAGGAAGAGAAGACAAAACACAAAGTGTAACAATAACAATAACGTGAAAGTAGTGTTGTCTATAACAAGAAGAAAAACTGAACAGTAATCTCAAAATATGAAAACTTGAAATGTTCAAGTGTGTCAATATTTCGAGCACTTTAGGTCTCAGAGTTTGGCAGTCATGGGCACTTATACAACATGTATGCTGTTGCTTTGCTGACTTTGTGATGTATCACAAGAGAGCACTTGATTCTTGAAACATATATGTCTGTAATTATTTTTTGGGTATGCTTTGTATAGAATGCTCCACCAGCAACTGGTGGTTCATTTATAGGTCATACATTTTAAACAGATTTACTTTGTCATAAGTGTTATAATTTGATACTAATTGAACTAAGCCACGTTTTATACACAGCAAATGCATGTACTTCAGGAAATTATGTTCAGTTCACATGTTAGCTGTTGATGACCATCTTATACCTTCTGTCTGCTCTTCCTACCACTCACCTTTACCTATGGCACTAGCTGAATACAAAAAGAAATGTCACTTAACTAACCTTTTTCTTCTTAACCCTTCTAGAGACTAACACAGTTTATAATTCACTTTAACATTATGTCAACAGCTTCATAGAATACTATATGTATATTCTTCAATATATATTTAATTATTAGGAATGTAGACTGAACATAACTAGCTACTCATCAGTCACTACATCTCTCATCTCAAATGAAATTGCAGAATAGTTCATACAGTTAAATTTATTCAGTGACTCATTTGTGATGCTAACAATTCCAACACAAGTGTTTAGAGCATAGTAAGATATCAGAAGTAAAAATTCACACTTTCCAGCCTCATAAAGTGTGTTCATCACACAAATAGAACCAATAAAAATAGTGTACATGTGACAAATTTCAGTGGACTCAACGATATTCTTATTAAATATGATTAAAGGCTATAACTATGAATATTTCTCTATGCATCAGTAAATTATACGTTGTTAACAATGTTCTCACAGTTTTTCTGCTTTAAAAACGAGATTTTAGTGAAGATAGCGTAATATCTTTAAAGATATTGACTTTCCATTCTGAGGCACTATTTGATTTGTGTTTATGTTATATTATAGGTTAGTAAGATTATTGCAGAAGGTAGCTTGTTGTGACAGTAGTGACTTTCTGGCCTTGTTTTGTACAATAATGTATTAGGATAAAAACAGAATTTCAAAACTCCAGAAATGAATGATTCCTTATTTTCTGCTTAACTCACTACAAATTATCAGTAGGTAGGAGAAAGGCATATAAAATAGTGAAAGCCACATTGTTACTGCGACTGATAAAAATTTTAAGTACAAAATCGTTTAAGGAAATCATAGAGCGCTAAAACAATATCAAGATTTAGCAGTTCTAATAATTTTAACTGTGTTCTGCAGCAAAAAAGGCATCTGGTAAGAGGAATGTGAGAGTGATAAATCGATAGAACATAGTAAAGAAATCTATTTTTGAAGCTACTGGAAGTGTTATTAACTAACATAGGTTCTACAACATAGTAAAATTTTGTGTTGTAAAACCCAATGTAGATCAGAATGCTGTAGTCACCATGATAATAGAAATACTTGAACCATGTTTTACTGGCCTGGGCGATAACAACTTATGGTCTCGGAAAAAAACAATGTCACAAGAACTAAAGTTAGTTCTGGTAGTTTACATATATAAGGGAAACAACCCCAGGAATGTCTCCATTGCTTGGATTGTGATATTCCATGTAAAATAAATCTGTATACTGCTCAAGTGGTGTGACAGCTAATTAAGATTAACAGTTGATTAAAAACACATTTATCAGGAACAAAGTGCATTTGGCGTTTATTTTGGTACTTCAATATTAAATATAATTTAGGAAATTCTCTTACATATTGTGTAGTGCTCTGTGTTATCCACACGGAATTTTGTCGTTGTTTAGACATGGTCTGAAGTACAGGTCCTACTGTGTCAAACTACTAAAACTTTCGTTATAAGGATATCCACTGGTACAGAACCAAAACTTACATTCACTAACATAAATTGTTATAGTGTGCATGAAAACTGCATGTAATATATTGTGTTTCAGTGTATTAAGAAGCTCTTAACTGAGCCCCTAGGAAGTACTAGCTTCTGAACAGGAAATTGTTAGCTCTTTTATGTGATACAGATTCTGAAGTAAAGGTATGTCAAAGTGTCTGAATGATGTTAATTACAAAGGACTGAAGACAAAAGGTGCCTGTAAGAGGCAAATCTTGAAGAAGAATCTCAGGCAAGACACATAAAATTGTCAGGAAGTATAACAAAGGAAAAATTGCTCGTTGTCTAATGGAAAAGCACGTCATTGTATCAGCAAAATGTTTATTGCTGATTACCAAGATACTGGTACATCTTGATCTTAATATACTGCAGGAAGGAAATATATAAGAAACTAATATTGAAATTCTGCCCTTTAATGCAGGAAATGGTGAAAAACCAAGAGAGTGAAAACTGAATGAAACGAATTATACTCTAAAAGTATTCTAAAGTTTAAATCTAGCATTTATGCCACAAATGTCTATTTTTCTGCATGTAACTTTGAAAGGTTCTACTCATTTATCAGGTGATTATATCACTTTCCAATATTGATTAAATGTGGACATGAGACCATTCTCTAATGTGTGTGAAGCGCATGAATTAAACCGTACAGGCTGCATATTGTTTCATAGTATTTCGTGCAAGAATGAAATTCTACAACCAATTTGTGGAAGAAACATGAGATAGATTACGTGCATATTACATGTGAATTAATTTTTAAAACTATATAGAAACATGCAGAATATGTTATTTCAGATAAAACATTTTTGGCTGATCCTTATGACTTATGAAGCACTGACATTATGAGTATTCAATTTAAAATTCAAAAATACTAATACCTTTGTCTATTTAGTGTCAGTCTTCAATTGCAATGATTTTCAACTAAGTGATGGAAAGGTGACTAATATAAATAATGGCATTTAAAATTTATTATCTATTTTTTCTGATGAAATGATAAATGACTGAATCTTATTGAAGAATAATTTTTTACAAACACAGATAACTCCATAAAATTACTCTCAGCAATAACATGAGAGAATTATCACAACAGTAATTTTTTTACAATCATCAAACTCTGAGCCTTATCTAAAACTCCTAGTTAGTACATGTACATTGATTATGCTTGTGGGAGTATCGTAATTTATAGAGCTAAAACTGTGAAAAAAGGCTAATTCATATCTAGGACTTCTTAAATGAAACCAGCATGCGGAATGTAGGGCAAAGAACAATCTTTTAAATTCACACTGATAATTTCTTTGCTATACTTGGCAATCATAAATTGTTGAAAGTAAAGATTTTGCCTTTTGGAAATTATTTATTCAAAACATAAAAAAATACAAGTAGATAATGTAGGTACAGTTACTGACATAAGTGATGTAAACCATGTATCCTTCCAACAGCATATTTGATAAATACACATAAAGCAATGTAGTATAATAACTTTTGTTGTCATTTAGCCTTTTGTGTGTGTGTTTGTGTTTGTTTGTTTGTTTGTGTGTGTGTGTGTGTGTGTGTGTGTGTGTGTGTGTGTGTGTGTGTGTGTGTGTGTGTGTGTGTGAGTGGAGAGAGAGAGAGAGAGAGAGAGAGAGAGAGAGAGAGAGAGAGAGAGAGAGAGAGACTTCCTTTTCTTAGTAAGTGCTTTTGGTCTTCCAGATAATAAGAGTATAGGAATTAGTGTTGTATTTTCTTTTCTTTTGTACATACATTTCAATTTCCTGTAACATCATAAAATAAATGAATTTAAATGAAAACAAATGTTATGGAACTTTTGTTTTAAAGATTGAAATTTGGATTTTGCACAATGCATTTCTGCAAGGATATCTGCATGCTGGTTTTTTGACAACCAAGAATGAATTGCCTTTGATCTGATTGCAGTATTTACTCCCAAGTAATTCTGCGTTATCAACATTGAATCAACATACTATTATTTGCTTTCTTATAATGTCTGTGTTATAAACTCATCCATTTTGTATCAAATATTATTTTAGATTTTCTGAGTATTCACAGCACTCTCATTCAT
The DNA here is from genome assembly GCF_021461385.2 of Schistocerca piceifrons. Classification (NCBI taxonomy): domain Eukaryota; kingdom Metazoa; phylum Arthropoda; class Insecta; order Orthoptera; family Acrididae; genus Schistocerca; species Schistocerca piceifrons. The sequence goes on from NC_060149.1 coordinate 303,940,533, forward strand.
TTTGAGACGTAGAGAAACCACACATTCCCTAAGAGTTTTCTGTAACATTCACTCAGTACAACAGTCAAAAACTAATAGATATTGAAAGCCCAATTTTAAAAGTTGTTGGAAAGTAGGTAATATAAGTGTATATGAAGGTAACAATTTAGAATATGTTTATGAAATAACATTCACTTTATATATTATTTCACAGTATTCTCTGTTTATTCATATGGAGAGTTCACAATTCTAAAAGTGTCAATGTGATCTCTTAATATGTCCAAATTTTTGTTTTCAAAATAATGAATACAGTCACTCTGTTATTATTTACTGTTTTTTCGCTACTTTATTTGCTGGCACAATGACAGTTCTATCCATAGTGGAAGCTCTATGAACACTTGGTATTTCTTTAAGACCTAAAAATGCAAATATGGTTGTGTTTTATATGGCTTTCCTTGTAAATACTGAACTCAGAGGAACTGCTCATTGGCTTTTTAACTTTCAATAATAACCTAGCTTTTGCACTGGTCATGTGAACACTACTGTTAAATGTAAGTGCATATTGGATCTGCGAAATATTCCATCATCTAATAATGTAAACTGTGGATAAAGGCAGTCTATACAAATGTTTTAGCTGGTTAGGAGTTTATATCGAGTTTTAGGGATTTTCATTGAGAGCCAGGTCATATTAAGAAGTGGAACCCCTGCAACAACAAACAACACGTTTCATTACCATAGTACCAATTATTCAGAACTACAAAACCGAGGTGCACACATTTATCTGATCCTGGAATATCTCTGAAAGATCGCTGTGTCCCTAGAAAGACACAGCCCTGCAGAAAATACATACCTTCCACTCTCGTCACTTAAAAATTAATTCTATAAATGTTTTTCTGGCAGATACCAGCTACTTAAATATAATTGAATAATAACAAACATCAACTTTATCCAGAGTTCACTCAATAACTTTATTGTGAATGAAACTGTCTAATAAATGCGGGAAAAAAAGACTTGAAAGATAACGTCTTTAAATATAACTGCTGCTCTTACGTTTAAATTGCCTCACTGGACCTACCATTCAGATCGGAAAAGAACTTCTGCAGACTGCCGTCCACTTTTCTCGACAACGAATGAAAGTAGTGTCAGTACGATTTCCTAAGCTCTGACAAACTGGAATCAGAAGTTCGCGTAAAATATTGGTGTTCCAGTCTGACAGACCTAATACGACTACATTTCCTATATCCATTTGTTACGCACGAAGTAAGACAGAAATTATGAAGCGATATTTGGTGTTGTCGAACTCTAGGCCGTCAGTGAGTGAGACGCTCACAGGCTGGAGATGCGGACTTCCGGCTGCTGGCTGGTGGGGGACGTGGCGGGGGAGGCACTGGGCGAGGCGGTGCCTCCCACTTCCGAGCCCGGGTATGAGGCTGGCAGGTTCACCACCACCGAAGCCGTCATCGTCGACGAGGTGGTCGAGTTGGGCTTGCTGGCCGACACGAGTGAGGCGGCCGCTCCGGCAGCGCAGCCGCCCTGGTTGAGGCTGGCGCGCGACGACAGGCGGTCTGGCGTCGGCTCGCTCGGCGGCGACCGGTTGGGCTGCATGCGGATCTGGATGTCGTTCAGCTCCTCTTCGTGCGCCGCCGACTCCGGCGTCGCCCCGCGCTGGTGCTTCTGCAAACAGCAGTGAGTCTGCATAATAGCTGTCCAAGAATGAAACCAATTTAACATCACATTCGAATAGGTAGCAAAGTGAACCCTCACAAATGTAAAAACCAAATTAGATGACCTTAGTGAACGATGGTGGAGTAATACTAATACTTATTCTAGATATACAACTACAACAACTACTACAACTACTGTCACCACCACCACCATCACCATCACCACTACTACTACTTCTGTTACTACTACTACTGCTAATACTATTGCTACCACTAACAATATATTAATCATGATGATGACGATGGATGATGACAATATTAATAATAATAATAATTACAATATATGAATGCATCATTTGTGTTGTTTGTTTGTGCTTATATGTGTGGGTGTGGAAGTATGGGAGCTCATTATTAATATTCATATTGAGCTTAAAGCTAACTTTTGGTACATGTTCACCTTCAAATGAGTATGTTTAGGAAATAGGATTCTGCTTTGAACAAACAAAATTTTGTTCTCTTCAACTCACACTCGTATTGTTGAAGTGTCAGTATCATTTTTCATTTTTTATACTTTGCTAAATTTTTAGGCTTAAATCACATACATGTATAAAAACTGCTGTATATACTGTGTTTGTTTGTGCGTGTGTGTGTGTGTGTGTGTGTGTGTGTGTGTGTGTGTGTGTGCATCTCCTAAACTGCTGCATCGATTCAAACAAGCTTGGTACACACACTACGTATTATCTGGGAAGAAGCACCGCACTGGTAAGAATCGCCTAGCGCTCATTGGGGTCAGGGTGAGGGTGAAAAGGGTTGGTAACTCCTGATATCTAGGGCGCCCTGCACGACAAACATGTTATGTTGGTAGAAGGGTAAGGATAGTTCTAGTGGACAGGGCGGGTAAAGTCGCCACTGTGTTTTATTCTCTTATAGGTGCTGCAGTGTATGCAGAGCATTTAAAACTATACTGCCAGGACAAAATGCGACACCCTTAAAAATGGTGCTCAGTGACACCAGGGTATAATATGTGCATACGGGGGGGGGGGGGGGGGTGGGGGGGGTTGTAGTGTTACTGATTCATTTGTCAAAGTCATCAGCGATCAGATGGTGCTCAGAAGGCCTGTCTGTGAACCCTCTGTTTTGACTCTGCAAACCGTAACTGTACTGGATTTAGAAGTGAACAGTGCTTGCAATACTCATTGTAGGGTACAACCATGCCCTATCGATGGGTACATATTCCCATTAAACACTTCAGTCATTTGAATGTGGTCGTATTATAGACCTGCGAGGTGCTGGATGGATGTATTGGTTAACTATTACAGATGCTTGGTATTATGTATCAGCGGTGTGTCGCTACTTTCAAGAATGGTCTGTCGAACATTCCCACACCTGTAAAACAGGATCAGAACGTCCACGTAGTACAGACCCACGTCAAGGACGAAGCACTGTGAAAGCAGCGGCTGCCGACAGACCATCATCCAGGGAACAGATCTGGGTACATATTGCACTTGCTATGTCATCAAGGACCATTGGGAATCGTCTGCTTGCAGCATGATTAGGGACACGTATGCCTCTGTTCAATCTACAACTGACACCTTGACACCATCAATAGTGACTACTTTGATGTCGTGAAAGAACTGACTGGAGAGTGGAATGGTGCTCTGTCGCCTTCAATGACGAGAGTAGGTTCTGTCTGTAAGCGACACATGTATGGTGTAGACCTGGTGAGTTGTCTATTTCCGAGCGCATTTGCCCACAGCAAATAGGTCCCCTTCCAGGCTTCATGGCGGGAGTGGGGGAGGGGGGTTCACATTTTGTGTTTCCGCAGGGTAAAGTAACCGGCGCTTGCTGCATTGCACAGAGTATTACCCTTAGCTACTGTCATTTGTTCGACAGGAAGCTGAGGTGCTTTTTCAGCAGGACCATGTTCGTCCATATACGGCTGCAGCGACGCAACGTGCTCTTTGTGGTACACAATAACTGCTCTGGGCAGGTAGATCACCAGATCTCTCGCGCGGTTGAATCTGTATAGTACATGAGCGGGAACTTACTTGTTCTCCAGGGCCTGCAAGAACCTTTGCCGAACTGCAGACAAAGACGCAAGATGCTTGGAACAATCTGTCGCAGGATGCTATTCTTCACATTCATAATCTTTTGCATGCGAGAACACACGCCTATGTTGTCGCCAGAGGAGAGTACACTGTGTAATGATACGACTATTTGGGCACCATTTCCTGTGAAATGTGTGTTTCATTAGGTCTGGATTTGTTATCGTGTCCTCCTACAATGATGACCTACTTGTCACATCATTTGTCGATAAATTGACCTTATCCTTCATGATGCTGCATTTTTTTCTGGCAGTGTAGTCAAAGAGACTTCTTTGGTTTTTCGAAGGAGTATGTATTCGTTTGCAGTGAAATATTTTCTGTTTCCTCTGAGTGTGATACGAGGAAAGTGTCATTCATATGCAAGTATCAAAAAATACATGTATTGTGACGGTTAACTGCTACAATGCTGGTAAAACGTTGTATTTTAGCGTTCGCAACCATTTGCTTGTGAATTACCTGAGTTAGGTAATTTCGTATTTAGACAACATTTAGCGCAATGGCGTCAAGTCAGACATTGTGGGCACTTTGTCCCAAAATATAGTTCGTAATGTATTTATCTTGTTTCAACACAGCGGAATTGATAGTAGGAAAAGAGTATTACATAAAACATGTTTACTAAGGCATTTGTATATTAACAACTTGGTAAAAAGCTATATTCTCTTATTCAAGGTGTATGTTAAGGTGTCACAAAATTATTTAAAAAAAAAAAATTATAGAAATCATAGGATTTCCAAGTTATGCAATCAGCACTGTATGCTGTTAGGAAAGAAACGATACTGTTTGCTAAAGCAGCCAAAATATTCTGTGGCGAAGAAACGCACTTAATATTGGAGTACTTAAAAAAAGGAGAAAGAAACGTGATGCCACTGAAGACAAGAAGCCACATGGGAACACCTAAAGTGTATTCAACCAAGAGCGAGAGGAAGAACTCCTTAAGCATATTTTTGATATGGAACGAAGATGTAAAGCTATATAAGTAACTGATTTACGCCACGCGACATTTCAGCTACCTGAGCGGACTAATCTACAACACACATTCAACGAAGAGAAAAAAATTAGTAGGCAAGAATTAAGTGATACAGTTTAGGAAGAAACGTCCAAACATGAGCCTTTGATAACCAGATTCGACTTCAATGGCCAGAGCACAGGACTTTAATAAAGCTAATATGCCAAAGTTTTTCAGTATTCTGGAAGAAATGCAAGAGAAACCCTTTCACCTTGCTCGTAGAATCTACATTGCCCATGAAACCGGTGCATACCAGTTCAGTCTATTTTTTCACGTAAGTGCAGGTGATGAAAATGGATTATGCATAAAGGAGAAGTGAGTGGCAATGACAGTAATGTAGGCCCATTTGCCACTGATGTAAATGAAATAGCGACACAGCCATCATGCTTTGTAATAAGTCCAAGAGACATCATACCTTTGCCAAAATTAAAATTACGCCAATAACAAAAAAGAAGAAAAGTCATAGAAAGGGGAATAATAATGTCGGACCCACACAATACTGAACAGTTTGAGCATATGTTGAAGAGAGATAAGTAGATCAATGACAGAAGACGGAAGTCAACAGAAATCGAAGAAAAGACTAAAAGGTACAAATCTGGTAAAATTAAAAATAAGAAAGCAAGGACGCAACAAGGAAAGGATCCAGTGAAGTGCAAAAAGCCGCTTTTTTGAGAATACAGTGAAGCCAATAACACTGAATGTATTGTATCGAAACATTCTCTAAAATTGGATTAAATGCTCCAACTGCGAGCAGTGAACTCGTGAAGAACGCGCTGCTTGTGAGGAGGAAGACGACAACAACCGAGCTAGGTTAATAATTGGCTCCTTTTACCGACCTCCCGACTCAGCAGCATTAGTGGCAGAACAACTGAGGGAAAATTTGGAATACATTTCACATAAATTTTCTCAGCATGTTATAGTCTTAGGTGGAGATTTCAATTTACCAGATATAGACTGGGATACTCAGATCTTTAGGACGAGTGGTAGGGACAGAGCATCGAGTGACATTATACTGAGTGCACTATCCGAAAATTACCTCGAGCAATTAAACAGAGAACCGACTCGTGGAGATAACATCTTGGACCTACTGATAACAAACAGACCCGAACTTTTCGACTCTGTATGTGCAGAACAGGGAATCAGTGATCATAAGGCCGTTGCAGCATCCCTGAATATGGAAGTTAATAGGAATATAAAAAAAGGGAGGAAGGTTTATCTGTTTAGCAAGAGTAATAGAAGGCAGATTTCAGACTACCTAACAGATCAAAACGAAAATTTCTGTTCCGACACTGACAATGTTGAGTGTTTATGGAAAAAGTTCAAGGCAATCGTAAAATGCGTTTTAGACAGGTACGTGCCGAGTAAAACTGTGAGGGACGGGAAAAACCCGTCGTGGTACAACAACAAAGTTAGGAAACTACTGCGAAAGCAAAGAGAGCTTCACTCCAAGTTTAAACGCAGCCAAAACCTCTCAGACAAACAGAAGCTAAACGATGTCAACGTTAGCGTAAGGAGGGCTATGCGTGAAGCGTTCAGTGAAGTCGAAAGTAAAATTCTATGTACTTCTCTACATCCTCACACAAACGAAAAAATGGTTGACATCGAAATAAGTGTCCAAGGAATAGAAAAGCAACTGGAATCACTCAACAGAGGAAAGTCCACTGGACCTGACGGGATACCAATTCGATTCTACACAGAGTACGCGAAAGAACTTGCTCCCCTTCTAACAGCCGTGTACCGCAAGTCTCTAGAGGAACGGAAGGTTCCAAATGATTGGAAAAGAGCACAGGTAGTCCCAGTCTCCAAGAAGGGTCGTCGATCAGATGCGCAAAACTATAGACCTATATCTCTGACGTCGATCTGATGTAGAATTTTAGAACATGTTTTTTGCTCGAGTATCATGTCGTTTTTGGAAACCCAGAATCTACTCTGTAGGAATCAACATGGGTTCCGGAAACAGCGATCGTGTGAGACCCAACTCGCTTTATTTGTTCATGAGACCCAGAAAATATTAGATACAGGCTCCCAGGTAGATGCTATTTTTCTTGACTTCCGGAAGGCGTTCCATACAGTTCCGCACTGTCGTCTGATAAACAAAGTAAGAGCCTACGGAATATCAGACCAGCTGTGTGGCTGGATTGAAGAGTTTTTAGCAAACAGAACACAGCATGTTGTTCTCAATGGAGAGACGTCTACAGACGTTAAAGTAACTTCTGGCGTGCCACAGAGGAGTGTTATGGGACCATTGCTTTTCACAATATATATAAATGACCTAGTAGATAGTGTCGGAAGTTCCATGCGGCTTTTCGCGGATGATGCCGTAGTATACAGAGAAGTTGCAGCATTAGAAAATTGTAGCGAAATGCAGGAAGATCTGCAGCGGATAGGCACTTGGTGCAGGGAGTGACAACTGACCCTTAACATAGACAAATGTAATGTATTGCGAATACATAGAAAGAAGGATCATTTATTGTATGATTATATGATAGCGGAACAAACACTGGTAGCAGCTACTTCTGTAAAATATCTGGGAGTATGCGTGCGGGACGATTTGAAGTGGAATGATCATACAAAATTAATTGTTGGTAAGGCGGGTACTAGGTTGAGATTCATTGGGAGAGTCCTTAGAAAATGTAGTCCATCAACAAAGGAGGTGGCTTACAAAACACTCGTTCGACCTATACTTGAGTATTGCTCATCAGTCTGGGATCCGTACCAGATCGGGTTGACGGAGGAGATAGAGAAGATCCAAATAAGAGCGGCGCGTTTCGTCGCAGGGTTATTTGGTAACCGTGACAGCGTTACGGAGATGTTTAACAAACTCAAGTGGTAGACTCTGCAAGAGAGGCGCTCTGCATCGCGGTGTAGCTTGCTGTTCAGGTTTCGAGAGGGTGCGTTTCTGGATGAGGTATCGAATATATTGCTTACCCCTAGTTATACATCCCGAGGAGATCACGAATGTAAAATTAGAGAGATTCGAGCGGGCACGGAGGCTTTCAGACAGTCGTTCTTCCCGCGAACCATACGCGACTGGAACAGGAAAGGGAGGTAATGACAGTGGCACGTAAAGTGCCCTCCGCCACACACCGTAGGGTGGCTTGTGGAGTATAAATGTAGATGTAGATGTAGATGTTTATGTGAGGATATTGTATTACTACTTGACTTTTGAAGCTAATTTTACTTTGAACATATCAAATGTGCTACTGTGTCATTCTGAAACCGAAAATCTGTTAACATTTCTCTTAATTTGGTAAGTTGTTGATATGTTAAAATAGTTTTTTACAGATTTCAATATATTGTATTCTGTAACTGTGTATATTCTTCATTACATAATCTTTTGATATTTACAGTATCCCAAAATCTTCATCTGAGTCTTCTCTATTCCTGACCACTTTGTCCAACCTACCAGGCAAAGTGGCCATTTTGCAGACTTTCACTTAAGCTCACTTTTCTAGTGCAAAAGCAGGATTTTAATAAAAATACAATTGATTTATCGATACAGAATTGGGGTATATTTCATAAACTTACGCATGATATAAGGTCAGAGAGAAACAAAATTTTCCTTAGGGTGGCCACTTCACCCAGATTTCCCCTATCGTATTGTGCTCCACCGGGTATGTGTGCAAATGGACGTGGTTAAGCAGATAGAAACAGAAGGAGGAGAAGATTAGTGAGGAAAGAAGGGAGGAGAGGGACAAATAGAGATGGGAGTAGAAAATGGACAGAGAGAGAGGGAGAGGGAGGGAGAGAGAGAGAGAGAGAGAGAGAGAGAGAGAGAGAGAGAGAGAGAGAGGGAGGCGGGGGGAGAGGGAGAGGGGGAGGAGGAGGAACTAGTCAGGCAGAGAGGAGGGAGGGGGAAATGGGAAGAGAGAGGGGGAGGATGAGTTGGACATAGAGATGAGGAGGAGGAGAAGGAGATGGATAGCGAGTGGGGGAAAAGAAGATAGCTAGAAAGAGAAGAGGGATGGGGAGATTGAAAGAGATAGGGGGAGGTGAAGATGGAGAGAGAGGAGGGGGAGAAGGAGAAGGAGGAGGAGGAGGAAGAGATGAACAGAGAGTGGAAGCAGGAGGAAGGGTGGAAGGAGACAGGTGGAGGAACTACACAAGTATCAGTATCTGCTTTATTAAGATAAATATTTTGTTAAAATATTATGAATACAGTGACCATAATCCCAGAACTGTGTATCTGGACATACAATTTTTTTCTGTTAATCGATTGAAAGTATGCTGCCTGACAAAAATGTGAAGCACCCAGAAGTCAAGGGCGGATGTCAATTTAACTTAGTAAAAGAACAAATGATAAGAGTTGCGTTTTTCTGAGCTAGGTAGAACGGCCAACAGAGTGCACTAATGTTGATGTTAGCAGGATTGGTAGAGCATAAAAGAGGGGTGAACAGCGTCAGATGTTGGATGACTCTGAAGAACTTGGAGATGCGGCGTAAGCATGTGAATTGAAAGGGGCTTCATCGTGGGTCTCTATTTGACCAGCTGATTGATGGTGCATTATCCAAATTTGTGGAGTATTCGGATATAGCCCAATGCTCGATTGTATAGGAACGTGAGGATAGGCATAACCGCCAGGGTATCAATCAACCACGTCTGACCAGCACAAGAGAGGATTGCAATGTTATGCACCAAACACATCGTTATACTGCGACATCTGCTCCTACTATCCGAGAATAAATTGTGGACTTCCTGCATCATTCTATGGCACCCTCTACCATTGGTTGGAGACTAGCAACAGCCGGACTCGCCAGCTTAAGTCCCAGGAGAAGTCTACTGTTAACATCACAACACAAACAGCTGAGTTAGGAATGATTCCGTGACTGGGAAGCACAGACTGCTGATCAATGGCGTCGTATTGTGTTCAGCGATGAATCATTGTTCTGCACCGCTCCGAATGACCATTATCCGGGAACATGATGGCCACGTGGAGAGAGGTCGCTTTCTTCCAATGTTTCGGAGAGGTGCAGCTCTGGTAATCCTGACGTCTTGGTCTGGGGAGCCATCAGGTATAACTTCAGTTCGAGCTGGCAGTAATTGAGGGAATTCGGAGGGGACAATAGTATGTCACAGACATCGTGTGTCCTCGTGTGTTTCCCCTCATGCGACAATATCGTGGTGCCATTTTTCAACAGGCCAATACTCGTCCACACGTGACACCTATCTGTATGAACTGCCTGCGTGTTGTTGAAGTGCAGTGGCCAGAAAAATGCCCTGATCCGCCCCCGATGGAACATGATTCTGACCAGCTCAAAAGTCTAACACGTTCCAGTGAAAGTATCCAGGATAACAGTTGTGGGCCAGCTTGTCTCAGAAGAGGATACAGCAGCTTTATGACACCCTTCCCAAACAAGCCACTGCATGCATCCATGCCATCGGAGCTATAACGTCATACTGATAAGTCGACTCAAACTGTCAAGTTATTTGTAAATGTGATTCGATTTTTCAATCTCTGAAATAAAATCACATATCCTATCAGACAGTGAAATTTCATGTCATTTCCTTCTCTCTTTCTGGGTGCTTCAATTTTTTTTCTTAGGCGGTATAAAATGAACCTAGTAATGATTGTGATACTTCAACGAAATATGTATGAATGCAAAAGAACAAATTTGTGTTGTTCAGGGTAGAATTATGGTTCTTAAACATGTTTACCTAATAACTGCCTGATCTGCAAGGACGATGAAGGCTGTGGCTTTCAGAAGAGTAGGTCAGTCCCTCCAGATGAATGTGCACAGAGTGACATGGTGTCAAAGGTTAGGAAATGTTGGTAATCCGCTAGTGGAAACTAAAGTCCAGAAATGAGAAGAAGTTTCTCAAAATAATTCTGACATACTTGTGTCAGAAACAGAGACATATGTATAAAGTTTTTCGCGGCATCCGATGTAAGCACTGTAAGACGGCACAATGTTTAAAATAATGGACACGTGTTTGGAATGACTCGTCTGCCCATCCTCATTTAGCTTTTCAGCAGATTCCCTAAATACATTAATGTGAAAACTGGGACGGTTCAATGGAAAAGTATACAATCGATGTTCTCCCTCATCCCTGCTCAATCCCAGTATGGTCCCCATCCCTAATAACTTCATCATCGACAGGACGTTGCGCTCTGTCTTCCTTTTCTTCTTTTTTTGCAAATAAATACTTTTGTTTTATAAGCCGTGAAATTCGTTATAACTTTATAAGATGTTTGTCTTTCGGAAACAGTCCCCATTGTTATCGTTAGGAAGAACAATCACTTAGGGAAGTAATTGGACGAAGCGGCTCCTACGGTAGAAATGCTTTTCGTCATTCCTCTATTTTTTTCCATTTAGACGGAAGAACTGGCTAGATATCACCTGATTAACTGCACAACATCCGAAAATGAGGCACAGGAGAAAAGTCTTTCCGTGCGAGTGGATACCAGCAAGACTCATCGAAAATACTGTGTTTAGTACTAAGTCAGCACAAAAATTGTACGATCCATTTCTCCTCAAAGAACTAACTGTTTCTACGAACATTTGCCTGTACATACTTGAGCAATGCCTGAAGATACAGCTTGATACGTGTCCTACGGATTACATCTTTCAGTGAAGTGGAACACACCGACGATGGGGTACGGAGGTTTGCACACTGTTAAATCAACACCTTCCACAACGCTGGATCGATCGTACTGGAAATGACGACTCTGTGCTCTGCTCGTGCCACCTACATCTTCGGTCTTGGCATCGATGGATTTTTTTTCATGGTGTTGTGTGGAAGGTCTTGTGTGTGTGCAACCTTAGCCGTAAACAATTCTTAAACTCAAAATATGCAATTTTAATGCTCTCACGTAAAAATACATCAGAATATATTGCGTGAACTGAGATGTCCGATGTTTCTAGCGGCCACCCGGTTTCGCTGTGATGGTTTTAGAGTCGTTGAAAGAGTCTACGGTCAGTAGCGCGGAAATACTCAAACCATGCAATATCAGTTGGAGGCGACTTTAACCTACCGAGTATAAACTGGATTACAGGCAAAACAGTCTTGCGAAGTTCTTTTGAACACGTTTTCAAAAAAAAAAAAAAGGTTCAAATGGCTTTAAGCACTATGGGACTACAGACGATGTATATCATGCATGAGCGATGTTGACTGGTAGTGTCAACAACAAGTGGAACTAAATGGTTCAAATGGCTCTGAGCTCAATGGGACTTAACATCTGAGGTCATCAGTCCCCTAGAACTTAGAACTACTTAAACCTAACTAACCTAAGGACATCATACACATCCATGCCCGAGGCAGAATTCGAACCTGCGACCGTAGCAGCAGCGCGGATCTCGACAGAAGCGCCTACAACCGCTCGGCCACAGCAGCCGGCAACAAGTTGTCAGAAAACTGTCTTGAGCAGCTAGTTCGGCACCCTAGATGCAATGGAAATATCTAAGACCTTGCAGCTACAAAAAGGCCGGACCTAATCGATAGCGTCATTATAGAGACTGAGTTTAGTAACCAAGATGTCATAGCGAATTAGGTTATGAAAGTTAATACATCAATCAAGAAGGTCAGGAACGTATTTCTCCTAGAAAGAGCAGTTCTTAGCATCCCACCTAGGCAATGAATTGACATAACCAAGTTCCAATAAGATGTGCTTAGAGGAGCTATGGACAAAGTTTAAGCAGATTATAAATCAAACTCTGGAGAAGTATGTGTCAAGTAAGTAAATTAAGGACGCTAAAGACCTACCGTGGTTTAACAACGAAATTCGAAAAATGAAGAGGAAGCAAAAGCTGTTGCACTTTCGATCCGAAAGAGAATGCACAAATAACGACAGGCAAAAGTTAACAGAAATTCGTGCAGCTGTATAAAGATCGATGTGCAAAGCTCACAACAACTACCACCGTTATACCTTAGCATAGGTTCTTGCCGAGAACCCGAGAAAATTCTGGTCCAACGTAAAATCACTAAATGGGTCGAAGGCTTCTATCCAATCTCTCGTTGATCAGTCTGGTGTGGTAGTCGAAAATAGCGAAAATAAACCCTAAATTTTATATTTCACATTTAATAAATTGTTCACGTGCGAGAGTCGTACAGACATACCGTCATCTGACCATTGGACAGATTCCCGTATGAGCGACATAGCAATACGCATCACTGGTGCAGAAAAACAACTGAAAGAGTTGAAAGCAAGTAAGTCGCCAGGTCCCGTCGGAATCCCAGCTCTCTTTTAGGAAGAGTACTCTAAAGCATTTGGCCCTTACTTAACTTGTCTTTATTGAGAATCTCTCGCCCAGCGCAAACTCCTAAACTACTGAGAAAAAGCACATGTCACTCCTGTATATAAGAAGGGAAAAGGACGGACTCTCAAATTACACACCAATATCTTTAACAGCGGTTTCCTGCTGAATCCTTGAATATAGTTTCAGTTCGAATATAATAAATGTATTTGAGATCGAAAATCTTCTGTCCAAAATAAGCATGATTTTAGAAAGCATCGTTCGTGGGAAATTCAGTATGTTCTTTTGTCTCATGATATCCTGCGACCTATGGGTGGAGGGCAACTGGCGGATTCCATATTCCGAGACTTCCACAAAGCATTTGAAACGGTGCCACACTGTCGACTGTTAGCGAAGATGCAAGGATACGGTATAGGTTCGTCTGCGAGTGCCCCTCAGAGACAAGAGCATCGTCAGGTGTGTCCCAGGAAAAAGGAGCGCTGTTGTTTTCCATATACATAAATAATGTCTGGTGGACAGGGTAAGCAGCAGTCTTCGGCTATTTCCTGATGCTGCTGCAGTGTATGGAAAGGTGTCGTTGTTGAGTGACTGTAGGAGGGTACAGTGAGTAGGAAAAACAAACCCAAAGTATTCGAGTACAGCATTAGTAGTGTGCTGCTCGACACAGTCACGTCGATTAAATATCTAGGCGTAATCTGCAAAGCATCATGAAATGGAATGAGCATGTAAGGATTATGGTAGGGAAGAAGAATGGTCGACTTCGGTTTACTGCGAGAATTTCAGGGAAGTGTGATTCATCTGTAAAGGAGACCGCTTATAGGATACTAGTGTGACCTATTCTTGAATGCTGCTGGAGTGTTTGGCATCCGCACCAGGTCGGATTAAAGGAACACATCAAAGCAATCCAGAGGCGGGCTGCCAGATTATTTACCGGTAGGTTCGAACAACACGCAAGTACTACAGAGATGCTTTGGGAACTCAACTCGGAATTTCTGGAGGAAAGGCGACGTTCACTTGAGGCTGACTGCAGAACTATTCTACTGCCGCCAACATATATTTCGCGTAACGACCACGAAGATGAGATTAGAGAGATTAGGGCTCGTATAGAGGCAGATAGACAGTCATTTTTCCCTCGCTCTGTTTGCGAGTGGAACAGGTAAGGAAATGACTAGTAGCAGTACAGAGTACCTTGCACCACCCACCATGTGGAGACCTGCGAAGTGTATATGTAGATGAAGATGTAGATGTAGATGTTATCCGTATGACCAAGGGAAGTGTTCATCTATGAAGTATGTAAGAAATGGACTTTATGTAGGATTCTCTATAATTCTTTTCGATATATCGCTATACATTAAATAGCTATAGCCCTTTGTAATCGCTATATTCGATTTGAGTTGCCTTGTACACAACTGGGAAAATAAGTTATAGGACAGACAGGAGAGAAGCTAAGGGGGCATTTGAGTGTCGCCGTTCGTTGACAAAGGATCGAGTGGTAATAGCTTTTTCCTCTTTTGTAGTCAAGGGGGTTAAAGGGAACAAGACTACGAGGTCATCTATCCCACCATCCTATATGTACCAATCAGGAAAGAGTGCTCATAAAGGAGAGACAAAGAAGACAAATTCTGAGGAAACTGACTGTAACCGAGAGTGGATAAAGGCAAGAGAGAGATGCAAGCAGAAATGAGAGAGGGGTTAGAGGGTGAAGGTAGATCAGGAAGCAGCTGGAGGCCCCTGGGACATGTTACGCGATGGGAGACGCACCCTCTGCTTCCGAGAGATGTGTTGTCACCCTTCATTACCACAAGAAGAACTAGCGATAAAGGCATGTTGATAAAATGGCAGGAAAGAGAACAACGACGACGAGACAGTAAATCAACGACAGATGTAAAAGAATAAGAAGAATTAAGGAAGTGGGAAGGAAAGGAGCTAGACCAGATCACTGAGCAAGGACAGCAGTGAGCCCACTGGCTCAGGATAGGGGACGGGGCAGCCAACGAGGCCAATCTGGGCCTACCTAAGAAAGAAGAGTAGAAACCACTGTCATGGGTAAAACCAGCTAGCACCAGAGGCAGTGTGTCAGGAAGTTCACCGTTTCGCCATAAGTTGGCCAAATCAGATCAGTCCAGCAGGATGTGGAGCACCATCAGACAGGCATCACACCAATGGTCAGGCGCATACTCACTACTCACGCTGTTGGATGCGGCCATGGGTCAACCAAGTGTGTCCAATGTGAAGCCGATAGAGATCAGTAGATTCCCTGCGAGAAGCATGAAGGGAAGACTACCACATGGTTGTACTCCCCTTCATTGCTCACAGTTTGTTTGGGGAAGCCAGGGTATACCAACCCACGTTCCAAGCTTCCAACAATTCATGGTGTAGAATTAGCTGAAGGTCTGATTCCGGTAACCACATCCCCAAAGTCGGCATCCTGGTAGCCAACTTTGCCAACCGGTCGGTCTTTTAGTTTCTGGGGATCCCAATATGACCTGGGACCCAGCCAAAGATGATCGACCATCTAGCTAGATGGACGTGAGAAAGGAAATCTGGGTAGTCATGACCAATGAGTGTCGAGGACTGGGCTGGTCGATATCCTGAAGACTACTTAGGGAGTCACTGCCGATTAAGAACGTCTCGCCGGTGCAGGAACGAACGCGACAGAACTCGAGCAGTGGCCAACACTGCACCTTACATGTGCGTAGGCAAAATTGATTCCTCTGTCAACCATAAAGCCATCTGTACATTCCACAATCAAGTCTGAAAATGTATAAAGTACAGCCAGAAACAACCAGTGAAAAACCATGGGGTCAATAGAATCATTCAGTCTGAAGGATGGGTCCAGACAGATCTGAGGACAGGATACATGGGAGCATACGCCATTGCTCCCTGACAAGGGGTAACAATGAGGTAAGTTAGAGTTCAGAGCAAAGACACAGCTTGTGAACTGCCACTGTGACTCCAGACCTAAGCCTCTGTTGTAGGAAGTGGATCTGGGCAGGAAAAAGTATACTTAGGTAAGCAGCAAAGGTGTATTACATAGTTGAGCAGCAGTTGTTGGCACCTGATAAGTAGTGGAAGATCACAGCTGATCAGGCTGATCTCAGATCTGCTCTAAAAGGCACCCGTCACAAGTCGGATCCCAGAAGGGTGTACTGAGTCCAGCATCTGCAATGCTAAAGGTGATGCCAAGCCATCTGCCGAACATTTATGGGACATAATCGAGAGGTCAGTTCGTGCACAAATCCTACACCGGTAACACTTACGCAATTATGGGTGGCTATAGAAGCAATATGGCTCAATATTTCTGCAGGGGATTTCCAACGACTTGTTGAGTACATGTCACGTCAATTTTCTGCATTACGCCGGAAAAAAGGAGGCCTGGGAGGATGTTAGGAGGTATCCCAGACTTCTGTCACCTCAGTGTGTTTTTATCTGTTTCATATTTATTTGGCGTTTGGAGTGACATCTCGTTAAAATGACGGGAGCTACGAGCAGGTCAGTTGCAGTGGATGCGGTACATGGCGGGAAAAACGATGCAGTAACAAAGCCTGCAAATTCAGCGAGCAGAAAGGCTGACCAGAATGTATTATAAATTAAAATCCCCCGCCTCGTGTTTTGGTATGTGTGTGATGGCTACTCTCAGGGACTGCTGTAAGTATTTTGATACAGTTTTCACTAACAAATCAGCAAAACTGCGAGGAAGGATTGTTTATATCTATACCTATTAGAAATTAAAGTCAGCTGACACTCTTTTTCTGTCTGTATGTGAAGGTTACTCTCAGAAGCCACTGTACGGATTTTGATACTGATTTCATTAATAGACAGAATGATTCACGAGGAAGGTTTGTGTACATCATTACATATTGTAAACAAATCGTCCAGCCATAGATACTTAATGCTATCCCTGTGAATCCTCGCCAGTCACTAGTATCGTATAAATGTTGGAATCTGCAGTTGCTTTGGTACAAAAGAATGATAAAGACTGCTATTGGTAATACTGTATCAATGCTACGTTTCCTCTTTTATGAATTGTTGAAAGTATAATTTTGCATGTAATGAAAGATACTTATTTTCTGAAAATATAAGGTATATGTATTACCATATGTCTCTGCTTTGGTTTACGATAAGGAACCCTAGCACCTCGTTATCTTCCTGAATTCCACCCATATTTATAGTTAACTTACAGGGAATGTGAAGAAAGAAATGATTCTGCCATTTAATGCCTTATATGAAGCACGCGTAGCGTAAATACGTCATTAGTTTGTGTAGCCTAAGACAGGACTGTTATTCCGTCCACGAAATCGGAATGGCTGTTAAATTTTGACAACATTTTGCCGAAGAACAGTTTACAAAATAACAAAAATCTTTGGTTGACTTGCTTATTATGCAGCTGAGTTCTACTGACGGAGAGGAGGGGTTGAGGAGGGGGAGGCACAAATCTGGTGCGATACGAAATGATTTTAATCGCCACAGCTCATAGAGGGCTATTTTTACTAACTAATTAATTATAATAGAGGAGTCTATGTTTATTATGCGCAGGTCTGCCGTTAAGCTGACTAGATCGGATGAATGTCGTACAACAGGTGGAGAATGACTTTATTGATCATAAAGTGGGGGATTTTGGAATTATTTCTCTCTTCAGAGTCCCAGCCTAGAGCAAAAGTAGCACAAAGATATGATCGTTACATGATGTGTACACGAATTAGTCAGTGTTTCGAAGACAGATCGGAGACGGTATCCAGCTCCAGGAACATTTTACTTCTCAGAAAAGCTGTCCCCACTAAACTCTTACAATAATAAATTATGTTTCATTTGTCTTAATAGCCAGTTAGTGGTCTAGTTGTCACACTGACGGACAGTTCTTGGTTGCAGCAGCGGTTAGCTCAGTTGGTTTCTGAAACATAGAGAACCACGATCGTACTAATGTACATACTTTCCCTTTCGCTGTCGAATGTTTGAGCGGAGCAAAAATAAGACTTCCTAGAAATTACACAATGGATTTTTGTCTGAATTTTCATAGCCAAACGAAAAATCGGAAATGGACAAAAACTGACAACACTGACCAGCATGAGATCTAGATCTGTAAGAAACAGTTTGATTCCTTGGAAGCAATCAGAGTAATTAAGAAAAATTTGGTTATGTGAGGGAAAAACAGACAATAGACTTTTTCCGAATTTTTATATTCAAATAACAAGGGAAAAATTAAATATTTCGCGAACAGCGGCTGCTTGGTATGTACCTGAAGTTCAAAGCCTATCTATTTTTCTCATAAAAAGTTTCACTTCCGTGATATTTAACTGTCGAATAGGCATCCCTCGAATTAAGTACTAAATTTAGGCCATTTAGAAAGCAGACGACCGTGGGAAGGCAAATGAGTTCTCGGAAGGTTCATCTCTTCAAAGCCAAGCTATTTCTTTCATGTTAATAAATGAAATAAACATAAAATCACAGCATAAATTTAAATTTATCTACTTTCTCTTAATGCATATATTCTTAATGGTAAAAGAAATTGCAACACCAAGAAGGAGTTGTACGATGTAAACTTGAGAGTGGTGCTAGTAGCGCCACTATGAGGATGCAAATCAGGTTTGCTTTAAAAACACGCCGTATTGAGATTGGACGTGGTGAGTTGATGTTAATGAAGAATGCCTTTAAGGCGACAAAGACACCATTGTCAGCACCTCATTGAGTTTAAACGAGGTCGTATAACAAGACTATGAGAAGCTAGATGTTCGTTCTGCGATACTGCAGAAAGACTTCGCGAGAATGTAGCCACTGTACATAATTGCTGGCAGCTGTCGCCACGAGAATGTACGAAGATCAGGCTCCGGACGACCAAGTGACGCTACCGAGAGGGAAGATTATCGGTTTGGCTCATGGCTCTGGTGCATTGTACTGCATCTGCTGCAGCAATCTGACCAGCTGCTGGCACCACAGTGGCACAACGAACTCCTTCCAATCTGTTACTTCAAGGACAGCTCCGAGCCAGACGCCCTGTAGCGTGCATTCTACTCACCCCCAAATCACAGCCGTCTTCAGTAGAGTCAAGCGAGAGCTCATTAGAGGGTAAGGAGGAGGCCGGTTGTGTTTTCTCACGAAAGCAGGTTCAACATCTGTGCCAGTGATGGCTGTGTGTTGAGTAAGAGGAAGGTATTTGAGGTCCTGCGACCAACCTATTTGGGTGCTAGACACACTGGACCTACACCTGGAGTTATGGTCTGGGGTGCGATTTCGTATGACAGCAGGAGCACTTCCGGGTTATCCCACGCACCCTGACTTCAAAACTATCCGTCAGTCTGGTGATTCGACCTGTTGTGCTGCCATTCATGAACAGCATTTCAAGATGGAGTGGTAGATAACAGGATAACGCTCGCCCACATATCGCTGTTGTAACCCAACGTGCTCTACGGAGAGTCGAGATATTGCTTTGCCCTAATCAACAGATCTGTCTCCAATGGAGCACATATGGGACTTCATCGGACAACTCCAGCGTCATCCACAAACGGCAGTAACCGTCCCTGTATTGACCGACTAAGTGCAATAGGCATGGAACTCCATCCCACAAACTGACATCAGGCACCTGTGCAACGCAGTGCATGCACGTTTGCATGACTGCGTTTAACATTCTGGTGGTTACAACTGTTATTAATGTACTAGGCATTTTACATTTGCAGTTACTTATGTCGCGGTTACATTAACCTTTGATCTTGCAATTTTGATCACTTAAATATGTAACCTAGAATAATGTATTCCAGAAATTTCATTACTCTACATTAATTATTTTTTGATATTTGGATTTTTTCATAAGATTTTTGCCCTTAAAATGTGGATTACTGGAAGTAGTGGAGAGGACTTATGATGCAGGAGTTTTCTTAAGGTTTACTTATTGATTTTCGATCTGGCTGATGAAAGCTCTGTCACAGAACATATAAAAATCTGGGTTCCATCGAGATTGCAGCTGAGACCAAACACAGCATTTGCTTTAGAGCGCGACCTCATTACCTCAGAGCTAGTGAAGCCTGCTGCGTTCGTGTTTCCCATATTGTCCCAGTGGTCGCTAGGACAGATAAATTGAAAGACGACAAGATGGGATCAGTAGCAATTTCTGGACTCAAAACCACCAACTGAAAACCTGTAGTCAAACGATAAGTGTAACTCGTTTAGATTATTAAGCGAAAATGACAAGAAACAACAGCTGCATTCAGCAGGGTATTGTCTTGCTATCCAGGAAGTAACTTGCCGGTCACACAGATGGCACACATATCCTATGTTGTTACCTAGTTTTAGTTACACCGCCAGCAGGAAGAATTCGTTTCACTAGTCGATGTGATCCTTGAACGGGTGAAGAGCTTTTGTATGCATTACGTACTTCTCGAGGGCTGGAATATTAAAAGTAGCCTATATGTCAATGAGTTTTATTACCGTTTCCGTAACTAGATATTGGATCTAGAACATATTTATTAATAGTAATCAGATGCACTGACTGCAAACTAAATATCGTAAGTCATAACTGTTACAATTATTTTTGTTTTCCCATCTTAAGCATACTGTAAACTGAAAAGCTACTTCACCAGATGCGATTCACACTTTCGGAGTTTCTCCAGCAGTTATACTGTAAACATTATAAGTAGATAACACGTCCTTTGATCGTTACAGTTGTCGTTGACGCTATCCCCAAGTGAGAGGAACACAAATGAAAACACAACAACACAGCATTGTTTGTAAAACGTGAATATCCATGGAGATATTCGTACTTCGTAAACTACAAATAACATAATGTTCTAAATCAAGAACGACCAAAAAAGCAGGCTTAGTATAACTGGTATGACTAGGAAATAACACTACTGATGTGTGCAGCCTCTGCTAAGGTGAAAGGAGATGCAGTTGTCATAAGAACGTGGAACAAGGAACACAGTAAGTCATCTTTAAGCAGAACTGTCATTCAGTCTGTAAATACCGAAAGAACGACAAGTATCATCCACCAGTACAGATTATAATATAACGGCTGCTCATGCTTCGTCAATAAAAGCGAAGAACTCCCATGTTGAAGAGCTTTTTAACTTGCAGTATGTTTAAGACAGAAAGAATCTGGAACAACAGTTACATATGAGAATTATGGAGGTATAATGTGACGGTACAGATGGGCAGACAGTTCTAGTATTAGCAGAGACTATCGATACACTACCGATTCATAATGCCAAACTACCACTACATCAGATTATATTCCACACTTAATTTCTGCCAGTGAATGAATTGCTCTAGGTGGATAAATAGCATCAGCATCCCAGCACCCTGGACATAGCACGGAACCATTATATGCCAATTAATCACAGCAAAATTGCCCAAGCTTGGATCTTTCTGGCAACAACTTAATTTCTTTTGTAGTAAACTATCATTTCAATTTGGAGATGTTGATCAAATTTTACAGTCTACCAGACGATCGTTCATGCCCACTACCTTCTCGCATCCACCAAACCCGTTGCGGATGTTTCAAAAAATTATGTCAGTGGACGCAGACTGATGTCTACTGTATCGGGTTTTTGTTGCCAGCTTTCCTGACTGGGTATTCTGCAGTTGCTCTGAAGAGGAATATTCTGTGTGGTGTACATCCAGTGTTTCCATCCTTCCAGCTCCGCCATTCAAAAGATAGTGAAAATAAGCGACAAAAATGTGCCAATGAACTACCAAATAATAATACAGTAATAATTAGAGTAGTTCAGCAAACTCAACAACCGGTGTATCCAAAACTATTGAAAGCTTTATTGCACGTTTACAATCTGCTTACTCTCTTACCGTCCGCAGCTCGTGGTCGTGCGGTAGCGTTCTCGCTTCCCACGCCCGGGTTCCCGGGTTCGATTCCCGGCGGGGTCAGGGATTTTCTCTGTCTCGTGATGACTGGGTGTTGTGTGATGTCCTTAGGTTAGTTACGTTAAAGTAGTTCTAAGTTCTAGGGGACTGATGACCATAGCTGTTAAGTCCCATAGTGCTCAGAGCCATTTGAACCATTTTTTGAACTCTCTTACCCACCCTAACTGTTCTTCTTGGCATTCGGGCACTTTCGTAGAACGTTCTGATTTTGACCGAGCCACGAGCTTTTTCGCGAAAGGTTTTGCTGTTTCTGGGCGTTAGAAAGTGAAGCAAATTTGTGGTTCCATCAGACTGATATCGTGAGTAGAGAGCCGAAATGTGGTTGAAAATTATATAGGCGTGACCGAACTCGAACTCGACTTTACGTCTACATTGTACGACATTTACCCCAGACGACACTTTATACAGTCACCTTCGCATCCTATGGTATTGCCAGATCGTGCAGATAGATGGGCTTAGAATTCTGTGATGTGGCCGGTTTCATTGGCGCCTTAAGTGGATAACTCAAGTTGTCCACAATCACATACATTACTGTTTCGATCCTTTATACCCTTCAGGTATTTTGGATATGGTTCGTAACCAAATATAAAGTCAACGATTCTTCGAAATAGTAAATATTAACCATCAATAATCGTTCCTAGGTGCTAGAAATTTTTTTGTAATGATGCCTCTCATAGTCGTTGCTGTCTCTTAAATCCAATCACTCTCTCATTATATTATTTTTTCTTCTACTTTGATATCAGTATAATCACCCACAGTACGAAGGATTTTATCTCTGTGTCAGCTCTGAGGAAACTACACTGCTCCTTTATATCTTAAAATATAATTATTGGTCCATATCCCTAAGATCACCACGAGGGTTCCTCCTACTGTTGTACAATGAACCACCTATGGCAGTTTCCATGGGCCTGCAATTAACATTCGTGAATTAGGTCTCTCAACTTTTCCTCCATAACTTTGTGCAGTCTTATGGCTTTCGTTTCTTTAACTGTGGTACAGTTTTGTTGAGAGGTAAGCGTTACTGAAATGTGCATGTCATAACCCTCGTCCACGTCTTCAAGCCATCTTTGCCAATTTTCATCCTTCCCATGCTCTGTATCAACCGGTAGCAATGCTTACACAATCGAATTAGTCTACATTTCTCAATTTTTGTTTGACCGCCATATTATGTTTTCAGTATTGACAATACCGTAGTTGCTCTTATTTTGCTGTTAGTTAATCTAAGGGGAATTTTGTCTTAGTTGAAATTTTATCCACCAATCATTGCGTACGTTAGTAATTTCTCTCTTTTACTCCTCTCATTTTTCCCTTAAATTCTCAATCTCTCTTCTTTCTCTCTCTGTCAGTAGCACATTCTGTAACGTATGCGAAATTCCATTTTTCTTAAAGTTACGTAATTCTGCTGTCAGTGGCACCTTCTATTGCACTTGTGTATTTCTGACAACCGGTGTAGCCCAAACTATTGAAAGCTTTATTACACGTTTACAACCTGCTTGCTCTCTTTCCCACACTAAACTGTTCTTCTTGGCCTTCGGGCACTTTCATAAAATTGAGCAATAAGATCCCTGGATATTGTATTGACTAACTGCATAGTATTTTGTGTCCACGTTCTGTTTATGCTCCACAAATATCTATATCTAGATTTATTTATGATATTCGTTATATTTAGACTCCTACTATCAGTGCAGTGCCAGGATAGCCAAGTAGCAAAAGTTACCAAAATGGTTCAAATGGCTCTGAGCACTATGGGACTTAACATCTATGGTCGTCAGTCCCCTAGAACTTAGAACTACTTAAACCTAAGTAACCTAAGGACACCACACAACACCCAGTCATCACGAGGCAGAGAAAATCCCTGACCCCGCCGGGAATCGAGCCCGGGAACCCGGGCGCGGGAAGCGAGAACGCTACCGCACGACCGTTGGCAGAACAAACACGGTCTCCATTAATTACTTTCTTATTGGTAATCGGTAGAATCCTCAACTAAACTCCATTGGAAAATGGTAAAATACACTCCATTTCTAACTTGATAGAATTTTTTACAGCTTTGCGCGGGGACCCCTAATGCGCAGGGACCGTAGCATTTGGTAACTTTTAATCCGCAGCTCGTGGTCGTGCGGTAGCGTTCTCGCTTCCCGCGCCCGGGTTCCCGGGCTCGATTCCCGGCGGGGTCAGGGATTTTCTCTGCCTCGTGATGACTGGGTGTTGTGCGATGTCCTTAGGTTAGTTAGGTTTAAAAAGTTCTAAGTTCTAGGGGACTGATGACCATAGATGTTAAGTCCCATAGTGCTCAGAGCCATTTCGTACTGCCAACGGCCTTGCAGCAGTGGTAACAACTGTTCCCATCAGATCCTCAAAGTTAAGCGCTGTCGGGCTTGCCTAGTACTTTGATGGGTGGCCATACGGGTTTGCCGAGCTCTGTTGGCAAGTGGGGTGCACTCAGCCGTTGTGAGGTCAACTGACGAGTTGTTTGACTGGGAAGTAGCGGCTCCAGTCACGAAAAGTTACAACGGCCGGGAGAGCTGTATGCTGATCACATGCCTCTCCATGTCATACTGCGGTCTGTAGGCACCGTTGGGCCTTTCGAGGCCAGTTCGGACGGAGGAGAGAGGAGTAATTATTTTTTTGTAAGTCTGCTATTAAAATCATTCATTTCTTCTACAATATATTTACTTTTTTCCAGCACTTTTGATATGAACCGTCTACAGTGAACGTTACTTTCTTGCTGGTGGACTAATGTTATATAAGATGCTGTAGTTTCGCGGTTCATGCGTTCTTTTGCGTTGTTGTTTCCTTACCAGTCACTGTGGGCTAGTAGGAAGTGGTATACTGTTTCATAAGAGAGTGAAACAGGCTATAATTTCGTCTGGTGACTGAGAAATCTGCCGACAGGAAAAGGAGAAGCACTGAAGAATAAGGTAAGCTTATTGATTTGTTTATATACGCTACCAAGTTAAAAAAAAGAAGTAGGTTGTATGTGCAGCGTATATTACAATGTAAGTACCGTGACCGGTATTTGACCTAGTAATAAAATGTTACCATTATAATTAATTTACTTCCAAATTCAGTAAAGATTCATTAAACACTGGTGGGATTGACTTTTTGGAACCACCCACACAGTAATGTAGGGCTGAGTGCTAGGCTTCGCATCGTGCAGCCGTCCTCTCTGTGGTACTCTCGTTTGTTAAAAGACACTATAACATTGAAAATAAAATGGGGTCACAGAGTAACTTCGTAGCATAATGGCTAAGGCTCTAGGGTGCTCAACTAAAACTTCCTTGTCCAATACTTATCACCACAGTATTTTTTTAAAATCTTTATCAAAACGATTGTGCCGTTTATTTTTATTTATTTAATTCGGTTTTAAACATGATTATTTTCTTAAATTTAATTTCTGGTCCTTGAATACCTTATTTCAATCATTATATTAGCTTTATTATTTTGCAAAGAAGTGAATTTTTATAAAAAATGTAAATGCAGTAATGTAGCGTTTATATTTTCTCAGGTTGCGAAAAGAATTTATGTTTTATATTTTTGTATGACGACACCCATCCAAGAAAATATACATATAGTTTTGCGACCTAAGTAAAGTGCTGTTTCACTTTATATCGTAAACTTTGATCAAGGATTTTTTCTTTGCATTTGCTACAGGCCTCGTGCTGGCTTAATCCAGCCCAGCATCAATGGAGCTATTTTTTCACCATGCAGACCTCTCATTGATGTTCATAGTCATAGTACGTTTTCATCTTCCTGGCACTAGAACTTCGTTGTCATATATTGTAAGTATTCACTTATGTCTTCTTTATACTGAAAATAGACCTTTGTTAACACCAATTTTATACACGTGGAATTAAAATATTTACAATAGCACACATGTAACTGGGTATTTCGGACACATGTCAGAGCGGAAGAAGCACAGCTGCTCATTTTCCAAGACACAACAAATCGACATACAAACATGAGAGTGAACTTATTAAAACCACAGCAGTTCGGGTTTAGACATAATCTACACCTCGTTCGCCCATACTGTTTTATTGTGTTATTTCTTCTTCCAGCGCAACGCCAAAGATTAAGTTTTCATTTCCCCACCTCAAGTACTGTTGGCAGCGATCGAGAACATCACACTGGTTTTGAGCTCGTAATGATAATGAGATTACCGCCAGACCGTCTGTTGTATTCGACATACATTTCACATTGGCTACATTTAGGATCGGTATCAACATCCCGGCTTGATATGTAATTAAGACCATTTATTTATGTACAATGCTATGAAAACGTAGGCGAATGTTATTGCCAAAGTAGCCTCCCAAACGACAAATGATGAGTGCATTACAGTTCCAGTTTTGTATCCCCTATCAAAGAGCACAGATCGACGTACTTGCTAAGTACCCCTGTTGAAAGCGCCACTAACATAAGAAACTACTGCTAAATTACTTCCTTTTCTCTTCTGTAACATAACCACATATTCAGACGGTCAAGGAGTTTTCTGATGAAGGTTCGAAAATTAGGAACTGCTATCGAATTTCCTTGAACCAGGATTAAAAGTTCAAAATCAACACAACTTTCTGTTTCAAGTTTATATTATATGTAAGTGACGTATGTGTTATGACTGAACATGTAAGATTCATTTCAGGCGTGAATTTTTAGTGTCGTGTGACTAGGGTCCCCCCCGTTGGGTAGACCTTTCGCCTGGTGCAAGTCTTTCTATTTGACGTCACTACGGCGACTTGCGCGTCGATGGGGATGAAATGAAGATGACTAGGGCAACACAACACCCAGTTCCTGAGCGGAGAAAATCTCCGACCCAGCCGGGAATCGAACCCGGGCCCTTAGGATTGACAATCTGTCTTTTTTTTTCGTTGTTGATCGATGGGTTTGGTCGTTGCGGACGTCTCATGACATCCGTTAAAGTTCGTCTGTTGATCCTTCTACTCAGTTTTTTTATTAGAGCTACCGTGCCGGCACCACTCAGCTACCGGGGGCGGACATTTCAGGCGTGGTGTACCATGGTAGGTGGCGGTGCATACGTCGCGGTGTGGGTCTCTTAGGCAGGGAAATTGCTTCCAGCATTGATTTCAAGTGAAGACGAGAGACATCTCGAATAACCAAGGCCGTGACGACTTCACAGATTAACAAGCTACAGCTGTTACGGAAATGTAGTCACATGTTATTCTTGGCCTGAGGGGCTTTGAGTTTTGGGTTGAACCGCCCAATTGGAAGGTTTTCTTTCTTTTCTCACAATGACATCCAACAGGTTACGTCCGAGGCGAGCGCCAGTGAATGGTCTCAGGTTATCAGTTTCGGACAGAGAGACTAGAGGGCAGACTCAGCCTGTGGAACTCATTGAACACGATTGCAAGTTCGTCATAGCAGAACATACAGACATGCCTGAGACTCATTGGTTTGCCACGAAAAGACACTGCAGGCGACTGGATTTGTCATGAAGTTGGACGGGGGGGGGGGGGGGGATGGTGAGGGACTATAAACGTTACCTGAACTACGAGGTGTTTGCAATAGCGTCGTAAGTATTACTGAAAACAGTGTTAAAAAATTTAAACAACGCGTCGTGACTGATGTTGGGAAATATTTTCTCTGACAGACTGTAAACGCGAACTGAACTGGGTGTAATCGCACGGACGCTAATGTAGAAGTGATGTATGGTATCATATGATAGGAAGAAGCAAAGAAGGCTGGAGATAGCGATAAGACTATGAGGTATGACTCCTACAGTACATTTGGTATGATACGTAAATAGCAAGAGAGCAAACTGCCGATTTTCAGCGTTGTGAAAACTGCATGAAGGGGGAAATCGGAGGAGGCGTTAGCTATTCGTGTCCAAATTATAAGGGATTGTGAAAGTACAATCTTCTCTTTCTATCTTCGTTTGGTGTAGGAAACCATAACAATTCCTGAGAGATCTCTATGTTAGGTTCGATATTAACATACGAAGATCTTAATGATCCCAAAGTATTAGATGTTTCATGGCAGATGAATAGTATTTACTATATAGTACTTGTGAATGGAGAAGCGTTTCCAGATAAGCAAAGCGGCCAATATATTGGTTGTATTTCATAACGAAAGCGAAACTGGCTCTGTAGGTGGAAAGTGTACCTAACGGGGCTTACAGCTGCTATGGGTAGGTACAGTCGTGGACAAAACGAGCGAGACCCCTCGCCTTTTCGTTATGCTGATCCGAACAGCTTTAAAGTCTGCTATACAGCATACAAAGCAAGGCGACAAAGTGCTACCAACATACTATGCACAGGCGTGAAATTGAAAAACTATCGCCACGTGGGATTAGCCAAGCGGTCTGAGGCGCTGCAGTCATGGACTGTGTGGCTGGTCCTGGCGGAGGTTGGAGTCCTCCCTCGGGCATGGGTGTGTGTATTTGTCCTTAGGAAAATGTAGGCTAAGTAGTGTGTAAGCTTAGGGACTGATGACTTTAGCAGTTGAGTCCCGTAAGATTTCACACACATTGGAACATTTTTTGAAAAACTATCCAAACTCTGTCAGACTGCTTTAAATCATGTGTAAGACTATATTAATGCTGATTAGTGTGTTAAACAACACGTAAATATAAGATGTAAATGAAAGAAGAAACACTAATTGGCATGAACTGTACCAATGGAAATGAATTTTTTACACCACCAAGGGACCGTGTACTGCAGGAAGTACGATTCATTTCCGCTTATTAGGTCTACCTGTACTTGAGGTCAACAGGTTTTAAGGGTTTGGTAGACAGATAGACAGTCAAAACTGAGACTAGTAGGGTTCCATTTTTACTGATATTGGTGACGAAATCCTAACAACGAAAATAGCTACAACACTTACTGAAGTTGAGGGCCGCATAAATAATTCCCCCTACTCTTTATTCGTAATGTTCTAGTTGCAGTCGATACATCAGTATATTAATCGTAGCTACGCTTTCGATCCAAATCACGTTTACAGGAATGCAAATAAAATCCATTTGCCTATACACATGGTAATTCAGATCCCAGTATTAATGCCACCGCGTTTTAGAAGTTCGAACATTCCCATTGCTAGCTAGCTGAAGAAATACTTCGGCTAATGAACGTTTTCTGGCTGTGGCGAGTCTAATAGAGAATTCTAAACATTGTAGAATACATTTGGCAGGTATGTCGCCGTTTATTTCTTGGGGTGGTGCAGAAGTACCCTACTAAATTTACTCGCTAATAACAGTATTTTGTTATTTCGATAAACGTCCCGAATGATAGTCACATACGCTGTGACATGAAGGTAGAAAATTCATGTTTTTGAGTCCAGAAAGCTCTATGCAACAGAAACTGCAGATCATTTTGCAATTTTCATTGCGAAATTGCCGGCTTATCCATGTGTGGTATAATAATAGAGGGCTGTTTGCCTGGGTTGTCTGCTAGTGTAGTGAAAGGTGTTTGCTACTGCACGGGAGGTCTGGTTTGTTTTCGGCTCTAATCTCGGTGGAGACAGATAGACTATCAGTAAAGCAATTGTAAGAAATTCTCGCGCCCCCAATACGTTTTACTGCTACCTTTATTGTGTACCGGCGGCCTGTGGATGTAAATATGAAAATCTTGAAGAATTTCATACTTGTTACTGCCTTTTTTTCCACTTCTGTCAATAAATGAATTGACATAAGTGTGGCACTGTACGATTTTTAACTGAATTTCGTTATGAATCTTCACGCATTGCTAAATTAGCACACTTTCATGGTATGTCAGCAACGGTAATCCAGTATAACTGGTCTGAACGTTGACACAGACCATTTTGCGGCCGAATGCGCATAATATTTTGCTAATCCGTAACCATCTGGGGTACTTTGTCTTACTAAAACAGTTATATTATCTCGATAAGCTGAAATTCATTTTTATTAGTACAGTTCATTCTAATTAGCGTTTCTTCTTTCATTTATATCTTACATGTACGTGTTGTGTTTAACACACCAATCAGAATTAATATAGTCTTACACATGATTGATAACAGTCTGACAAAGTTCGGATAGTTTTTCAATTTCACGCCTGTGCATAGTATGTTGGTAGCACTTCATCGCCTTGCCTGTTATGCTGTATAGCAGACTTTAAAGCTGTGCGGATCAGCATAACGAAAAGGCGAGGGGTCTCGCTCGTTTTGTTCACGACTGTACGTGAGGACTTCAGGAAGTGAGCTACACTTGCCGTCCCACGCTATTACTACTGCGCAGCAGGAGTGGCACGCTGTCCGAGTTTCCTGCAGACTCAGTTCTTTTGCGGTACAGATAACAGGTCCATCACAGTGTGCGCGAATAATTGGTGCGGCAATAGGAAGCGAATGCCAAAGTTGAAGTACGCGGATCAGTACAATTCTTGTGGGCAAGAAGTCTAAATGACACACAAATTCACCGTGAAATTCAGGCGGTATATGGACCAAATGCAATTCTAGTATGAAGTTCATTTCAGTTAAATATGCCAAGCTCAGCCTTGATGCAAAGGTTTCTGTTTTTTAACTCTTTTGTGTCTCTGATGTGTAGAGTGGCAACCGCGCCAGTGTTTGAGTGAATATTAAGCCTCAACTTGTACACCAGACTAGTTATCAATCACCGTTAAAGCAGAACGCTGGCTCTATCGCATCTCGTCGACCAGAGAGCTACATGCCAGTGTACTGGGGCAGGTCCGAACAAGCAATGCCTTTCTTTTTCTTGTGCCTTTCTCTGGCATCAGCGCAAGGTTGGCATGATTGTTAACGGACGTGGGATGGTTAATTTAAGGAGTGTCCGGATACCCTTCTTATCGCCTGCTTGTTACACCACGGGACGGAATGCGTGTGCCCCCAAAGAGTCAGCGTGTAGTGTTATTCATATGAAAGTGAGCGAAAGTTTTTCTAAATGTTTGTGAATCGTGCCTATAATTGAAGCGAAAGTTGGGTACCAACCGGGTACACACCCAGTGCGATGTGGGAAACCGCCTAAAAACCACATAGCAGGACCGATTCGATCCGGGGCCGGCGCCTCACCGTCCCGGAAGCGGCGTTTTTAACACTCACGTTATACGGGCTGGTGAATAAGCAATGCCCCGATCTTCTTAATTAAGTACAAGTACATTCTGAGATTGTCCCCCAAACGAGATACTGAAAATGTAGCCCCACCTCTCTATTTCAATATAATTTTGATATCTGTGAAACATTAATTTGGTTTCATACACTTGGTCATTATCATTTCTCATATAGGTAATAATATTCTGTGACGTTAATTAAATTATATTGTGTACTCATAATGGTGGTTAATTTATGACATGCACTAGACGAAAGTAACACGCAATGGGGTAGCAATCACATTAACAGTTATGAGAACTACAGCTTACACGATACAGTTATAATCTTTAGTTTGTGTATTATATACGGACTGTGTTGTCACTGAAGAGAATCATATTCTCATCTAACTTTCTTCCTTAAATGGTCCAATAAAGGGCACAGGAGTTAAGGCAACATTCTGCCATCTGTTACACAACTAGCAATGACACCAACTGTTATATTCCTTCAAAGTTTTTGAAGTTCCAGTTATTGCGTTAGCAATTTTTGGTCTACGGGGTCGATTACTATTATCTCACGCAATGTACGTAATGAACATAACTGGTATCTCAGTAAATATCAAGCAGAGAGGTATACTCAGTTTCGTCAGTCTGAAGAATTCGTAAAGGCAGAAGGTTAAAATGCTAACAAATGCGCTGAGCTCAAGAAAAGCTTAAAAGGTACTGACTACCGAACGTTCGCAGCACAAGTATTATAGGCGGAGAAGAGAAATAGTATATAACTAGCGGGAATTGTGTGCCAAATATCTCTTGCTCCCTTTTGTTTCTCTGACATGAGCGCATACTGGCTGTAAATAACTTGCGGCTGTTTTGCTTTGCGGAGGCAAGATGCATTAATGCATCCCTTCTCGCCAGAACTTTGGCCTAAATGAAGCCCGAAGATCGACTGGTTTTGGATTTCTCCTTTCCACTTCGCTATGGTGCCAGCTGCCCACGCAAAGAAGAACCTTGAAGGACATCAGTCAATTGTTCTCGCGTCCTTGGAAATTGGCCATTATTCCATGAAGAAGCACAGCGAACCAGAATTGCGCAGTTTCTTTCTATTTCACCCCTGGACCTAGAAAATCTATAGAATAGAGTTAAATAACCTGAAGTACACTACTGGCCTTTAAAATTGCTTCACCAAGAAGAAATGCAGATGATAAACCGGTGTCCACTGGACAAATACATTATACTAGAACTGACATGTGATTACATTTTCACGCAATTTGAGTGCATAGATCCTGAGAAATCGGTACCCAGAACAACCACCTCTGGCCGTAATAACGGCGTTGATACGCCTGGGCATTGAGTCAAACAGAGCTTGGATGGCGTGTACAGGTACAGCTGCACATGCAGCTTCAACGCCATACCACAGTTCATCAAGAGTAGTGACTGGCACATTGTAACGAGCAAGTTGCTCGGCAACCATTGACCAGACGTTTTCAATTGGTTAGAGATCTGGAGAATGTGCTGGCCAGGGCAGCAGTCGAACATTTTCTGTATCCAGAAAGGCCCGTACAGGACCTGCAACATGCGGTCGCGCATTATCCTGCTGAAATGTAGGGTTTCGCAGGGATCGAATGAAGGGTAGAGCCACGGGTCGTAACACATCTGAAATGTAATGTCCATTGTTCAAAGTGCCGTCAATGCGAACAAGAGGTGACCGAGACGTGTAACCAATAGCACCCCATACCATCACGCCGGGTGATACGCCAGTATGGCGATGACGATTACACGCTTCCAGTGTGCGTTCACCGCGCTGTCGCCAAACACGGATACGACCATCATGATGCTGTAAACAGAACCTGGATTCATCCGACAAAATGACGTTTTGCCATTCATGCACCCAGGTTCGTCTTTGAGTACACCATCGCAGGCGCTCCTGTCTGTGATGCAGCGTCAAGGGTAACTGCAGCCATGGTCTCCGAGCTGATAGTCCATGCTGCTGCAAACGTCGTCGAACTGTTCGTGCAGATGGTTGTTGTCTTGCAAACGTCCCCATCTGTTGACTCAGGGATCGAGACGTGGCTGACGATCCGTTACAGCCATGCGGATAAGATGCCTGTCATCTCGACTGCTAGTGATACGAGGCCGTTGTGATCCAGCACGGCGTTCCGTATTACCCTCCTGAAACCACCGATTCCATATTCTGCTAACAGTCATTGCATCACGACCAACGCGAGCAGCAATGTCGCGATACGATAAACCGCAATCGCGATAGGCTACAATCCGACCTTTGTCAACGTCGGAAACATGATGGTACGCATTTCTCCTCCTTACACGAGGCATCACAACAACGTTTCACCAAGCAACGCCGGTCAACTACTGTTTGTGTATGAGAAATCGGTTGGAAACTTTCCTCATGTCAGCACATTGTAGGTATCGCCAACTGCGCCAGCCTTGTGTGAATGCTCTGAAAAGCTAATCATTTGCATATCACAGCACCTTCTTCCTGTCGGTTAAATTTCGCGTCTGTAGCTAGTGTAGATGCTAATTTAAGAGCTCAGAAAATGGCGAGAACGCATTCAAAGAGTGACGGTATAGTTCCTCTTTCTGGCGTCGTGGTAGGAGACTCAACAATAAAAGAACAGTTTTTCCCAATAAATGAGTTTTATTTTGGCATGTCAAGCACACTAGTCATACCCACAATAGGGTACATATCAATGAAGTCACGGACTGATTTTTGGCAACGTAATTAGGCAAGCGAGTTCTTGTAGGCAGAAGCTGGTGATATGTTGGTAATGCAGCCCGACAAGTATTAATTGATTGAAATCATACCAATCCGATTATCCGATCTTTATTACATATTGTATTAGGGAACCGATATAATATTTCAAAACTGTAACGAAGAATTAAACATGTCGTGACTTTGAGCCCACAATACAACTACAATTTAAAATGTTCCAAAAAAGTTTTGCATCACCCTCATAACTTGTACAGTCTGTTTATTTTTTCCTCTTGTTGCCCAGGAAATCACTGAGTAATGAAATCAAAAGTAAACTGCAGTCATGGACTGTGCGGCTAGTCCCGGCGGAGGTTCGAGTCCTCCCTCGGGCATGGGTGTGTGTGTTTGTCCTTAGGATAATTTAGGTTAAGTTGTGTGTAAGCTTAGGGACTGATGACCTTAGCAGTTAAGTCCCATAAGATTTCACACACATTTGAACATTTTAAACTGCAGTCTCAGTGGAGAACAACAAAACGAATAAGAATGCCTTCTGTAATATCCAGGGGACCGTTACAAATCGCGATGCCAACAATGTGATTCTTATCTTTGAATAAAAGTGTCACTTCTTTTCGTCTCGTTGCATATTTCGTTGAATTGTCTTCCGCAGTTCTTTCTATGTATGGTCCAAGTTCCATCGTCATCAACAGTCGATCACAGTGTGAGACGAATAGTGACGTCGAACTACAGCAAAAGAAGAAAAAAATGACCTTCATTGCTCATTACTAAAACTAGTAGTGGCTCACAGAGAAGTTCGACAAGCAACCAAAAAATTCTTTGGTCATTTGTCGAAGAAGATGAAGTACCTATCTTAATTTATCAATCTGTTCTAAAATCATTATTCTGAACGACTTTTTCTATTCAACAGATGAATTTTTAATTAAAACTGATAGCATATATAAGTAAAAAACTAACCTTAGCAATATCACTAGTTACATGAATAACATCAAAGACTAATATATTCCTTCTTATTAAATTTAAGTGAGCCTGCTGTTTAGTGTGCTGTAAATGGTCAGTATAATGCCATACTCACAAACAAATTATGTGTACAAGATTTTCAACGGAGAATGGTCAACGCTGATTTGAAGCAAAAAAACTTCGTCTGGACAAATGCCTTATTCCGAATGATTCCCCAGACAGAACGCATTGAATGTACATTTTGTTATGTCCTAGCCAGTAATGCCACCCGAGCCCGCTGCCAAAAGGTTGGCAGCATCAAAGTCCGGACGCCGTCCGCATAAGCAGCGCCAGCGAGACAGCAAATCGCCGCAAGTCTGCGCGCGCCACCGCTGGCTTCTGGCTTTTTAAGCGCTGGAGTCGGGAGCGCTAGGACAGTTCTGTATTCGCCGCTCAGTTGTATACTCGCCACCGAATTGTGTACTTGCTAGTCAGTTGTGTGTTCATCGCGGCAGAGTTGTTGTTTGTCGTCAGCCGACGCTGACCTAGCCGCTCCGACTTGAACTAGACTGATTTCCGTAGACACGGAGTTCACGACCTTGTTTCTGTATCTTAGTGAATAAAGATAAGTACCGACTTTTATTTAATCTGAGTGTTTGGGCTTTCATCTTTCTGTTCACTGTTCCAGCGGACCGGTCGGCCCGCTATTAAAAGTGTGGCGGTGACTTCGTAAGCCATTTCTACAGCCAAGTGTTTGTCGCTACGAACACCGCCACAAAACATTTATTGTTGGGCTAGTGCCTCCACACATATGTGTCTCACCCTAATTACTGGATTGGTGATGGTAGTACAGTTAACTGGCCACCACGACCAATTGACCTTACTCCATTAGATGTCTGTTTATGGGTTTGGATGAAGTCTGATGTGTACAAACGAAAGAAAAATACGCGAGATGAGCTGCTAGGTCGCATCATGGACGCTGCTGCCTTAATTTGTTGTGAACTGTATAACAGCTGTCATGTGAGATGAACGATAATGCTTAGAGGTGAATGTGTCAGACATACGCATTTTTCAATTGTCACTTTGTAAAACGCATGTTGTAACGTTTATTAACTGGTGTACATGTGTAAACCTGTCAGTGTATTGAATAATACAGGAAATAATTAACGACGTACAATAAATGTCTTCTATCTCGAAAACCATTCGGAATAGGACATATGTTCACATGAAATTCTTTTGTTTCAAATGATCGTTTCTGTCACATTCCTGGCTATTGACCATTCCTCTTTGGACACCCTGTAGGTATATGTATCGTGTGAGCCGATTTGCTACACATAATGTCGATAAAATCTCTGAACAACGAAACTAACTGATTAAATAACACTAAAGAAAACTGTTGCTGAAGTTCAGAATCTCGAGCCAAGAGTAGAAGAAGAACTATCAGATGCATGTGTAGTTTATCTCTTTTCTGACTATAAGTTTCATTAGTTATTTTAATTCGGATGTAGGACGAAAAGTTAGGGGAGGAAATGTGATCTAAAGTAACTCAGCATTTGTATGATACGACAATTCCATCCAGAAACAGGGATGAGTGCAGTAACATCCGGGAAAGCATTCTTAAACGTTCCAGACAACATAAATAAAGCTAAACTTCGATAAACGGAAATAAAATTTTTAGGACACCTGATATGTGAGAGAGTTACTTGTTTGGTCCCGCCAAAGCTAAAAGCAGCAGCATCTTTTCCTATCCTAAGGACAAAAGGCAAATAAAGTCATTCCTAGGATCGCAAGGGTTTTATCATCGATTAGAATCATGGCAGGTATACAATGAGCCAGTATCAATAAAACTGACTAAGAAACGAATTTGCAGGTTTTGACGTAAAACGAAAAGGAGGATTTTAATAATGCTAAGGATAATGACTGGTAAAATATCGAACTTCTTCTTACTGTTCGTTCTGTGAAGTTCTGCATAACCAAAGAGAACTCAGCATATGCATTAAACATTCTACAATAATAATCTCGCGTAGAACTCTGACCAAAGAACAGAAATGATACTTTTTTCTTGGAAAATGATTCCCATGCCACAATCGGGGCATTTTAGCATTTCTGTACTTCTTGATACGCACGAAGACAGTAATTTACACAGGCCGTAATGTACTAACGTTTTTGTAAGAAGGTTGATTAATTCAAACGGGTGCAACAAAATAAGCGTTAAGTCATTTTGTAACACCAGTATGAAAGATAATATGGACAACGTGAAGATAATGTTGTAATGCAGGTATTCTTCAGAATACCCGTCAGAAGACAGAATCGGTGATAGAACAGATTTCCCCAACGCCGTTCAACGGAGTTATTTCCAAAGGGCCCTTGAAAATATTCGAAAGAAGCAAAACCAAACCCTGTGCCTAAGATGTGCTAGAGAATTTCGAAGGAAAACCTGAGATAAAGCATCATAACTTTTGTCTACTAAAAGGCCAAACAATTTTTACGCTGACTGACTTTTGTTTAGGAGACCATTAGTTGTTCTTGCAAGACCAATTAATGGGAGGTAACCATTCATTAGGTACAATAAAAGTTTGGCTTCCTTGGCCTCAGATAATCATCGGAGCACTGGGGCAATTATGGCTTTTGTACAATACGGAGAAGAATGTGCGGTTAGTCTCTCAGTCACGTGGGATGTTAGAGCAGGCTAGATGTCTTATCTAAGCTTCAAAACTGGTAATTCTTTAACAAGTACGGGAACTAGAAGTCGTTCACTTCTTCGTCTAAGACATGGAGTGGTTAAGTTTATGTTGATGGTAATGGACGTTTTTCATAGCATCTCATATTCGATACCCTCAAAAAGAGCATAGGGCAGACCACTTCAATAACCCCGGAAAATAAATTCATCCGAGAAGTAGGAGTAAAGAATAAAACATTAAAGGTAAGCGGTTTACAGTTTCCAGCTAAAGAGTGGAGGGATATGGTTTTAAGGGCAAGAAATGAAAAATTTCTGTAATCCATCAGGGAAACCTTCCCAGGATGAATAAATCAATAAAAGAAAAAAAAAAGGGATTAAGAAGGTTGGGATAGATGTTCCGTCACAGATTGCATAAATGTTTGGGGAAAAAGTCCAAAAACTTCACGAGTATACTGAATGAACTTCGCTTTTCAATAGCTGTGCGATCGCCTTGCGGTGTATTAACTGGATAAAGTCGAAGGATTTGATAAGAGAATTGGTTGCTTTTTTCGTAGGAGGAATCCGCAGGCTGGACGAAATTTAGCTAAAATCCATAAAGCCAGGCATGGTCAAAAGGCAAAGCTAATCAAATAAGCTGTATGGTGTGTTATACTAGTGGAGACTAACATATAGTCGTCCCAAGCAAATAATGAAATTGATGCGTCCTGCTTCTGGAATGAGGGAACTTCCAAGTGAAACGACTCACACGTCAGAATATAGTGGAAATTCCATGTTGAACGTCGAGAAGAAGTGTAAGGGGCAAACAAATGAAACCGAGACACATGGTGAAAAATGTAATTATTTAAAAATCAATCGCCATAACCGTTAATATACAGTGAAGAGCCAAAGAAATTGGTACATCTGTCAAATATCATGTACGGCCCTCGCGACCCCTCAAAAGTACCGCAACATGACGTGGCATGGACTCGACTAACGTCTGAAGTAGTGCTGGAGGGAACTGACACCATGAATTATGCAGGGCTGCCCATAAATCCGTAAGAGTACGAGGAGGTGGTGACCTCTTCTGAACAGCACATTGCAAGGCGTTGCAGATACGCTCAATAATGTTCAAGTCTAGTGGCCATAGGAAGTGTTTAAACTCAGAAGACTGTTCCTGGACCCACTCTGTAGCAGTTCTGGACGTGTACGGTGTCGCGTTGTCCTATTGGAATTGCCCAAGTCCGTCGGAATGCACAATGGACATAAATGGATGCACGTCATCAGACAGGATGCTTACGTTCGTGTCACCTGTCAGAGTCGTATGTAGATGTATCAGGGCTCCCATATCACTGCAACTGCACACGCCCCTCACCATTAGAGAGCCTCCAATAGCTTGAACAGCCCCCTGCTGACATGCAGGGTCCATGGATTCATGAGGTTGTCTCCATACCCGTACACGTTCATCCGCCCCATACGATTTGAAACGAGACTCGTCCGACCGGACAACATGTTTCCAGTCCTCAACAGTATAACGTCGGTGTTGACGGACCCAGGCGAGGCGTAAGGCCTTGTGTCGTGCAGTCATCAAGGGTACGCGAGTGGGCCTTCGGCTCTGAAAGCCCATATCGATGATGTTTCGTTGATTCGTTCGCACGCTGACACTTGTCGATGGCCCAGAATTGAAATCTGCAGCAATTTGCGGAAGGGTTGCGCTTCTGTCACGTTGAACGATTCTATTCATTCGTCGTTGGTCCCAGTCTTGCAGGATCTTTTTCTGGCCACAGCGATGCCCGAGATTTGATGTTTTACCCGATTTCTGATATTCACGGTACACTCGTGAAAGAGTTGTACGGGAAAATCCCCACTTCATCACTACCTCGGAGATGCTGTGCCCCATGGCTTGTGCGCCGACTATAATACCACGTTCAAACTCACTTAAATCTTGATAACCTGCCACTGTATCAGCATTAACCGATCTAACAACTGCGCCAGACATTTGTTGTCTTATATAGGCGTTTCCGACCGCAGCGGCGTATTCTGCTTGTTTACATTTTTCTGTATTTGAATACGCATGCCTATTCCAGTTTCCTTGGCGCTCCAGTGTATTTATCCCACTGTGAGACATGACGGTCATTGCCTTGATCGAAACATGTTTGCAGTTGCTTACGGACCATGAATGTTCCCAGGTGTGCACCTCTTCGTCTGAAGTAAATCGACGGGCACGAATGTCTTTCTTCAGGGCTCCAAAAATATGGAAGTCTAATGGGAAGAGGTGGGGACAGTATGGAGGATGTGTAAGGGCTTCGCAGCGAAACTTCAGCATCATGCTCTAGATAACTTTGGCCACATGTTGGCAGGCCCAATGGAAAACCGTTACACATCCTCCATATAGTACCAATCTCTCCTAATGAAAATTTCATTATTTTCGATCCCTGTAGAAAGATATTCGTGGCCGTCAACTTGCTTCCGATGAAGAGGTGCAAGACTGGGTACAGTCACGGTTCTGAACGCACCCGCAAAAATTTTTTGACGAAGGCGCCGACCGTCTTGTCTCACAGTAGGATGTATTAACATTTACGGCGATTACTTTAGAAATAATTAACAGTTTACTTACTTTTTTCCATCTGTCTGCCCTTATACTGTATGTGGGTATGTAATACAATGCTTCTGAAAAGATTCATAAATACGAAGTAGTAACGATGTTTCGAAGAAATCACTACATAACGCGCATGTTGAGGGTTACCCTTTATGTCTTGCTGAGAAATGACGCCCATGATGTAAATAATACAAGGGATGAAGTGATCAGAGGATTTAGGAAACCTTTTGAAGACTGGGTGAGTCACAGTGTCTATATACATTGTATAGCCTCAGATGCGAGTGAACCTGGACGTGACGCTCCGCGGGATTAGCCGAGCGGTTTAGGGTGCTGCAGTCATGGACTGTGCGGCCTGTCCCGGCGGAGGTTCGAGTCCTCCCTCGGGCGTGGATGTGTGTGTTTGTCCTTAGGATAATTTAGGTTAAGTAGTGTGTAAGCTTAGGGACTGATGACCCCAGCAATTAAGTCCCGGCGGAGGTTCGAGTCCTCCCTCGGGCGTGGATGTGTGTGTTTGTCCTTAGGATAATTTAGGTTAAGTAGTGTGTAAGCTTAGGGACTGATGACCTCAGCAATTAAGTCCCATAAGATTTCACACACATTTCAACATTTTTTTGAACCTGGTCGGTGATGAAGAATAACTCTTTCTGAATACTGGATACTGGTACCAGAGGGATAATAAAAGTGAAAACGAAAGACAGTAACAGTGAAAATAAACATCGTGGGCTTGTTCGAGGATCGACATTGATGGCCGAAGGCTGCCAGGATCGGCACTGTTTGTCGAAGGCTGCCCAAAATCTGTTAACAATTAGTTGTTTGGGAACAAGCACTACTGTAGCTACGATTGTCATTGCCCACAGCTAGTGGAACTTCAAACCTTAAGAGCTGTGTTTATAGACTAGTAGGGTACAAGTAGGTGTGGTCAAACTTCGAACTAGACAAAGAAACGAGGAAAGAAAATATTGGTATCTCCACACTGTGTGCTGCATCTTAATAATGTGGTTGTGAAAAATCTATCATACTGTCACACGTCCCTCAGCATAACCTAAGCAGCTTAACCAGTCAGACAGCTACACTTCAAGTCCTCAAAGGTTTGCTGCAGTATTACTAAAGGAACAGTGTCTACCGGTATACTGAAGAAGAGTCTGCTTTCTGTCATCCTAACACATCAAAATTGGTATCCGATCTTTGTACCTGAGTGTATAAGTAGATATTGTGAGGAGAAGACTGTACTGACCAAAAAACTGCCAGCAGTAAGGATACGACGCAGCAACAGCGATGTGAAGGTGAGACGACAACCGTACCACTGGAAATATCACATTTAATCCTTCTGAGGTGGATTACCGCCGCGAAATTAACTAGAGGAGATCTAAGGGTGAAGGCGCAATTTATCTCTTTCCAGCAAGCCAGATTAGCCGCACCTTAGGAGAGACTTGCCTCTGACGTCAATGAGGGCGTGCTTCTCTTACACGCGCGCTAGCGACCTTGTTATAGTCAACAGGACGTGGCTGCCCAGAACCTTCCTCCTATCTGGATGGCTTAGCCGGAAGAATAGCCGACGCAACGAAACTTCAGTGAAAGAAACTGTGACGTTAATGTTTAACAGTGAAGTCGTTACATTCTGAGTTAACAACCGGATTGGACAGGAATGGTGAAGGAAATCGGCAGTGCACTTTTTTAAAGCAACCATATCGGTAATCGTCTTAATCGATTTATGGAAATTACGGAAAACCTAAAAAAAGTATGGCTATAGAAGGATTTGAACCACACTTCCCACGAATGGCAACCATTGCGCCACCTCGCTCATCGAAACTGCTGTTGACAGAGCTTGTAATTGAGAAGGCAGTCACAGCATTGTCCTAGATTTATTTGCGTGTAGCTAACAACAGGCTGCCTCAAACATAATGCGTTTAAAGATGAGGAAAATAAAACTAATGCATACCAACAGTTAAACGCAGCTACTCTTGACTTCTCCATTTAAAACTTCTCAAATGAGAACAATGGTAATAAAAGGACCATAATATCTGTAAATTTAAGGATTGAAGTCTGGGATTAGTTAGTCTCTGTAAGAAGGGTGCCGTTTCCCAGATTGTCTAGCATGAATTATACATGGTGAAGACAAATTCGCGCAATCGGACTTTGCAGAGCGATTCGTCACAAACTAGCAATACAAAAATGTCTGTCACAAAATTTCGTCGTGCGGGTATTTCCGACAGTAAATGGACGTTAAAGATTGGCAATCTAGCAACACTGTAATCACATGTACAGTAACAGCTTCCGTCAGA
The DNA here is from genome assembly GCF_021461385.2 of Schistocerca piceifrons. NCBI lineage: Eukaryota > Metazoa > Arthropoda > Insecta > Orthoptera > Acrididae > Schistocerca > Schistocerca piceifrons. The sequence continues at coordinate 303,982,541 of NC_060149.1, forward strand.
ATACGCTTGTACTCCTGTGCAGTTGGTGCACTGGATAACGTTTTGGGTTAGCATGCAGGAGGTCGAGGGTTCGATTTTGAGTCGAGGCGTATTTATTTTAATTTGCTAATTTCATTGTATCATGCAATACTGTAATAGACACCGTTTCATAAGCCACACGTATCCGACGTTTGCACTGTTTCCCTAACAGTAATGGCTGTACGTTTCCACATTTTCATCGATGATAATAATAATAATAATAATAATAATAATAACGCATGGGGATACTTACTGAACATCATGCCCTGATCCAACTCAGTGTTGAAAGGCATAATTAGTGATTCCATGGTGACAATACATACAAATGGTAACCGAGTTCTGAAATTGTTTGCAAAGTACGTTGCTAGGCCTACTGGTGACGTAATGTCCTAACGAAATTTAATGGAGCTGAACGTGGCAAGGATAATAGTGGGTACTAATCGATGGGACTATTGGGGTAGAGAACACAGAAAGCAGGTCTGGAATCTAGTAGATGCGGTGTTGTGAAACACGTAACGTACACAGCGTGCAAAAGGCTTCTTTTAAAGCTGACCTATGGAAAACGATTGTACTTTCATTTCTGTGTTCGTAATACGTAAGTGCAAATGTTTTATAGAAGACCCACTGTAATCACTGTATAACGATTGAAACGCCAGATACCACGCAGAATACATTTAGCAAATAAAAACAAACATGCTTTGACGCAGAATCGATCCCTTTACCTCCTGCATGCTAACCCTAAACGCTATCCATTGCACCAAGTGCACGGAAGTGCTGCCGTTTGCTAACACAGGTAGTTACCATATATGTGATTTCAGTGGTTCCAGATTGCCAATCTTGAAGGCCCATTCACTGCCGGAAATATACGCGAGAAGAAATTTTGTGAGAGACATTTTCGTGTTGCTAGTATATGAGGACTCGCGCTGTGAAGACTGAGTGCTCGAATTTTTCTTCACCCTGTATGCTAGGTATTCATTTATTGTAAATTTACAGTGCCTATATTAAAACATTATTTCTCTTAGGAGCATGGCATACATTAACTGGAGAGTATCTTCTTCTTCAGCCTTTATCCCGTACCTACACCGGTATAAAATCTTGATTTGGGATATTAATGATACAGGGTGACAGAATCCCCTCCATCGCTACCCATTCCCACCCCCTCCCCCCTACAGCCCCCCACCCTCCATTGCAACCGGAAATGAAATTGTGTACCCCATAAATTTGCACCTAGCGTTAGCGGCGTAAAAGTGTGAGAATGCGTTCGTGATGTACATGAATCTTGTAGCTGAGGCGGGACGTGGGTACCAGCCCGGCAGTTACACTATGTCATCAAACGCATCCGGACACCTGGCTGAAAATGACATACAAGTTCGCGGCGCCCTCCATCGCGAATGCTGGAATTCAGTATGGTGATGGTCCACCCTGAGCCTTGATGATAGCTTCCACTCTCGCAGACATACGTTCAATCAGGTGCTGGAAGGTTTCTTGGGGAATGGCAGCTCATTCTTCATGGAGTGCTGCATTGAGGAGAGGTATCGATGTCGGTCGGTGAGGCCTGGCACGAAGTCGGCGTTCCTAAACATCTCAAAGGTGTCCTGTAGAATTCAGGTCGGGACTCTGTACAGGCCAGTACATTACAGGGATGTTATTGTCGTCTAACCACTCCGCCACAGGCCGTGCATTATTTACAGGTGCTCGACCTTGTTGAAAGAGGCAGTCGCCATCCCCGAATTGCTCTTCAACAGTGAGAAGCAAGAAGGTGCTTAAAACGTCAATGTGGGCCTGTGCTGCGATAGTGCCACGCAAAACAATGGGTACAAGCCCCTTTCATGAAAAACACTGACACACCATAATTCCACCGCCTCCAAATTCTACCGAGACTCTGCCATCGGGTCGCCACATTGTGTACCGTGCTTCGTCACTCCACACAACGTTTTTCCATTGTTCAGTCGTCCAGTGTTTACGCTCCTTACACCAAGTTAGACGTTGTTTGGCATTTACCGGCTTATGAGCAGCCGCTCGATAATGAAGTCCAAGTTTTCTCACTTCCCGCCTAACTGTCATAGTACTTGAAGGGGATCCTGATGCAGTTTGGAATTCCTGTGTGATGGTCTGGATAGATGTCTGCCTATTACACATTATGACCCTCTTCAACTGTCGGTGGTCTTTGTCAGTTAACAAACGGGGTCAGCCAGCACGCTTTTGTGCTGTACATGTTCCTTCACGTTTCCACTTCACTATCACATCGGAAACAGTTGACCTAGGGGTGTTTAGGAGTGTGTAAATCTCGCTTACAGACGTATGATACAAGTGACACCCAATCACCTGACCAAGTTCGAAGTCCGTGAGTTCCGCGGAGCGCCGCATTCTGCCCTCTCACGATGTCTCATGACTACTGAAGTCGCTGATATGAAATATCTGACAGTAGGTGGCAGCAAAATTCACGTAATATGAAAAACGTATGTTTTTTGGGGTGTACGGATACTTTTGATCACATAGTGTACCTACCCGCCTAGAAACCACATCCAGGGTGGCTGACACAGCGGCCTTCGTCTTTAATCCGACGGTGGATGCGTTCCGGGACCGGCGCATGTCCCTAAATCCCGAAAGCGGCGCGATAATGCTAGCGCCTGTTCCGACATATATTAACTGGAGAATATGTCGGTACAATACCTTTTTTTGGGTACAGAATTTTTGCTTGTCATTAAATGCTGCAGGTAAAGTACAGTTCATACTGTACGTATACTTCTCTTTTCCAGATTAACCAACATGTAGCAAATAAATAATGTACTGAATAATAACTCTGCAGTAATTAATTGCATTAGATAGTGACCCACGTGAATATAAATTTAAAGCTATGACCAAGGTGTATATGCAGAGTCTTTATTTACGCATGAGTGAGGCAGTGTATTCGACAGTACGTTTAGGATGCAACCTACAGCTGTTCTATGTTAAGACTTTGAACATTTCTGATCCCTTCTGGATATAAAATTTTTTGAACACATTTCTCTAGGTAACTTATTTAAGTGATCAACATCGCAAAATCATAAGTTAATGTAAGTGCGAGATAAACCATTACGAATGTGAAATGCTGCCACATTAATAACCGGTATAAACCTCAGAATGATGAATGCAAACATGCAAACGTGCTTGCAATGTATTGTACAGGTGGCAGATGTCAGTGTGTGGGATGGGATTCCATACCTGTTGCACTTGGTGGCTCAATAAAGGGACGATTAACGCTGTTTGTGGTTGACGTTGGAGTTGTCGTCCAATGATGTCCCATACGTGCTCGACTGGAGACAGATCTGCTGATCTGGCAGGCCAAGGCAACATGACAACGCTCTGTACTGGGTTACAACAGCGGTATATGGGTGGGCGTTATACTGTTGGAAAACACGCCCTGGATAAATGAAAAGACAACAGGTCCCCAAACTGACGTACAAATTTGTAGTCAAGATGCGTGGGATAACGACGAGAGTGCTCCTGCTGTCATACGAAATCGCATTCTTGACCATAACTCCAGGTGAGGTCCAGTGTGTCAAGCATGCAGGCAAATTGGTAGCAGACCCTCAACTGGCTTCCTTGTAACCAACACGAGGTCATCACTGACACCAATGAAATCGCAGATGGCGGTGGTTTGGGGTCAGTGAAATGCACGCTACATGGCGTCTAGCTCGGAACTGTCCTTGAAGTAATTGATTTGTAACAGTTTATTGTGTCACTGTGGTGCCAACTGCTGCAATACGTGGTCGCCAGGAGCCCAGTGTTCTTGCGACTGTACATTCTCGTGCTCAGTGCTGCCAGCAATTATGTACAGTAGTTACATTACCACCAAGTTTTTCTGTAATATCGCAGAAGGAACATCCATTTTCTCGTAGACCCATTACCCGAAATCGTTCAAACTCATCGAGGTGTTGATAATGGCGTCTTTGTCGCCTTAAAGGCATTGTTGACTAACATCAACTCACCTCGTCCACTCTGGAGGGTAACTAAAGCGCACGACTGTTACAGCGTGTATTTAAAGCAAACCTGATTTTGATCTTCATAGTGGCGACACTAATACCAGTCTCATGCGACTGGCCTGAGATTTGAGTAGACATCACGCCTACCACTGTTGATCATGTCGCACAACTCCCTCTTGGTGTTGCAGTTTTTTTTACGTCAGTGTAATGTGTTCCAGCGGACATGTGTTTTCTGCACCATGATACTCCGTTGACAGTTGCCTACATATAGTTGCCCTTCCATCATAAGACAGTTGTGGTTCAAAAATGGCTCTGAGCACTATGGGACTTAACATCTGTGGTCATCAGTCCCCTAGAACTTAGAACTCCTTAAACCTAACTAACCTAAGGACATCACACACATCCATACCCGAGGCAGGATTCGAACCTGCGACCGTAGCAGTCGCGCGGTTCCGGACTGAGCCACTAGAAACGCTAGACCACCGCGGCCGGCAGACAGTTATGTTCTTCCAATGTCTGTAATCAGTGTTTTAACTTCCCGAACCTATTTAGAACACACTATGTAAATTTTACTTGTTTTACATGGAGGCGTATTATTGCATACCTGTGTCATGACGATTAGAATCGCGATTAATAGCGTCACAATGAAAACAGTTATTTTAATCGTCAGTAACAACAGTTCAAAATGGTTCAAATGGCTCTGAGCACTATGGGTTCAAAAATGGTTCAAATGGCTCTGAGCACTATGGGACTTAACATCTATGGTCATTAGTCCCCTAGAACTTAGAACTACTTAAACCTAACTAACCTAAGGACATCACATAACACCCGGTCATCACGAGGCAGAGTGAGCACTATGGGACTTAACTTCTAAGGTTATCAGTCTCCTTGAACTTAGAACTACTTAAACCTAACTAACCTAAGGACATCACACACATCCATACCCGAGGCAGGATTCGAACCTGCGACCGTAGCGGTAGCGCGGTTCCAGACTGTAGCGCCTAGAACCACTCAGCCACCCCGGCCGGCAGTAACAACAGTGATGAAATGGTAAATTTCAAATTTTGCGCCATAGCCGATGCTTTGTGTGGAAATATCGACAACGCACCCGACTGTGTAACTTACGGAAGCATATAAATTGAAGCCTATGAGCATATTCTGTAGTATGTAATACTATGTGCGCTCTACCATTCGAGACATCTAACTGACTGTTAGGTTACAAATGGAGTGTGTACTGAGGACTATTAGAATGTGTCAGCACGAATAACTATGATCTGTCTTATACAAAAGAAACAGGTGGGAATGCAGCTTTACGTCATGGCGGAACGTAACGATATATTCCACAAAACAGACATTGAAAAAAAGCTAAAAACTAGCATTTAACTAGCACCAAGGACACCTAGTGAAAACGTTTTGGTCAGTAAACACAAAAGTTTGCTCCAGGAATATCACAGGCAAGTTTCTTGAGACTTCAAAAACTATCGCGGTTATAAAAACCGATGAAACGTTGCTAACTGCTAAGAAATGTGATGTACTTTATCCTTTAGGTAGCAATTCTTGAACCCATCTCTACGAATGGAGTGATATATGTAAATTGTCGGTATGAGAGAAATAAACTTCCAGTAGAGGATGAGTGCAATGTGCCACCTCACTACCATTTCTACGTGAAAAAGACGTGTAATTGTTGTTACATTGCATTGTTATTGTCCACATAACGGTCCAAGAAAGTGTTTGTACCTTTCTTGCTTGCCGAAATATGTACATGTCGAATTACTCATGCTTGATCCTCAATGCAGGAGAGAACTGCAGGCGCCAAGAAGCTGCCGACATATCGCGGTGAAATGATAAATTTTCCGGACAGTTTGTCATCCAAACCAACAGCAAGCGTGATTTTATATCAATACATCATAGCAGTGATGTTCGTCATTCGTGCAGCATTTCCTTTTCAAGTCTCAATACTTTGCGTTTTCGTTTGTAGTTCTGCCTGTGCCCGCAGCCGTGGCCGAGCGGTTTTAGGCGCTTCAGTCCGGAACCACGCGACTGCTACGGTCACAGGTTCGAATCCTGCCTCGGTCATGGATGTGTGTGATGTCCTTAGGTCAGTTAGGTTTAAGTAGTTATAAGTCTAGGGGACTGATGACCTCAGATCCCAGTCCCATAGCGCTCAGAGCCATTTGAACCACTTAGTTCCGCCTATTGTCGACACTAACAGACAACATCGATCATGCAGGATATACATCGTCTGTAAATGCAACTGGGACCGTTCGAAGCCACGTTAGTTTTGTATGATACCCACCGAGGGAAATGTCGTAGAGGATAGCACATTGGGTTCTCATTCAGGATGAGTGGAGTTTAAATCCATCTTCGGTCATTCTGATTTTGTTTTCAGTGGTTTTCTTAAAAAGAATGAGGTGAATGCAGAAGAGGTTCTTTTGCAAAAAGTACGGCCACTTGTCTTCCCCACTCTTCCAATCTCTGAGTTTCTGCTCTGAGTATAATGAATAACCTCGCCGCCGACGGGATGTTAAATTTTAATATTCGTTTTTCTTTTACTTTATTATAACACAGGAAACGTTACGGAGATCATTCTCGTCCGGGTAGTTGGAACTACTTGAACAGGTATTTAGATCAAGTTCAACCTACAATTCCATGTAAGAATTTCAATATCAATTTATATATGTCGTGAACGGATCAAAACCTAAGCTCTCAAAGTAATTATTTTGTGTTGCATTACAGCGGCGAAATAAACGAGATTTTCCTCCACCTTGGACTCAACACTGACCTTTGTCACCCTATTTTAGAGGGTTGGGTTGTTTTGGGAGAAGAGACCAAACAGTGAGGTAATCGGTCTCATAGGATTAGGGAAGGACGGGGAAGTCGGCCGTGCGCTTTCAGAGGAACCATCCCGTCATTTGTCTGGAGCGATTTGGAGAAATCATGGAAAACTTAAATCAGGATGGTTGGACTCGGGATTGAACCGTCGTCCTCCCGAATGTGAGTCCAATGTGCTAACCACTGCGCCACCTCGCTCGGTCCCCTGTTTTAGAATACAAGCAAATATGCAGCGGTAAAATGACCACGCGTCATGCAGGAACTAAGTGGTCCGAATCCTCGTACAGTCATTCCAACATTTGTTTTTATGTTCTACGAACGATTCCAAGAGGGAGCAGAAAAAGAGGTAACATTCGTAGCTGAAGAGTCAACAAGTAGAGCTGAGGAGACTGTTCGCGTGTCTTGTGTTTGCCGCCCGAGGTGGCGCAATAGTTTCTACACTGGACTGATTCAGGAGGTTCAGATCCGCGTCCGGCCACCCAGATTTAGGTATTTCGTAATTTCACTCAATTGCTCCAGAAAAAGTGCTCGATCGATTTCCTTCCCCGTCCCTGAAACATTCCGAGCTCGTGCTCCGTCTCTAATGAACCCGATATCGACGGTACGTGAAACCCTGCTCATCCAATTCTTTTTATTCATGTGTTGTTGTGAGACAGGTTTCTTAAATACGGGTATTTATGGCCTCTGCGTGTGTATAAGCAGATAAGTACCGATTAAATTCGCTAGCAGGCCCGGGTATAGCGTACACACAAGCAGTTTGTTTCATCAACCACTGCAGTTCCTGGCACACGCGCAACTTCACTACAGGCAACCATCTCCGTCAATGTAGAACACACCCAGTAACGGCATTTTTAAAACCCACCTCTGCACCGTAGGTGGCTATCAATGTTGTGACACAGACTCTAAAAGACACTGCTGCCGTAGTACGACGGAGGCACCGCAACAGATCAAGGGCTACGAGAGCAAGCCGACATTTACGGGTGTTGGTAAGCACTGTGCAGCGTAGCGTAATATACATTTTCATAGAAACCATTCCTGTACCAACTAACGGAGACTAAGTTTACAGAAGCAATCCTATAAATCATTGCGGAGTTTCCTGAAGGGACGTTAGAATTTAACGTCCCGCTTCGTCGTACCCGCTATAACTGGAGCACTAGTTAGTATGTGACAGGAAACTGGCAGTAAGCATCTTTTAATCAACCATCCTTGCATTCGCTGAAAAGTTAAGTCATTATGGTCGTTTGGGAATTAGAATACTAGTCTATTGCCTTATTCAAAAAAATGTTCAAATGTGTGTGAAATCTTATGGGACTTAACTGCTAAGGTCATCAGTTCCTAAGCTTACATACTACTAAACCTAAATTATGCTAAGGACAAACACACACACACACATGCCCGAGGCAGGACTCGAACCTCCTCCGGGACCAGCCGCACAGTCCATGACTGCAGCGCCCTAGACCGCTCGGCTAATTCCGCGCGTATTGCCTTATTCACACTGCCGTTTACACTGATCAGAAATTCAGGTTTTTCCTCTATATCTTAGGACGTACAATTAACGCCACATGCACTTTTAACAGGAAAAGGAACAGTTAACGCGCTGTTGCGCTATTTAGATCATTATCGAGAAGATTCTAACAGTGTACGCTCAAGAAATTGTGCAACAGAGGGCGGAGATTGTCCAGTGTAGATAAAGGCCCCCCAACGGCTGCAGCAGACATTACTCTGCTTCCTGTCACTGACGCACACCGCCAACAGATCTTTATTTCCGTTTTTCTATGTACAGCTTATAGATAAACGGTTGAACGAATGTTCTTTAAGCCACTCACTTAGTGAAAGAATTACATTTCTTTAAGATTCTTTCAATGAATCTCAACGTGGCAACTGATTTCCTGCAACTATTCCTACTTTACTCCCTCTTACTCCCTCCCCCCCCCCCCCCCTCGCCACCACCACCACCACGGGAGGTTTCTATTTGTTGCTTTCAGCGAAGATTTATCACTAATAGCGTAAGTGAACAGCAATGGATAACTTCGCCTATTTACACTGATGAGCTATGTGGTGTCACCGCCAAACATCACATTTGCTAGGTAGTAGCCTTTAAATCGGCCGCGGTCCGTTAGTATACGTCGGACCCGCGTGTCGCCACTATCAGTGATTGCAGACCAAGCGCCGCCACACGGCAGGTCTAGAGAGACTTCCTAGCACTCGCCCCAGTTGTACAGCCGACTTTGCTAGCGATGGTTCACTGACAAAATACCCTCTCATTTGCCGAGACGATAGTTAGTATAGCCTTCAGCTACGTTATTTGCTACGACCTAGCAAGGCGCCATTACCAGTTACTATTGATGCTGTAAAACATGTACCGTCAAGAGCGATGTTCACCAATTATGGATTAAAGTTAAGTATTCCACAGCTACGTCCTTTTTTGCTAGTCTCATTTCCTTGACCTGTTCCAGACCTCACGCCAGCCTGCGTGAGCTAAAACGCGTGCCTTTCGGCTTCCTCTCATAGTGGGTTGGCCGTCTTGCCAATCCACAACAAGCCAAAGCGCTATACCACTTGTCACAGCGAGATGGAATCTCGCCTTGTGGTACTGCGGGCACTTGAAACGGTAAGGGAATTGTATGGGAGGAGCAGGGACGAATGGGGAATAATTCTAGCGAAGATACAAGTCACAAGTGGAGAAATCCGCTGACATAAACGAATCTGACGAGGAGCGGATTGTTATGACACGACCCCTGCGAACGAGCACCTCGGAAACGACCGATCTGGTCTGCTGTTTGCGTGCTGCTGGCAGGAGCATCAGTCACGGTGGAACGACAAGTACACGACAGGGTGTTGGACCTCCACGCCTCATCACAGGAGATGCGGGTTGAAGGATTGTCCGACATACACTATGTGATCAAAAGTATCCGGACACCTGGTTGAAAATGACTTACAAGTTCGTGGCGTCCTCCATCGGTAATGCTGTAATTCAGTATGGTGTTGGCCCACGCATAGCCTTGATGACAGCTTCCACTCTCGCAGGCATACGTTCAATGAGGTGCTGAAAAGGTTCTTGGGGAATGGCAGCCCATTATTCACGGAGTGCTGCACTGAGGAGAGGTAGCGATGTAGGTCGGTGAGGCTTGGCACGAAGTCGGCGTTCCAAAACATCCCAAAGATTTTCTATAGGATTCAGATCAGGACTCTGTGCAGGCCAGTCCCTTAAAAGGATGTTACTGTCGTGTAACCACTCCGCCACAGGCCGTGCATTATGAAAAGGTGTTAGATCGTGTTGAAAGATGCAATCGACATCCCCGAATTGCGCTTCAACAGTGGGAAGCAAGAAGGTGCTTCAAACATCATTGTAGGCTTGTGCTGTGATAGTGCCACGCGAAACAACAAGGGGTGCAAGCTGCCTCCATGAAAAACACGAACACACCATAACACCATCGTCTCCGAATTTTACTGTGGCACGACACACGCTGGCAGATGAGGTTCACCGGGAATTCGCCATACCCACACCCTGATATCGGATCGCCACATTGTGTACCGTGCTTCGTCACTCCACACACCGTTTTTCCACTGTTGAATCGTCCAACGTTTACGCTCCTTACACCAAGCAAAGCGTCGTTCGGCATTTATCGGCATGATGTGTGGCTTATGAGCACCCGCTCGACCATGAAATCCAAGTTTTCTCACCTCCCGCCTAACTGTCATAGTACTTGCAGTGGATCCTGATGCAGTTTGGAATTCCTGTGTGATGAACTGGATAGATGTTTGCCTATTACACATTACAACCCTCTACAACTGTCGGCGGTCTCTGTCAATCAACAGACGAGGTCGCTTTTGTGCTGTACGTGTCCCTTCACATTTCCACTACACTATCACATCTGAAACACTTGACCTTGGGATGTTTAGGAGTGTGAAAATCTCGCTTACAGACGTATGACACATTCACACCCAATCACCTGACCACGTTCGAAGTCCGTGAGTTCCGCGGTGCGACCCATTCTGCTCTCTCACGATGTCTAATGACTACTGAGGTCGCTGATATGGAATATCTGGTAGTAGGTGGCAGCATAATGCACCTAATATGAAAAACGTATGTTCTGCGGGGAATCCAGATTCTTTTGATCAAATAGAGTATGGGCGGCGATGTGTAGCATGTCTGACGACAGAGCACAATGTTGGTGCATCCACAAATATCTTGGAGCACACCGTTAGGCACATGTTGTTTAACACTGAGCAGACGATCCTTATGTGTACCATCGTTGACGCCACATGGTCAATTACGATTGCAGTCCTGGATGTGGTGTTTCGGTGGTTTGTAACATGTTGCTGTTGTTGTGGTCTTCAGTCGAGAGACTGGTTTGATGCAGCTCTCCATGCTACTCTGTCCTGTGCAAAGTTCTTCATCTCCCAGTACTTACTGCAACCTACATTCTTCTGAACCTGCTTAGTGTATTCATCTCTTGGTCTCCCCCTACGATATTTACCCTCCACGGTGCCCTCCAATACTATATTGGTGATCCCTTGATGCCTCAGAGTATGCCCTGCCAACCGATCCCTTCTTCTAGTCAAGTTGTGCCACAAACTTCTCTTCTCTCCAATTCTTTTCAATACCTCCTCATTAGTTATGTGATCTACCCATCTAATCTTCGGCATTCTTCTGTAGCACCACATTTCGAAAGCTTCTATTCTCTTCTTGTCTAAACTATTTATCGTCCACGTTTCACTTCCATACATGGCTACACTCCATACAAATACTTTCAGAAACGACTTCCTGATACTAATCTATACTCGATGTTAACAAATTTATCTTCTTTAGAAACGCTTTCATTGCCACTGCCAGTCTACATTTTATATCCTCTCTAGTTCGACCATCATCAATCATTTTGCTCCCCAAATAGCAAAACTCATTTATTACTTTAAGCGTCTCATTTCCTAATCTAATTCCCTCAGCATCACCCGATTTAATTCGACTACATTCCATTATCCTCGTTTTGCTTTTGTTGATGTTCATCTTATATCGTTCTTTCAAGACACTGTCCATTCCGTTCAGCTGCTCTTCCAGGTCCTTTGCTGTCTCTGACAGAATTACAATGTCATCGGCGAACCGAAAAGTTTTTATTTATTCTCCATGGATTTTAATTCCTACTCCGAATATTTCTTTTGTTTCGTTTACTGCTTGCTCAATATACGGATTGAATAACTTCGGGGATTGGCTACAACCCTGTCTCACTCCCTTCCCAACCACTGTTTCCCTTTCATGCCCCTCGACTCTTATAACTGACATGGTTTCTGTACAAATTGTAAATAGCTTTTCGCTCCCTGTATTTTACCCCTGCCACCTTCAGAATTCGAAAGAGAGTATTCTAGTCAACATTGTGAAAAGCTTTCTCCAAGTCTACAAATGCTAGAAACGTAGGTTTGCCTTTTCTTAATATATTTTCGAAGATAAGTCGAAGGGTCAGTATTGACTCACGTGTTCCAGCATTACTACGGAATCCAAACTGATTTTCCCCGAGGTCGGCTTCTACCAGTTTTTCCATTCGTCTGTAAAGAGTACGTGTTAGTATTTTGCAGCCGTGACTTATTAAACTGATAGTTCGGTAATTTTCACATTTGTCAACACTCGTTTTCTTTGGGATTGGAATTATTACGTTCTTCTTGAAATCTGAGGGTATTTCGCCTGTCTCATACATCTTACTCACTAGATAGTAGAGTTTTTTTACGCCTGGTTCTCCCAAGGCTGTCAGTAGCTCTAATGGAATGTTGTCTACTCCCGGGGCCTTGTTTCGACTTAGGTCTTTCAGTGCTCTATCAAACTCTCCACGCAGTATCATATCTCCTATTTCATCTTCATCTACATTCTCTTCCATTTCCATAATATTGTCCTCAAGAACATCGCCCTTGTATAGACCCTCTATATACTCCTTCCACCTTTCTGCTTTCCCTTCTTTGCTTAGAACTGGGTTTCCATATGAGCACTTGATGTTCATGCAAGTGGTTCTCTTTTCTCCAAAGGTCTCTTTAATTTTCCTGTAGGCAGTATCCATCTTACCCATATTGATATGCACCCCTAAAACCTTACATTTGTCCTCTAGCCATCACTGCTTAGCCATTTTCCACTTCCTGTCGATCTCATTTTTGAGACGTTTGTATTCCTTTTTGCCTGTTTCATTTACTGCATTTCTATATTTACTCCTTTCATCAATTAAATTCAATTTATCTTCTGTTACCCAAGGATTTCTATTAGCCCTCGTCTTTTTACCTACTTGATCCTCTGCTACCTTCACTATTTCGTCTCTCAAAGCTACCCATTCTTCCTCTACTGTATTTCTTTTCCCCATTTTTGTCAATCGTTCCCTAATGCTCTCCCTGAAGCTCTCTACAACCTCTGGTTCTCTTAGTTTATCCAGGTCCCATTTTCTCAAATACCCACCTTCTTGCAGTTTCTTCAGATTTAATTTACAGTTCATAACCAATAGATTGTGGTCAGAGTACACATCTGCCCCTGGAAATGTCTTACAATTTAAAACCTCGTTCCTAAATCTCTGTCTTAGCATTATATAATCTATCTGATACCTTCTAGTATCTCCAGAATTCTTCCATGTATACAGCCTTCTTTCATGATTCTTGAACCAAGTGTTAGCTATGATTAAGTTATGCTCTGTGCAAAATTCTACCAGGCATCTTCATCTTTCATTTCTTCCACCCAGTCCATATTTACCTACTACGTTTTCTTCTCTCCCTTTTCCTACTGTCGAATTCCAGTCACCCATGACTATTAAATTTTCGTCTCCCTTCACTATCTGAATAATTTCTTTTATCTCATCATACATTTCATCAATCTCTTCGTCATCTGCAGAGCTAGTTGGCATATAAACTTGTACTACTGTAGTAGGCGTGGGCTTCGTGTCTATCTTGGCCACAATAATGCGTTCACTATGCTGTTTGTAGTAGCTTAGCTGCACTCCTGTTTTTTTATTCATTATTAAACCTACTCCTGCATTACCCCTATTTGATTTTGTATTTATAACCCTTCAGTCACCAGACCAGAAGTCTTGTTCCTCCTGCCACCGAACTTCACTAATTCCCAATATATCTAACTTTAACCTATCCATTTCCCTTTTTAAATTTTCTAACCTACCTGCCCGATTAAGGGATCTGACATTCCACGCTCCGATCTGTAGAACGCCAGTTTTCTTTCTCCTGATAACAACGTCCTCCTGAGTAGTCCCTGCCAGGAGATCCGAATGGGGGACTATTTTACCTCCGGAATATTTTACCCAAGAGGACGCCTTCACTATTTAACCATACAGTATAGCTGCATGCCCTCGAGAAGAAGACAGCTGTAGTTTCCCCTTGCTTTCAGCCGTTCGCAGTACCAGCACAGCTAGACCGTTTTGGTTAGTGTTACAAGGGCAGGTCACTCAATCATGCAGACTGTTGCCCCTGCAACTACTGAAAAGGCAGCTGCCCTTCTTCAGGAACCACACGTTTGTCTGGCCTCTCAACAGACACCCCTCCGTTGTGGTTGCACCTACCGTACGGCTATCTGTATCGCTGAGGCACGCAAGCCTCCCCAACAACGGCAAGGTCCATGGTTCATGGGAAGAGGGGGGGGGGGGGGTTGCAACGTACGTTACGTAAATACCGGGTTCATGACCACGTCAGATATACGCTACGCAAACATTTAGAAAACATTCTCACAGTTGCACATGCGGCTTACTCCAGACACATGTAGATTGGGTACACAGATTCATTCCATCCATGGAGGAGAGTAAGAGACTGATGACCTTAGATGGTTAGTCTCTTTAAAACCATAATAATAAGCACAATTATTATCCTCACCTTCATATCATCGAAGAAATTAAAATTTTTCTGAAGAAACTACAGGTACCTACGATTCATGGGCCACATTGTATTTGCGTATTAGTTTTATTTCTCGGGAGCAGTGTTCCCTAATACATCTGACACCTAAATTTTTTTTCCAGTATCCGGTCACACGACAGTTAATATCTTAAATAAGTTTTGCGTGGATCCATGAGGTGTGTTCAGGTGGAAGACGTCAGCCTGCTGAAGCAGATGTCTAAGATCAGGTTCCTCCGTGTCTCGTGGTTTAACGTGTCTTATATAATGAAGATCTTAATAAATTCAGCACCAGACCTTTCTGAAACTGCTGTATCCAACCCTGTCTATGAGAATTCGCATTTCGCATTCCCGACGGTCTCGTCAATTACCGGTACGCTGTTCCGGGGCTATAATGGTCTTGGCGTAACTCAGTTCATGATTATTCAGCAGGCAGAGCTCGGTGATAGCTGATTTTCCAGGCTGCTTCATTCGTGAGTGTCGCTGGTGCTCCGCGACTTCCCTAATAGTCTACCCGTGTACCACGTGCCAGACTGATACTGTATGCAACATACTCTCGGTTTCGGGCGGCCTAGATCATCTTCAACGGTACGGAGTAGATTATTTGAATCTGTTGGTGGTCGTGATATAGTGCAAATGGCACATCTTTGTAAAGATCTACAATCTACTCTAGAGATTGAGCGGTGGGGAGAGGGAAGGGGAGGGGAGACACGTTTCCTCTACAAATGATATTAATTCTTTTGATCATTTTCTGCTTACTTACGTCTAAAGCCCTGAAGAAAATTTGAGATCTCTACATTTTCTGCGTGGGCTGTCATGAACTTTTTAAAAGCATCTTCATGGATGTGAAATTTACCTTGAAAACAATATTTTACCACGGCGTGATATTTCCCAGTAGACTGAAAAGTCAGAAGCGATCCAACAAGCGTGAAAGACAAGCAAAGACAAGGACGCCCAGTCAACACAGACTACTGATGCCAACACGGAGTGAGATCGTAAACCGATTTTCAATAATTGACGCTTGACTGGTAGTGAAGTGACCAGCAAATGCTTGCTAGCCATAGTGCTGCGTATAGTATGATTTATAATAGGTTCAAGTTTCATAAGGTCTGTAGAACTTAGTGACGAGAAATGAAGACATTCATATCAGAAGCTGTCAGAGGCTACTGGAGTGTCATTCTAATGAAGGTGAAACACGTTTTAAATGAATGATCGCTTGAAATGAAATATGGGCTCATCATTGTGTAACAGAGAACAAACGCCAGAGTATGGAACGGAAGCACTCCGGATCTCCATAACTATACTGGAAAAGTGCCTCCCACAGTATTTTGGGAGGCACAAGGCCAATCCTGGTACTGCAAACCCTGGAAATTTTAAGGAGAGAGAGAAGATATCCTAAATTTTGGGCATTCAAACGATTTGATGCAGATTTGAGAAATGACACCTTAATTGTCTACACGTTAATACTCACGTTTCAGTGTTTCTCTGTATTAAAGGGATTAGAAATATTGTAATACTATATTTACTATTTCAAAATACACACACACACACACACACACACACACACACACAACACTACATTATAAAACCTCCAGATGTCATACGATAAGTAAATAAACAAATGCAGTTAATTTCTGGAACGTTATCTGCTGCTTGTGCCCATATAATTACTCACGTGAGATGGGAAATGATAGACACACCATACGTCTTCTGCAAGTTCGCTTTCCACCGTTTCTGACAGTTAAGTTCCTGATCAGAATAAGATGGTGCTAA
Organism: Schistocerca piceifrons; assembly: GCF_021461385.2. Classification (NCBI taxonomy): domain Eukaryota; kingdom Metazoa; phylum Arthropoda; class Insecta; order Orthoptera; family Acrididae; genus Schistocerca; species Schistocerca piceifrons. The sequence continues at coordinate 303,998,989 of NC_060149.1, forward strand.
TGCAAATTTTGTCCAAAACGGCGATTTGGTGGGAAATAAAGAGAGCAGTTCCGTTTTATAGGCCACGAAGTTGTTCAGGTAAACATTCCAGAGAAAATTTATGATGGCGAACGTTATTGTGCTGCAGGCGGTTGCATAATCAAAAAGTAGGAAAAATTAACAATTCTTCTTTAAGATACAATTTTTAATAAACTATTCTACCTATGTCAAAATTGCGATAACTATCGCCGAAATCTTTAAAAACGATGACACGATATAATAACAGAGGAACTGTGCTGCTGTAAAGGTACATAGTGTCTATCATTCTCAGCTGAGATGCTTTAACTTGATGTGGTGGTCTCTCTTCTAAATAGAAAGCCTGATTTGTCGTCGAAGACAGGATTTAATTCAACGTTCCACTCTGACGACGGTACAGCGAAATAGATGTAGCACTGAACGAAAGAAGAATCTGTCGCGCGTAGTTCGTAGAGGACTTTTCAAACGCGGGACAACTTAAGTCTGACCATGTATCAGTAGTCATCCCAGTGTTCGCCTGAAGTGACATGGGAAATATCTGCTCCCTAAATCAATCGTTTTAGGTGACCACATGGAAAATAATCCAAAAGAACATACAAGGCACGGAATTTAATATCCCTTACTTATTCATTTCTCATGGTAGATTCCGTTTATAACTTCTCGAAGTATGTGACCATACTGCATAACCCACAGGATTTGATGGGGTTTGTCCCGTTGTGCCTGAATTAGTGTTTTGAATACTCGTTTTTAGACGCGCTGGAAACACATTTTGAGCTATTAGTTCACTCATACTGTGTATACAGTTTGACCTACTATACAGTCACCTAAAATTGCAGCCCACCTACTAATCTCGTTCTGCTGATCATGTCTAGCAAAGATTTTACCTTGAAGATTTACATCCTCTCACAATTGTTAATTGTGAAAAGTAGTTTGTCCATCTTTTATAAGTGCTGTGTCAGCTATCATCAAGACTGAAGACAGAGCCAGGGGATTGGCAAATTGTGAAACAAACACGTGGTGAAGTTTTTTATGGTAGCCGGTCGTAGGCAAAAAGACTCTGTTCACAGCGACGATGATACGGATTAATGAACTGCTAGTGGAGTAGTACTCACGCGTAAAAGAAATATATCTAATGCTACGGCTATATGTCGTGCGCAGAATGTGTTCTTCCGTGTCACCAGTATGACGGAATTTTTGACTACTTTGATCCACCATTTGTCTCTAACAACAAGATGACGATAAGCTGCTGGGAAGGTCTGATACACGGCTTTCTTCGCTCTGGAAACGCTTTTTGACACGGCCCTGTAGCTTCGCATCCCGTACCATGCCATCAGGTCCTAGACACACACACACACAAATCATAACTGTTCACGCATGAAATGAATATAATGACGTGGTTAGATGAAAGGTTTATAAGTCAATTACTCTTACGCAAGTGAGACGTTCAAGAGAGACTAAATTCAAATGTACCAAGTATCAAATGTGAACACGTCTCATCAGCGACACATCGCCATCAAGAGTACAACGAGTAAATCACGAATGTTTCTTTTCTCGATAATGTCATTCGAGTATCCAGCTAAAGGAATTTTGGTTACTGGTTAAATTTTTATAGTTGGATTTTACCTCAAAATGCACTAAAAGTTTGTTAAAGTATTTGTTTTGCAACAGGTATAAAGCATGTCAATAGCGGTTGTCGTGAACTTGCGTGACCTGTTCCTTTCCTCTGTCGCGTGGATCGCTCTCTGTCTGCTCAGCGTGTTTCGCCGTAGTTACATCAGAGGTACCGCGTGAATCGAATGCCAACAGAGGTTGCATTGAGGCAGAGAAACAAATTATAACTTAACTTCTCATCGACACTGACATCATTACATAGGGGCAAAGACAGCAAAAGCCATGGTCTTGTTACAGGATAAATCCTGGGATTTGCGTGACGAAATTTAGGTGAAGTAATTTAGGGTACGTATGAGGAATTAAAAGAGTTTAATTTCAGGGAGACATCCCTGCTTATCCATAACATATGGATATTTGAATGTCAATGTCAAAATAAGTACAGGGTCTTTAACAACCTTTTGGTTATCATTTTGTTGCATTTATTTCGGAATTGAGATTAGTTGTAGGCGATAATGTTGTACCTAGAGATAGCGTACCAAGGGACACATAATGTTATTATGTTAGTAGTTCACTCTAGTGACTGATTTTAGATTATGCAGTAGAGACCGCCATAAGTAGTTTCCATCAGTTTCTACGATTTTTGTCGTTGATAGACATGAGCTTGTGTTTGGAACTGCGTTTGTAAATATTTCACGTTTCACACGTTTACACAATTGTATTAAAGGTATTTGGAACGTATTGCTAATTTTTCAGTTACAGAATCCAGTGGTGTGTAAAATCCTATATGTTTTTAGAATTATTTATACAGGGTGTCTCGGGAGGAAAGGTCAATATTTTGCGCAGGCATTATAAGTAACCCTGAACAAAAAATGTTATATGAGCATAGGTCCGCCGGCCGCTGTGGCCGAGCGGTTCTAGGCGCTTCAGTCCGGAACCGCGCTGCTGCTACTGTCGCAGGTTCGAATCCTGCCTCGGGCATGAATGTGTGTGGTGTCCTTAGGTTAGTTAGGTTTAAGTAGTTCGAAGTCTAGGGGACTGACGACCTCAGATGTTAAGTCCCATAGTGCTTAGAGCTATATGAACCATTTGAACATAGGTCCGCAAATGCTTCGTTAGGGAGGTATGGGTATTGAAAGGAACTTTAATTCTGCAAAATTGATGTGCACAACGTGAACGTATACGCAATACAACTGGACTGTAACGTGATTTTCTTGAAAACAATGCTACAGAGAAGTACAGTTATGTTACACATTTTTACATATGTTTATTTACTTTGCCTTTAGTACATAATGCATTACAACATGCATGTTACATGTATTCAGCTGAAAAAGACGTACCACGTCTTTTACAAACGGCTTTAACACTTATCGTACAGATGTTGTACAGTTCACAGATCAGGTTCGAATATCCCTCCGTGAACGTCAGTGCACTTTTGCACTCTAACGATAACATGTTGTGTTGCTTGTTCAGTTGCCTGTAGTTGGTTCCTAATCAAATCAGAAGCGTCCATGATGCGACGAAGCAGTTCGCTGATTGATAATAAATGGACCTATCAAAAGGTTACCGATCATGCCGCACCAAAAATTTATAGCAAAACGAACTTGGAAATTACTATCCACTGAAGAGTGTGTACTTTCCAGTGACCATCGATGTTTACTGCGTATGTTGTTTATTCCATGTCGTGAAAACTGGGCTGCGTCAGTGAATAGTATGTATTGAAGCAAATGATTATTCTCAATTACCCAGTGATAGAATTGAAAAAATGGTTCACATGGCTCTGAGCACTATGGGACTTAACATCTGAGGTCATCAGTCCCCTACAACTTAGAACTAATTAAACCTAACTAACCTAAGGACATCACACACATCCATGCACGAGGCAGGATTCGAACCTGCGACCGTAGCGGTCGCGCGGTTCCAGACTGTAGCGCCTAGAACCACTCGGCCACACCGGCCGGCCATAGAATTGAAGTCGTTGGGCATTGTCGCCAACGTGGATATTTTGGACACGCAGTATGTGAAATGGATACAGGTTTTCCGCATGTAATGTCTGTGTGACGTTCATACTCACGGACATTCTTTGTATGCTCGTTCTGGGACTTCGCTCAACACTTGCGATACTTTATTCCTGTTCTTGCAAAGTTTGTTCAGGTGCACACTCAGACGAAAAATGTCTACTTGGATGAGAGCCTGTTGCACGCAAAGTGATAAACACTTTGGTAAACACGTTGCGATCAGGTAACCGCTGAGTCGGAAAGCGCCTGTGGTATTCTTCTCTTGCAGGGGTAGCACTACCGTCGCAGAAGCAATAAACGTACACCATATCTACGTATTCCTCATTACTGTGGACGTGTGGCATTGTTAGCAGCGCTTCTACGAACACAGTTAACAACATACACTAAACAGCTAACCGATCCATCGCCGGTACACTACACCTTGTGGCTTACACGGCATAACTGTGCAAACAACGGGTGATTGTACAACGCACTACGTACGTCACATGACCGTAATACGTGGTAGGTTGCATAGCGTAAACATGGCATCTACCTGTGCATTGTTCGCCATTGTTACCATAAAACACATGATACATGCAACTACTACTACTGAGTTTCCTTAGTAGCGTATCTCCAAAGGGCAAGTTCAGAGCTCGTCTACTGCGTGTAGTGTAATTAAAATAATTCTCTCGCCCAAAATATTTGACTTAGCCACGTCGGATTTTTATTATGATTACTTACCTGTGTGCTGATTGCACATTTAAACTGAGAGCTTCATCGGCCATCAGCAAAGGAAGCGATGATTTATTCACTAACTTAAAGTGGTGCATTACTAGCCCAGCGGCTAGTCGGGAGAGCCGATTTGATCAGGCGTTCCCTTAGCCGTCCGCACCGCGGCTTTATATATAAGAACGCTGCGCGAGGAAAACAGGCCCCAGTTCTCTCCAGACTAGGGATGGGCTAAACTGCGATTTTCCGATATCAGTGATTTCTGTGAACGCTACTTTTCAGTATCTGTTATTCTTAACTGCGATTTGTCGCAGTTAAGAGTCGCAGTTAAGGAACACAGGTCGTGTATCCCTCCGCCACTGCTATTTCTGCGATTTCTGCTACTTCCGCGATTTCTGCGACTTCTGCTACTTCTGTGACTTCTGCGATTTCTGCTACTTCTGCGATTTCTGTGACTTCTGCTACTTCTGCGATTTCTGTGACTCCTGCGATTTCTGCGACTTACCACTGTATGAAAAAGTTACATCTGTCAACACAGAAAATTGCATCGCAACAAACCTGTCATTGGCAAGTATGTTTTACGTTTTTTCTTCCGTTGGCTTTAATTTTGTATTAAAGAAACAACTGTGAAAATATTAATAGTGTAATTAATATGTAAGTAGCCGTACAGTACCGTAATAGTTCGTATTTAGAAAATGAATTCTAACATATTGTTATGTTCACAGGTACCTGAACTACATTACAGTCACTCAGTAAAGTGATAACTCAAAATATCATTGTCAACAGATCTGAAGAAATTGCCACTGCGTGTTTAGACCGTTTTCGTCAGACGAGAGGTTAGTTTCTAAGCGTTTCGATGGACTTAATTACTTCAGTGAGATCGTTCTTGCAAATGTGATATTCATTATAGCAAATATTAGCAATCTACTCTGTCGATTATATTGCTAGTAATTAATGACAGCAAAAATTGTTTAATAATCCTGGTGTTTTTGCAGACACAGTTCTGACTCTGATTACTGGTTGCTGTACGTATCTATCCACATCAAGGCTGTTGGGAGAGACTCGTGAAGATTCAAGACAGCTCTTAGAGGATTTGCAGTTTAAAAGTGAAATAATTGTGAAATAAGTGTGTGAATGATTAAACTGTGTTTTATTGAAGTTGTTGTGCGATTTTAAAGGAATAATAAATGTCAAATACTGTGAGTGAATAATGAAAATCTCATTTTCCACATCATGTTTAAGCCGTCCTATACCCGTAATTTTCCGCCACTTATTTACTGGTAAACACTACTTGGAGAGTGACATGCCCCCCCCCCCCCCCTTTCTCCACAATCTTGGTGTGACACTGACCTGTAACATATCCCGAAGTCTACAATATGCATTTTGAGGCTGTTGATATGAAAGTGGGAAGTACAGATCTTCCAGTTAAATCAGGAATAGCTTAAGTGCATTACTTGAAAGTAACACAGGAAAAGCTTACTTATGTAGGTGGTAGTAGTGTCGGCAAAAAGTTCTTGTGTGTGAAGTTGCCATGTAGAACACCAGGTGTAAAACTTTTTTCCCGAGTCTTGAACTGTGTCGGAACAAAAGTGAGGCATTCATATGACTGTTTTCATTTCTCTACACTTATACAGATGTCTGAGTTCTGCCGTGTTGACATTGCAAAGTCCTGTAGGCATGTGGAGTATTAACCAAAACTGTCATATTGGAAGCAGAATCAAACACATTTGTTACGTTACTTGATATGTTCAAGAGAAAAAGGCAATGTTGCTTCTTATTAATATAATACATTCAGAGTCACAGCAGTATTTGACCAACCATAACTGATGCTGAATGTGCATGTCGTCATATAATATGAAAGGCTTATTTCAATAGTGGTACAAGTCCATTACCTCCACTTTTCTGTCTATAATGCTTCTGAAATTAGTGATCCAAACAAACATAAATAAAGGTTCATCTCTAGCAAGAAGCCATATGCTTGAATATTTCTGGTATCTCAACTACAGATTTTTCAGCGCTCATTTAACTTTACTACTCTGTATCTCAAAATGAACAAAAATGGACTTGTACCACTATTGAAATAAGCCCTTCATATGCACACACAGCACATCGATCTCGTGAGGCACAAGGCTCTCATAACGAAGTACGTATGTCGGTCAACAGATGACACTAGGAAAAGTATGTTAACTGCGCTTTTTAGTTGCTACTTGCGACTCTTGGTTGCGATTTGTCACAGAAATCGCCGTTTGACTCGGTAGCGATTAGCGTAGTATGAACTTTGCTCAACAGATGGGAGTGCTAACTGCGCTTTTTAGTTGCTACTTGCGACTCTTAGTTGCGATTTGTCACGGAAATCGCAGTTGGACTCAATAGTGTATCGCAGAGATGGGCGTAGTACGAACTTTGACCCACAGATGGCTCTGTTAACCGCGCTTTCTAGTTGCTACTTGCGACTCTTAGTTGCGACTTGTCACGGAAATCGCAGTTAGACTCGATACCGTATCGCAGAGATGGACGTAGTACGAACTTTGGCCAACAGGTGCCACTGTTAACCGCGCTTTTTAGATGCTACTTGCGACTCTTAGTTGCGACTTGTCACTGAAATCGCAGAAAGCAGTGCTAAATTCGACCAATAGATGGTTCACGTCTTTGAATGTGAAATACTTATTGCGACTGCTAACTGTGACTGAAATCGCAGTTAGATTCTGTAAAGTTGCTACTGTGATATCTGTGACTTCTCAGTCACTGTGATTTCTAACAGATACGCGATTTCCTGCCCACCACTACTCCAGACGCTGAATAGCACACCATCTGTGTCGGGAGTCGCGTCGCGTCGGTATCATTGCTATAAACAGCCTCGGATGCCGTATTAAGTTACTCGGGATACACGTAACCATGAAATCGATTTCGAGTAAAGAGTTAATTCTGGGATAACTTTAATGATCTATCTTCAGTTTGCGTATGTCGTATTTTCACGTGCCCCCGCGGGACAGACATTCTACCATTATTTAGCGTGGCGTTTGATGAGCATATTCATCAAATTTTGGCGAGAATTCACTTAAACATTTAATTTGGACAGTTATAGTTGCATCAGCGCATTAGACTCTGAACTGCTCTGTTAGTCAGATTGTGTGGATTCTTTTTTTTTTTTTTTTTTTTTTTTTTTTTTTTTTTTTTTTTTTTTTTTTTTTTTTTTGATCTGTGACTTTCAGAATATAGCGAACGTTTTTACAGGATCGTTTTTGATTATGAATCCCAGACACTCTCCTAATTCCTCAGAGCTTTGAGCTGTAGCTATAAGTATATTTCTCAGATGAAGTGGGCACTAGGAATTCTAATTACAGGCTTCACGTTTTGCTAATCACTTTCTGGTTGCCAATATTGTAGTTAGAGAGCCAGTGTTGAGAAAGGCAAAAGACAGCATAAATAATAGGAACATTTATATAACAATTAATTCCACCCGCCGCCCCACATATGGTTAATCGGCCGGGAAATGCGGTGTTTCTACATTCAAATAAATAACAGCAACTAATTTCCACCCGCCGCCCCACAATTGGTGAATCGGCCAGGAAATGCATCTTTTCTGCATCTACATTACATTACAAACCAAACATTATATAAACAATAATTCCACCCGCCGCCCCACAGCTTGAAGTTTTATCTCGGTTGAAATAGCAAATGTGTGTTAATTTTCAATAACTTTAGATTCAACTTGTAGCTGGTTTTTGATAATACTTCTGCTTGATCTGATTTCACTTTTTAATTGTTGGTGTGTAGTGGAATAAATATTCAAATTTTTGTGAATTCCTAAGGGACCAAACTGCTGAGGTCATCGGTCCCTAGACTTATACACTACTTAAACTAACTTAGACTAACTTATGCTAAGAGCAACACACACACCCATGCTGGAAGGAGGACTCGAACCTCCGATGGGAGGGGCCGCGTATAGTGGAATAATAACGCTACAGATGAACTGTTAAATACAGTATTAAGTAGGTTCTTTCGATTGCAACGCTCTTAAATTTCAGTCGATTATTTTTTCTTAGGTACATGGACTTGTTGTACCTTGGAACATGTTTTCATATTTTAAGAAACCTTAATTTTGCGAAGTACTTTTTGTAATTTCAGAAAAAGACGACTCCAGAACACAAAAGACGAAATCCATAATTTAAACATGGAATAAGAAAATATATTTATTGCTGAGATAAAAATACGGTCTTACTTACCGAGCTTTGCATTACGGCGATATATTCTCATTGTGTAATCATTTTTATGGACGGCGTGCGCCGTGACCAGTATCTATTGCCCGAAGATGCCTACCACAGGCGAAACGCGGCATTGAAACTTGAAAATAAAAACGTCCACAACCAAGAATGTGTTTTTACCTCAAATGTCACACTGATTGCTGTATCAGCCGCAACGATGGAATGGATTATATTAATTCTGTTATAGGGCTGGTTAGAGACAAAAGTGTATCAAGGTACAACACACTCCTCTTCCAAACTATTGTCGCAGTCGTTATATAACGGGGGCTGACCGTTGGACTAAGGAGAGAAGGATTATTAGAGTTCAATATCTCGTCGACGACGAGGACATTAGAGACGGAGCGCAAGTTCAGACTGATGACATTTTTGTCTGAAGCGAGTTAACGAAACCACGGAAATTCTAAATTTCAATGACCAGACAGAGATTTTAACTGCCGTCCTCCGATTGCAAGTTCAGTGTCGTTAGTAGACGGAGTTCTTCTCCTGTATCCCCTATCTTATGAATACAAGGTGTGCTTAAAGAGCGTCCTAGTCACGCAGGATGCAACTGTTTTAGAATCTGTCATAAACACAATGTAATTGACTGACCCTTAAAATTGTGGGATACACTAACCCTTTGGGCAGGTGTATAAGAGGGTTTCTGTGACTAATTTATCGAGGAATACACCTCAGTTTGTATCATTTCTTAATGAACTCCTCTAACAAGTAATTTATATTTTACTCATTTTATACAGCACTATGATAATTTTCAGCGTGCCGGCCGAAGCTACTCAGTCCACTCAGGACCACTGACCCACAACATTCCGAGTTTACTTAAAACTTTTGTGGCTTGAGCATCTTCTCTCTCCAGTGCATAACCTAGCAGTAATTGTGAGGAGCATTTTTCCATGCTCAGGTACTATTTTAGTTCTGCTTCACAATGAAGATAATACTTCTTGCAAGTGGCTTGAAGCTAATAAATGCAATAGAAGCTGCCTATGTAAGTGGATAATACTGAGAAATGTATGGAGTTTGATCACCATTTGTGTAGGGTCGATTATGTCACACACTACATTATTGCAAAATCTGCCTTCTTAACGGATTTCTGACGTAGAAGCTGGCGGCAGTAACAATCCATTTGAAATGAGTCAAAATGACGAGGAAAAGGCGAGGTGGTTTAAATAGTGTATCTCTCTTGCTTAAAACTGGCAGGAAGTACAAATCTTGCAGGTAAAATCAGGAAATGTATCAAATGTGTCAATTAGTAGACAAAATCAAATAGCCCACTTCTAGAAATTTAAAAAGAAGGAAAAGTAAAAATGCTAGAAACATATCGCCAGTCCTGTTAAAAAAGTATTCATCTTATTTTAAGGAATATGCCGATTGTGTAAATTAAAATAGCACTGCAATCGTGATGCGTGGGTGTTCTCCCACCATATATCATGTACAAGCATATCTCAATATGTGCACACTGTGAAGTTTATTTGAGATCTCCATGGTCACTTCCACCCTTAAATATGTTTCAACTCGCTTTTTCACTGGCAAACCATACACCGCAATTTTGAGTATATTCTTGAAGGTCATGTCTGGCCTTTTGCTGTAAATCTATGGTTGGCTGTCGATATCATATTAGCCGCTCTCAATAAGCTTCCCGTGATTTCTGGGAATTATAACTTAATTGGGAAGGTAATTGATAAGATGTAGTACATATATTGAATTAGTGAAAGGTGTCATTTACAGTCTACATGAAGTAGTAGCAATGCGTGGAAGAATTTGGAATCGTAATAACTTCTTCCTACATGAATGACACCTCATCATAACAGCTATAATTTCCACAATTTGTTTTGTCATTAAATGGATGAAATTTCTCATTTGACTCTTAATAATTCTACAAGGTAAGAGGGTTGGGAATTCAGGGCAAGGTTCTAAAATAAAAACAGAGAAATGGGGTTTCGTATTATTTTATTCAATCATTGAATACATTGAATACATATTCGCTCTACATTAGTATTTACAGAATAGCAACTGCAGACAGTTAAAATTATACAAAACAGTAACAAGCCGTTCAACCCAATAATAAAAATTATCAAAAACATCTATTTCACTAACGACCCGTTCTTTTTTTCCATACAGATGCTACAATTGTAATTCAAGTTTTCAAATCTTTAGACGACGTCAAAATTTAGGTCCTGTTTTCTACATTATATGATAAATGGGTTTTACTATTCGCAATATTCTGCAACAAAGTAAGGCTGTCATCAACCCATCTGATGGTTCGATCAGTGTACTGACTTACTTTGGATGGTACATCTGGAGTTGGGCTGCCTTTGCCTTCCTACAACCTTAAAACCGACCAACCCAGCCAGTTATTTGGAGATAGTGTCACGTGGCCTCTGAGCGATCGTACAACTTACCTTCTTTCAAATTAATAAATCATTGCAAGAGGTGAAAGAAGCTACAAGTGACAGAAACAAAATACACACTATTACAGTCTTTGCATGCAGTGAATGCAAGACCCTGGAATGATTCTGATCCAATTGTGGAAAATGAACACTTTATCATTATGAAGAGATAGATGGTAAGACTGTTAGCAAACAGATCTGTAAAACTGGAAAATTCGACGGCATATGCTATCTAATAAAAACATTTGCATGGCTATTAGTTGACATTCGTTTAGGGTGTTCCGCCATTCATCTTTATGACGGCTTGAACTTTGTTGGGGACACTTTTAATGAGTTGTCTGTACGTCTGCGGAGGAATGGCAGCTCATTCTTCCTCAAGAACCGGAACCTGAGAAGGTAGTGGTGTTGGACACTGGTGTCTGGAATGAAGCTGACGTTCTAACTCAACCCAAAGTTGTTACATTGGGTTCAGGTAAGGATTCTGGACAGGCCAGTCCATTTCAGGAATGTTATTATACACAAACCATTGCCTCGCAGAAGCTCTTTTATGATAGGGTGATTCAAACAATCATTGTCTTCGAATTGTTCCTCTACTGTACAAAATGTCTTTCCGCATTTAGTGTTTTCTTAAGCACTGTAAGGGGACCACAACCTAACCACTAAAAGAATCCTCATACAGTAACACCACCTCCTTCGTACTTATACTGTTGGCACGACATATGATGGCAGGTTACGCTCTCCAGGCATTCACCAAGCCAGACCCTTCGTCAGGACTGCCACACAGAATAGCGTGAGACATCGCTCCCAAACCACGTCCACTGGCGTCGCTCTTTACTCCACCTCAAACGTCACTTAGCATTGATTACAGAAATGTGTGGCTTATGAGAAGCTGCCCGACCTTAGTAACACATTACTTACAACTCCATGTGTGCAGTCATTGTGTTGGCTGTACTACTGGTAGTACTTTGGAACACATGAGTGATTCCTTTCGCTGATTTCATGCTCTTTTTTACTTTTTTTGCGCCCCCGTAATGCTCTGTTGTCCTGCCCGTGAGTACCTGAGCTCTGCTTCGTCTTGGTTTATCTGCGGTTGTTCCTACGCGTTTCCTCATCACAATCTTATCATCCACAGTCGACTTCAGTAACGTAAGAAGAGCGGAAATGTCCGTGATGGGTTTGTTGCTCAGGTGACATGCAATGACTAGTCCACGTTCGAAGACACTGATCTCTGCTGACCGACAGATTCCTCAATTATTTCTTTTGTGCAATACTCACCGCTTCCTTTTACGCTCATGTGACATCTAGTGGTCCCCTCCGCTTTACATAGGTGTGTCCATATACTTTTCACTAGATAGTGTACATTTTTTAATTTAACAGTCGTACTGTTTCATGAAACTTTAGTCACAGGTAACTGAAAAGGGAGCGAATTTTAACTTTAATCAAGCGCATATTTTCCCGCAACAGTAGAGTCAGCGCACACTGACCCTCACAACGTCATAACAGCAACAAGTAGATGATATCGAATCAGAATAAGCCGTACAGAATATTAGAAAAATGTCGAATATGTTGAGAAGTGATAGTACACACCAAGACAAGAAAAACAAGTAAAAATCGTGTACCTGGAAAACTGAGATATGAGCCCATAGGAGGGGCTGAAAGTCATTTGGTTGCGAATATGAGCACAGTTGTTGCCTGATACCCATTTCATAATAATTGACCCCTTAATATCAGCTCATATGCTGGTTATATCACATGACAAACATCAATGTGCTGTACCTTGCCGGAATTTTGGAAATTCTACTTTTATCTTGTGTATGGATATTACATTTTAGTTGAAAATTGGGCAACATACACGGTCGTGTTTAGCAGAAACCGTGCGTGTCCGAGCATTTTTTCATATGTGTTAATTTTGAGGAACTGTAGACTCCAGACCGTGATTAGAAGAAGAATTGCCTTCGGACAGTTTAAAGACATATCTATTCTCTACTTACAGGTGGACTGGATTTATCTTCTGGTTAGTCGTTTCATCGATATAGTGTTAAATGCGAGACGCTGTGGTTGAGCTTACCGCTGTAGCTATTGCAACGTAGAAAGAACGTTAGTAAAGCTTGTACTTTTGTTGCTTACATATTATGTCGTTACTAATTAATACTCCCGTGTTTGTCATTTAATCTGTAAAACAATTTCCTTAGTAGCTGCTGTGTATGCAAGGCTGTGGTGGAGCGTAGATGTCTTACCAGTTCATCGTCATTGTTGTAATGCGCAATAATCTCCCAATCACCAGCGAAGAATGGCAATTTCATAGCCGCATTCCAACACAGCATTACTGCGTTTAGTCCTTGTTGTCAATAGAGGGCAATAAAGTGGGAAGTTGCAAGTGCACACTTGATATACAAGCACCCCTTAGTAAATGAGCAATGAAATGTATTATAAATTTCAACACTAAATGGAAATTCAATTAGTTCGAACAAACTTTGAGAAAAGGATTACTATTGAAATGACGCCTACCTCAATCGCTTTTACTGCTGGCTGAGATTTCGCTGCTGCTATTGCAGCAGTCTGCTTGGAATAGCTATATCTCTAGATAGTTAAGATAGTGGTCTCTCTGTGCGTATCTGTTTTCAGTTTTGTGCCCATTACTCGCTGACTTTCCCCAGTATAGATCGCAGTACTTATCTTAAATGTTTTGTTCTCCTTTGCTACCTTCTTCTTGACTAAGACTCAAACAGGTTCAATAGTGTTTAATTCGCAGTGCGCCACAGGCAAACACAGCACTTTAATTTCCTTGTCCACTGGGCGCAATGGACTTTCCAGAAGATATTGATGTGATCTGAAATGCGATAACCTGTGTTCTAGTAGGCCTACTTTAGTTAATTCGTCGTATGATGTGGCATTAGATGGAGGATCTACGTTATTGCTTTCCATCCATTCAATAAGAGAAACCTTCCTCCATTTTGTAATGCATTAGTTTTTATTTGTGACACAATCATGATTTTATGACACAACCTCAAAAAGGGATTGTATCAAAAACAAAAAGCAATAGGCCAATCATGGTCTCTGCAAACGAAATGTCGTCTCTTTCTCCATTTTATAGTCGGGTTTCGCGACAACGAATTTATCAGCCGGTCGGTGTGGCCGAGCGGTTCTAGGCGCTTGAGTCTGGAACCGCGCGACAGCTACGGTCGCAGGTTCGAATCCTGCCTCGGGCATGGATGTGTGTGACGTCCTTAGGTTAGTTAGGTTTAAGTAGTTCTAAGTTATAGGAGACTGATGACCTCAGATGTTAAGTTCCATAGTGCTCAGAGCCATTTGAACCATTTTTTTTTAATTTTTTCATCTTATGGTATGGGGCCTCATCTATAACAATTGCAGATCTGTTTGGCAACTTTACGAGAACGCTCCTAAACCACTCTTCTTAGTGGGAGGCATTCATCTCAGAAAGACACGTGCACCTCCTCTTTGACCAACAAAATATAAACCAGTATTTTGCACGAACCCATGTTCGTTCCCAGTGTGGTAGATTATAATCTTTTTTGCAGAGTTGGACTGTGTTTGAATTCCTCCAAACTTTCTGAAATGATATTCACAACACTATCTCTTGTCTGTGTAATAAATAGTCCATTCAGTATTTCGCAAATGTCTTCTATCTCGCAATAACTTATCTCTCTTTCCAGCTGCTCGGTTGTTCTCTGTCAGCATACATTTTTTTTATCTGAAGCCAATCTCCGAATAGCATGCCCTCCAAAATGTTGTATCACTCACATCAGGAAAGTCTTCCACATCAGTTTTCAACTTTTCCAATATGGTTGCTACTTTTGGAAACTGCTTTTCCACATAGAAGTCAGACGTCCTGCATTTTCCTTCGTATGATCTACTGGGTAAGCACATCCAATGCAAACTTCTGTCAACTGCCAGAACTCTTTTTTTCTGAGACAGGAAATGAGGCTTGTCTATATTCTCTCTAAATTCGCTTCACAATACTTTCACTGCTGCCGACACATTCCGAAGTTCTCTTTAGTGGCTGCGATACTGATCGGCTCGTACCCTGTTCTTTTTCGGCGTCAAAGCACACGCACTGGTCACCGTGGATATTTTCACTCCTCCGTAAAATATGCATTGTTTCATATAAGTACAACGCAACTAATTATATCATGAAAATTGTCTTACACGAGCACATATCAACGAATGGCAGTACGAAGAGAGACCCTGATGCAAACACTGCAACAAAGAACAACGAAATGGAAAAACTATTCTCATATTCGGCAAAATGGAATACGCGAGCACGAGGCGCACAAAGATTCAAATGCAAATAAATTAAACACGTGGTATTAGTGTTTACATCCGCCATTATTACGACAGAACGACTAATCGGGATGCAACGAAAACCCACCTGTGAATAGAGTGTAGCGGCAATCGGGGAGCTGAGAAGACTCTAATGTGTATGCTAGGTTTTCCTAACTTTCTCGAAGTTATTTGTGTATATTTAGTGTATCGTATTTGTGTGAGCCGCCATTTATAGTGTAGCATAGACTAGAGGTAGTGTAGCATCAAAACTTCGATTGCGTCCAGTCACTCCTTGGCTTGGTGTTACATTATTTTTGATATAGACAAAAGCAGGTTAAATATTAAATATGGATAGAGACTGCGAATGTCGTATAAGGATGCGAGGGGGATTGGCCATTGTCCGTAAACAGCTGGAAGCTATCTTGGACACTGTCGACAGGTTCCAGCTTCTGCCTAGGGCTGGGGTGGCGTTGGGGCACCTGAGACGAATACGTAGGCATCTTTCGAGCCTATGGCGGCACCTGGGACACTTTTCGTCCCTGCAGATTCCGATTCACACGTTCCTATGCGCTGACACATGCCTGAGCATGATTGGCGAGAAGTGCCTGGGTCGTTAATCTGTGAGCGAAAGGCGAAAGAAGTTACCGGCCGCACTGCTAGCCCCTTACGCCTCAGAAACAGAGCTGATGTATTGCCCACAGCTGAAAGTACATCTGAGCCAGCACGGGATTTGATGCCTCGCTTGTTGGGTTGGTGGCCGATCTTTCTGAGAGGTGTGGACAAGTGTAAACGGTTTGATTGCTTGTCATTGAGGGCTCCAACGACAGGCGGGCGATGGAGCCCCTCAGGGAAAGAAGGCCAGTGTTCCCACTGTCTGCTTGCCGGGGGTCTCGTCCGAGACGTATAGGATGTGCCGGCAGCGATTGGGTGTACTGGGTGTACGGGGCTGCAAATCGTGGCTCATGTCGGCAGGAATGATGCCAGCCGCCTGGGTTCAAACGCCATCCTCGATTTTTAGCTATGGCTGGCTGATTTGAACACATGTAGCCTCGTTCGCGGGTTGGGAGCAGAGCTATCGTTTAGTGGCATTGTTCCCAGAACCGATCACGGTCCTTTGGTTTTGAGCCGAGTTGAATGCTTGAACCAACGTTTCAGACAATTCTATGAAGATCGTGATGCGGATTTCTTGATCTCCGCTATCTGGTGGAGAAATGTAGGACCCGCCTTAATAGGTCAGGCATGTACTACACGCGAGAAACGGCTACCAAGGTATTGGACCGCGTGTGGCGTGGACATGTGAGTTTCTTAGAATAGACAACTCTCTTCACAGGCCCGAAAAGGCGTGTTTTAAGTCCAAATAGGGTAGCAGATTAGAGACAGAAAATGTTATATATTATTTGTTAACTGCAGAAGCGTCTATAGAAAGGTCCCGGAACTTGCTTATAAAGGATAACAATGGCCACATAGTACTAGGGACAGAAAACTGGCTGAGAGCAGATGTTAATAACAATGAAATTCTAAACTTCGACTGGAATGGACATTGAAAAGGTAAGTTGAACTCTGGTTGTAGAGGCGTGTCCGATAATACACTACTGGCCAATAAATTGCTACACCAAGAAGAAATGCAGATAATAAACGGGTATTCATTGGACAAATATACAGGGTGTTACAAAAAGGTACGGCCAAACTTTCAGGAAACATTCCTCACACACAAATAAAGAAAAGATGTTATGTGGACATGTGTCCGGAAACGCTTACTTTCCATGTTAGAGCTCATTTTAGTTTCGTCCACCTACGTTCAATGGAGCACGTTATCATGATTTCATACGGGATACTCTATCTGTGCTGCTGGAACATGTGCCTTTACAAGTACGACACAACATGTGGTTCATGCACGATGGAGCTCCTGCACATCTCAGTCGAAGTGTTCGTACGCTTCTCAACAACAGGATCGGTGACAGATGGATTGGTAGAGGCGCATCAGGGATTCCATGCGACGGAGGTGCGGATGCATATATCCTCGATAACGGAGGACATTTTGAATATTTCCTGCAACAAAGTGTTTGAAGTCACGCTGGTACGTTCTGTTCCTGTGTGTTTCCATTCCATGATTAATGCAATTTGAAGAGAAGTAATAAAATGAGCTCTAACATGGAAAGTAAGCGTTTCCGGACACATGTCCACATAACATATTTTCTTTCTTTGTGTGGGAGAAATGTTTCCTGAAAGTTTGGCCGTACATTTTTGTAACACCCTGTATTATAGTAGAACGGACATGTGATTACATTTTCACGCAACTTGGGTGCATAGATCCTGAGAAATCAGTACCCAGAACAACCACCTCTGGCCGTAAGAACGGCCTTGATACGCCTGGGCATTCAGTCAAACAGAGCTTGGATGGTGTGTACAGGTACAGCTGCACATGCAGATTCAACACGATACCACAGTTCATCAAGAGTAGTGACTGGCGTATTGTGACGAGTCAGTTGCTCGGCCACCATTGATCAGACGTTTTCAGTTGGTGACAGATCTGGAAACTGTGTTGGTGAAGGCAGCAACCGATCATTTTCTGTATCCAGAAAGGGCCGTACAGGACCTGCAACATGTGGTCGTGCATTATCCTGCTGAAATGTAGGGTTTCGCAAGGATCGAATGAAGGGTAGAGCCACGGGTCGTAACACATCTGAAATGTATCGTCCACTGTTCTAAGTGCCGTCAATGCGAACAGGAGGTGACCGAGACGTGTAACCAATGGCACCCAATACCATCACGCCAGGTGATACGCCAGTATGGCGATGACGAATACACGCTTCCAATGTGCGTTCACTGCGATGTCGCCAAACACGGACGCGACCATCATGATGCTGTAAACAGAACATGGATTCATCCGAAAAAAAGACATTTTGCCATTCGTCTACCCAGGTTCGTCGTTGAGTACACCATCGCAGACGCTCCTGTCTGTGATGCTGCGTCAAGTGCAACCGCAGCCATGGTCTCAGAGCTGATAGTCCATGCTGCTGCAAACGTCGTCGAATTGTTCGTGCAGATGGTTGTTGTCTTGCAAACGTCCCCATCCGTTGACTCAGTGATCGAGACGTGGCTGCACGATCCGTTATAGCCATGCGGATAAGATGTCTGTCATCTCGACTGCTAGTGATACGATGCCGTTGGGATCCAGCACTGCGTTCCGTATTACCCTCCTGAACCCACCGATTCCATATTCTGCTAACAGTCATTGGATCTCGACCAACGCGAGCGGCATAGTCGCGATACGATAAACCACAATCGCGATAGGCTACAGTCCGACCTTTATCAAAGTCGGAAACATGATGATACGCATTTCTCCTCCTTACACGAGGCATCACAACAACGTTTCACCAGGCAACGCCGGTCAACTGCTATTTGTGTATGAGAAATCGGTTGGAAACTTTCCTCATCTCAGCACGTTGTAGGTGTCGCCACCGGCGCCAACCTAGTGTGAATGCTCTGAAAAGCTAATCATTTGCATAACACAGTATCTTCTTCCTGTCGGTTAAATTTCGATTTTGTAGCACGTCATGTTCGTGGTGTAGCAATTTTAATGGCGAATAGTGTATCTAATGAAATTAGTACAGATTCAGAATGCGAAGTAATTTGGGTTAATATAAGTGTTAAAGGTGGATTGAACGGGGCCATCAGATACATATATAGACTCCTACCTCAGCATCAGTAGTGGCAAAACATCTGGGGGGAAACATGAAGTATTTCGCGTAAATTTCCTGGTCGTGTTATAATTCTGGGTGAAAATTTACCAGCTTTAGACTGGGAGGCTCAAGTGATTAGGAATGGTGGCAGGGACAGAGTTCTAGGAGGGCTCTCACATACAACCTTGAGCAATTGTTTAGAAAACCAACTCGAGATGGCAACATATTAAATACCTTGGTGACAAAGAGACCTGATCTTTTTGAGGAAGTTTATCTAGAAGAAGGTATTAGCGACCATAATGTAGTTGTGGCTTCTATGTCAGTGGAAGTTGAAAAAAAAAACAAAAAAACTTAGAGCTTTTTTTGTTTGGTAAAGCAAATAAAACTGTCATTAATGAGTATCTTCATAGTCAGCTCCAAGCATTCACAGCGGGACACAAAGATAATGAGCATCTTTGGTTGGAATTTAAAGGTAGTGTCCACCACGAGCTACATATTACGAAGTTGCTGAGAAAGCAGAGAATTTTGCACAGTCGTTTTAAACGTAGTTACTGCTCCGCTGACAAAGAGAAACTATGTGAAATGAAAGCAGCTGTCAAAAGGTCAATGAGAGATTCTTTTAACGAATTGGAAAGCAATATTTTATCTGCTTCTAAATATAACCCCAAAAAATTTTGGTCGTACGTAAAATCTATGAACGCTACAAGTAATTCAATACCTTCCCTTGCTGATAGTACGGGTGATGATAAACAGAAGACCGAAATTCTAAACCTAGCTTTCAAAAACTCGTTTACGGTAGGGGACTGCAGCATCATTCCCCCATTCAAGTATCGAACAAACGCAAGGATGCCTGACGTATTGTTTGGTGTATCTTGGATTGTAAAACAGTTAAGATCCTTAGACGCCAGGGAGGTATCTGGCCCAGATGGTATCCCCGCATGGTTATATGTTGACTATGCTACAAATATTGTACTGTTCTTATCCACCATCTGTCAGAGATCGTTGGAACAGCGGGAAGTTCTACGGGACTGGAAGAAGGCCCAGGTCATAGCGATCTATAAAAAGGGTAGAAAATCAGAAGCACATAATTACCAGCCAATTTCACTGACATCGACTTGTTGTATAATCATGGAACATATTTTGTGTTCAGACATAATGTTCTTTCTAGACTCTGAGAAGCTCATCTGGAGAAACCAGCACGGTTTTAGGAAACAGCGGTCATGCGAGACACAGCTGGCCGTCTTTTTGCATGATACACAACAGACTCTAGATACCGGCTCCCAGGTTGATGCCATATTTCTCGACTTTCGAAAGGCGTTCGACTCAGTTCCGCACTGTCGCTTGTTCCAAAAAGTGTGAGCTTACGGTCTATCCGATGACGTATGGGACTGGATAGAAAGTTTTCTAACAGACAGAGAGTAGTATGTCGTCCTGAATGGGGTGACTTCAAGAGAAACAAGCGTAATTTCAGGTGTGCCCCAGGGCTGCGTAATAGGTCCGCTGCTTTTTACGATTTACATAAACGGCATTAGACTGTTTGCTGATGATGCTGTAGTCTACAGGAAAGTAGTATCACATGAAACTTGTGAACAAATCAATGAGGATTTGCAGAAAATAAATGCGTGGTGTAATGACTGGCAGTTATCTCTCAATATTAGTAACTGTAACCTACTGCATATAACAAGGCGAAAATACCCATTAATGTAGGAGTACAAAATAAATGCCCAGTCTTTGGAAGCGGTAACATCCGTCAAGTATCTGGGTGCGACTGTTTGAAATGATCTCAAGTAACGGGCATGCGAACTCTAGATTGCGATTTATTGGTAGAATCCTGAAGCGATGCAGTCCTTCAACAAAGGAAATTGCTTACAATACGTTAGTTCGTCCAGCCTTAGAGTATTGTTCGTCTGTATGGGACCCTTACCAGTTGGGTCTGCTCACTAAATTCCGAATTCCGATCTTCGCCGAGGATGTAGAGCATATATTATTATCATCAACTTTCAAATCACGCAATGATCACGTGCGATCCGCGAGTGGACCAGAGGGGGGGGGGGGGAGGGGGATATGACTTTGGCGCGAATTGTGCCCTCCGCCATACACGGCTTGGTGGCAAGCGGAATATATATGCAGATATAGATGTAGGTCCGAAAATTACCTTGAGCACTTAATCAGAGAACCGATCCGTGAAAGTAACATCTTAGACCTGCTGGTGGCAAAGAGACTCAAAATTTCAACTTCTTTAGCGTATAACAGGGGCTCAGTGGTCATAAAGCTGTTACAGCGTCACTGAATACGGCTATAAATAGGAATACAGAGAAATATAACAAGATCTTTTTGTTTAACTGGAGCGACAAGAGACAGATTTTACACTATATGACAGTTCAACACGTAAATTTCATCTCAAGTAGTGACAATGTTGAGCATCAATGGATAAAGTTCAAAACTATCGTACTACACACTTTAGACCGGTATAAGCTGAGAAACTTATGAAGGATGGAAACGACCCACCGTGGTATGCCAAATGTGTTGGAAAGCTGCTACGAAAGCAAACAGAGCTTCACTTTAAATCTGAATGACGCCGAAACCTCGCAGACAAACGAAGACCACTCGAAACCCAGATTAGCGTAAGGAAGTCTATGCGGCAAGCGTTCAACGAATTCGAGTGTAAAATTCTATCTACCTACTTGACAGCAAATCCTAAGAAGTTTCGGTCATGTGTTAAACCAATGAACGGATCCAGACACTCTGCGACCAAAACGGCATTGAAACAGAGGATGAAACAGAAAATTCCGAAATATCAAACATCTTCTTCCAATACTGTTTCAAGGAGGAAGATCGCACTGCAGGTCCTCCTTTAAATCTTCGCACGAGCGACAAAATGACAGGTATCGGAGTAAGTGACCAAGGGATAGAAAAGCAACCGATACCGCTCAACAGAGGAAAATACACCGAACATAACGAGATACTAATTAGATGCTACACAGAGTTTGCCAAAGGACTTGCCGCTCTTCGAACAGCAGTGTTCTGTAGGTTTCCCGAGGAGCGCTCCCTAATGACTGGAAAAAAAGCACGGGTCGTTCTGCTTTCAAGAAGGGGTGTCGAACAGACGCAAAAACTATAGGCCTATAATTCCGACTTCAGTCCGCTGTAGGATTTTGGGATATGATTTATGCTCACGTATTAAGAAGACCGAAAAACTGTAGAAACCACCATGGATTCCGAAAGAAACTATCGTATGGAACCCAGGTCGCTCTGTTCGTCTACGATACCTAGAGAAAGGTAGATACAGGCAACCAGATAGATGCCGTGTTCGTTGGGTTCCGGAAAGCATTCGATTCAGTTCCTCACTGCCGCTTAGTGAACAAAATACGAACGTACAGAATGTCAGACGTACTGCGTGATTGGGCTGAAGAGTTTATAGCAAACAGAACAGACAATATCATTCTGATCGGAGAGAAGTCAGGAGACGTAAAATTAACTTCGAGTGTGCCCCAGGGGAGTCGAAAATTCCATGAAGCCTTTCGCGAATTATGCTATTGTATACAGAGAAGGCGAATCGCTAGAAAACTGTAACGAAATCCAGGAAGACCTGCAGAAGATCGACACTTGGTGCTGGGAGTGGCAACTGACCCTTAGCATAAACGAAGGTAACATCTTGCGAATACATAGACAGACAGACCCTTTTCATTATGATTACACAACTGCAGAACAATCACTAGAAGCAGTCATTTCCATAAAATATCTGGAAGTATGCATACAGAGCGATTTGAAGTCGAACGACCACATAACTTAATGGCCGATAAGGCAGATGCCAGTCTGAGATTCACTGGAAGAATCCTCAGGAACTGTATTCCTTCAACAAAGGAAGCAGTATAAAAAACGCTCCTCCGACCAATACTTGCATACTGATCGTCAGTCTGAGATGACTACCAGATAGGATTGATAGAGAAAGTACAGAAAAATCCAAAGAAGAGCAGCACATTTCATTACAGGTACATTTAGCAAGCTAGAAAGGATCACGGAGATGCTCAGTCACCTCATCTTTCAGACGCTACAAGAGAGGGGTTCTACTTCACGGTATGGTCTACTGTTAATATTCCGAAGGTGTATGTTCCTAGAAGAGTCAACAAATATATTGATTCCTCCAACGTATATCTTGCGAAAAGACCGTGAAGATAAAATTAGAGAGATTCGAGAACGCACGGAGGCTTAGCAATTTTTTTCCCGCGAACGGTATGCGACTGGAACAGGAAAAGGGGAAGTGACAGTGGCTAACAAAGTACCCTCCTCCACACACCATAGGGTGGCTTGCGGAGTATAGATGTAGATGTAGAGTTTATGTCGCCGTCTATTCACATAAAATGTAATATCCATTCACCAACTGTAAGTAGACATTTCCACGACACGTCGATGTGCGTCATGCGATGTGGCCAGAATATGAGCTCAAAGTCAATGGTCAGTCATTATGAAATGGATGATAGGCGCTCTCGAGACGGTCAAAGAGAAGTTTTGATTTTTTTTCTGTATCTCAGTATCCTAAGTATAGTCACCTTTTTTCTGGTTGTTTAAAATAGCGCCCTAGTGAGTCAGAAAAACTCAGCATCTGCTCTGTAAACAATCCCGGAGCATTCCTCACCTGCTGGCATCGCATCACCCTGCTAGCACACCAGCACCAAGCAACTCAGTATACTAGCACGACGTACAATGGTCGATTCAGAAAGAAATACATGATCTGGTGCCACTAATAGCGACTGGACACCAAGTCAGCGAAACATACAAACATCATAATCGAACATTCTCATGAAATACCACCTTCAGATATCCTTACGGCAACAGAATTCATATTAGATAAGGAGAACAAGATCCATAACAAGGAGGACAACTACTGCTACAATGGGACCACCAACAAATAAAGACATTACTTCCATCACCATAATAAACATCAACTCCTAACACACTAATAACAACAGAAATGATACAATAGGTGGAAACAATATCACGTACGACTCCATCTACAATAACTTTAGCAACAGTAACACTGGCGCACTAGCAACAGCTGCCATCATTTAACTCCAGGAAGAAGAGGGCGTAGGACAGCAGCCATGGGCATCCACTCAAGCCCACTGCATTCCTTAAGTAGAAGACCCGTCCATGCCAACTGCACTAAAATTGGAAACCCACATACTCAAATAAAGAACACAATAAGCCGTGGAAACAGAAGAGTCTTACACTGAAGTGATAAAATTAAAGGGATATCTCCTAATATCCTAATATCACATCGGACCTCCTTTCTTACGGTGTAATGCAGCAACTCGACGTGGCATGGACTCAAGACATTGGAAGTCTCTTGCACGAAATTGCGCCACGTTGCTTCGATAGCAATTCATGATTGTGAAATGGTTGTCGGGGCAGGATTTTGTGCACAAACGGACCTCTTGCTTATGTCCCATAAATTCTTGATGGGATTCATGTTGGCCAGTCTGGATAACCACACCATTCGCTCGAATTCTCCAGAATGTTTTTCAAAGCAGTCGTGAACAATTGTGGTCCGGTGACGTTTCGCATTGTGATCCATCAAAAGTCCATCGTTGTTCGGAACATGGGATACATGAATGACTGCAAATGGTATCTAAGAAGCCGAACATAACCATTTGCAGTCAATGATCGGTTCAGTTTGACCACGGGACCCAGTCCATTTCATGTAAACACAGCCCACACCATTATGGAACCACCACCAGCTTGCACAGTGCCTTATTGACAACTTGGGTCCATGCGTTCGTGGGGTAAGCGCCACACCCGAACCAAACCATCAGCTCTTAACAACTGAAATCGGGACTCATCTGACTAGGCCACGGTTTGCCAGTCGTCTAGGTCCAACTGATATGGCCACGAGCCCAGGAGAGGCACTGCAGGCGATATCGTGCCGTTGGCACTCGCGTTTGTCGTCTGCTGCTATAGCCCATTAACGCCGAAGTTCGCCGCACTGTCCTAATGGATACTTTTGTCGTACGTCTCATAGTGATTTCCACGGTTATTTCACGGAGTGTTGCTTGTCTGTTAGCAACGACAACTCTAAGCAAACGTTGCTGCTATCGGTCGTTAAGTGAAGGCCGTCGGCCACTGCGTTTTCTTTGGTGAGAGGTAATGCTTGAAATGTGATATTCTCGGCATGCTCTTGACACTGTGGATCTCGCAGTACTGAATTCCCTAGTGATTTCCGAAATGCTTCTAACTCCAACTAGCATTCCGCGTTCAAAGTCTGTTTCCCCTCTTGGGGCCATAATCACGTCGGAAACCTTTTCAAATGAATCACCTGTTTACAAATGACTTCTTCACCAGTGCACTGACCCTTTATATATATTTCGCATGCGATACTACCGCCACCTGTATATGAGCATATCGTTATCCCATGGCTTCTGTCACCTCAGTGTAAATGACAGCATCCAAGAAATAGCTTATATGAACCACCAAAATGCAGAAAACATAAGTGAACATGTTCATATCCCCTCGTAAATGTCTACGGTTCCTGTTAGGTTGATTTCGTCCAACCTTATCATGTTTGATGGGGGGTGGCCGTAAAGAAATAAGCATCGCAATATATATGAACATATATTTTGGACCGCCGATATCTACAATGGTTGCACTTCAACCAACAAAAAGTGCCCATGATGAAGCTCTATGGGTCGTTTTAGCTGGCAGATTAACATGTAGTGGATGAACTGGTTAGCTCAGACCTTTCGTCATCTGGTGTTCAGTCACAACCATTTTTCCCCTGTCATGCCCTGATAAAATGGAATTCTTCGTCATGTTCACTGGTGCCTGTTTGGGTCCTAATGAGATGTGTTCCGTGCATTAGTGTCGACTTTGATTGTACTGTACAGACTTTCTGGAAATCTCTTCAACACAGGCTGCGTACAACTGACAATACTCAGGCATGGAATAAAGTTTTTGATCTTGATTTAGGCTTTGACTGCTATTGTGTTAGATTTATTGTTTATGCTAATCCTTCTACAGGAACAGGCAGTAACATAAGTACTTCTAACTAATTTTTCTTTCAAGCGACAAATTGGCTCTGAAATGAAGAATGCCTGGAAGTTTAGCGAGGGTCTTATTCCAGTCATGTTCATAATAACTGAAAATATTATCTACAAGATAACAGTCCATATGCCACGTACTTTGGTTAAATTTTCTGTTAGAAGCCAGAAGTGATCAATAAAAATGTAGTGAGAGTGTTCTGTACGTTAATAGTGGCGTTTTTCGATGTTATGTCGGCTTGAGGCAGAATTTAAGATAGACCTCAGTTTACTGCATCAGATATATACGTTTCAATATCGAACCACAAGACCTTCTCCAAAGCGTATTTAGAGATTCGTCCATGAACCTCTTAGAAGCGCTTTAGAATTTCGTCACTTGCGTTTCGTACCATATAGTCAGCAAAATGCCCAGACTAATCCCACAAAGGCAAAGGTTTGGTCACATAATCTCCAGATTATAGTCGCAACATAGCAATGACATAAATTTTACCGCAGGATGATATCTTACAAGGGATTTGGAAATGTCCCATTCTCAAGCACTAGATTCTTAATACGAAAATCGAAGATCCTTTGGTCAAACGTGAAACGACCATATATTTCCAGATGCCTGAGAATTACTGTTGTATAAAACATTCTTCGTTGTGTTTACTGCTACCTGTTTGGGTCCTCATGAGATGTGTTCCATGCATTAGTTTCGACTTTGATTGTACTGTACAGACTTTCTGGAGATCTCTTCAGCACAGGCTGCGTACAACTGACAATACTCAGGCATGGAATGAAGTTTTTGATCTTGATTTAGGCTTTGACTGCTATTGACTGCTGACCGACAAGTTATGAGTTAAAATATTCACAGCAGTTTCATTACTGTAGTTACGATCTTTTTTCTCATCCAAAGTCTTTCCCCTCTATCTTCATGTAATTAAAGACTTTGCTGACAATCGATGTCGATGACGCGGCTAAAATAACTGAAAAACAAGAAAGAAACATATGTAAGTATACTGGTTAAGAATATTTGCAGAATTATTTTGTTTTCGTGCTTACCATATCATCCACTTTTGCCTATAAACCTACTGCTAACATTTCGTGTCAGTGAGTAAAACACCACATACGGTTGGCAATAGAATGGGCGTTGTTGCAAGTGTACCAATCAGAACTATATCACGTTCATCACCTGTGATAAAAGGTTCTTTTAAGTATTTGACCAAAGCTGTACGACAAATTTTGAGACAAACAAACACGTGCACGCCGAAAAAGAATAATTACTCACCCAAATGCCGGCTCCTAGATCTCATAGAATGTTTCCACAGCTCTCACACATGAGGTTGTGGCAGAATTCCAGCATACACTAAGTGACCTGTGAATGAAAGAAACTTGATCCATCAGGATCCTTCGTTCCATGTGCGGCCATGAGTGGCGAACACTCAATATCATTGCCTGTGAACAAAAAATAAGATTTGTAAATAAGTATGTGCAAATAAAAACTTTAACGTTCTATTTAGATAGAAAACAGTAACCGGAGAGATACACGATCCAGTCGCATTAATGTGACCATCGCCTATGTTTGACGTCAACGTGTAATAACCAGCCAGTAGGTGGCAGCAGTAGCATTGGAAGGTATATAAAGCGTGTCCAGGTGACGTGGACAAATGTGTCGTCTTTGTCTTAATGAGGAGACGCAGTGATTTTTATGACATCCAAATGGCACGGCCACTGGCTGTCGGGCCAAGGAAGGAAGCATTTCCTAAATGGCTGTGTCTGAAAATTGTTGGCCCGCCGCCGTGGTCATTGCATATCGTGCATTGCAAAATGGCCCTATCCAAACTGGCACCGAGGCAACTGCGGTGCACCGCTGGACACAGATGACAGGAGCGAACGCCGGTTTCAGAGATGTGTACGGACGAATAGACGTGCAACTGTTGAGCGACTAACCTCCCAGATTAACCAAGGGGCTACAAAAAATATCTCCTCAACGACCGTTCAGCGAACGTTGCTGCGTCTGGGCCTCCGCAGCAGGCGTGTGGTTCACGCATCCATACTGACTGCTGTTCATCGGTGACGAAGGCTGGAATTTGCGCGCCAATACTGCAAGTAGACGTCCAATGAGTGGCGACAGGTGGCCTTTTCGGACGAATCATATTTTATGTGCCATCGAACAGATGGTCTTCGGCGTACACGGCCCCGCAACAATCGTCGGTAGGGTCTAGGCTGGAGAAGAGAACGTCGTGGTCTGGGGAATGTTTTCTTGGCATTCGCTGCGTTAACTTGTCACTCTGGAAGGCACAACGGATCAACACAAGTATGTATCTATCCTTGACGACCATGTCCACGGCTATATGCAGTTTATTTTTCTTTGGCACGATGGCATCTACCAGCGGTACAGTGCAACGTCACACAGCTCGCGGGCCCACCTTGATTGGGCTGTTCGCGCCATGGATCCTCAGCCGAGAAGCGTTGATCAGCGCCGGCCGCTGTGGCCGAGCGGTTCTAGGCGCTTTTGTCCGGAACCGCGCTGCTACCACGGTCGCAGGTTCGAATCCTGCCTCGGGCATGGATGTGCGGCAGGGGACTGATGACCTCAGATTTTAAGTCCTGTAGTGCTTATAGCCATTTGAACCATAACTTGATCAGCTGGCCATGGTAGTGGAGTCGTCATAGCTCGAGACCCATGTCGGTACCTCTCAGAACTTCGGTGATTATTTTTCCGCACGTCTTGCAGCGGTCAGATCAGGAAAATTTAGTTATTCAGTCTTTTGCCAGGTTGTCACATTAAGGTGCCTGGACAGTGTACTTACAATTTAGTCTGCAGATACATCAGCAGCCACAATAGAAGCAAGCAAACAAGTTATTATGGTTGATGAAGAAACAGTGGACGTACCTTTTCAGAGTCACAGTTATGTAGAGGCGTTAGGCTTGCACTGTGATTGTTAGACGGTTCCCAAGTTGCTAACGGTTGGAAATCGACGAGGCAGTGGGACAAATTCTGCGTCTAACTGTAAAGAAAGTCTTTGAGTGATCTGATATGGTTAGCTTCTGATTGAAGAGTAGAAAACTTGTGGGACAAATTCTGCATCTGA
This sequence comes from Schistocerca piceifrons, assembly GCF_021461385.2. Lineage (NCBI taxonomy): Eukaryota > Metazoa > Arthropoda > Insecta > Orthoptera > Acrididae > Schistocerca > Schistocerca piceifrons. Next base: position 304,028,059 of record NC_060149.1, read on the forward strand.
ATGTAAAGAAAGACTCTGAATGATTTGGAAGTAGTTACCTTTTGATTGGAGAATAGAAAACTTGAGCCTGTCTGTGGCAAGGACTTCTGGCGAACGACTGCCGACAAACAGTTCCACTAGCTTCTGTCAATTTGACTGGAGCGCCACCCATCCAGTTCTTAGGAGAACTGAACTGAGGCTGGTGCCGTCTCCCGGTACTTGGTGTCAAGAAGGAGTCCACGGGCCCCCGCAGGAGTATTCTCTTTGCCACATTCTCGTTACGGGGATATTCGACAAATCGACAGATGTCGGTCTTACCTTGTCCTTTTTTAACGATGTCTCTTTCCCACAATGTTAAATTCTCCTTCCTTTTCAGAGCCACTGTTGCTATTTTCATTTGCGATGTTTGTGAGTTTGGATGCTCCTCGGCCAACGTTACCGCTTTTGTTTTAAATTCCAGCGATATTGGTCCGTAGTTCGATTGCTTGGTTATTGGATCCGTAACTGATGAAGTAGAGACTGATTCTGATAGACCCCTTCCACTTCATCACCTCCTGCTTCGTCTTTGTGATACAGTTGTTCTTCTTTTTCTTTACCTTTGTCCCACATCTAGAGAGGGCCTTCATCGTTACTACAAGTTCTGCATGATTAACTTAAGGGGTAGCCGGATGCCTTCCTTGCCGACACCCCAGTACCCAGCGAGTGGGAATACGTGTCCCCAAGTGTCTGCTTGCGATGTTGTCTATGCGAAACAGTGCGGACGTTTTCTAAATGTTTTTGAAATGTGTAACTGAGACGGTACTTTGGTAGCAGTCCAGTATTCACCTAGTCGGATGCGGGGAACAGCGAAAAAACAATATCCAGGCTACCCGGCTCACCATCCCGCGTCGTTAACTCTAACATTACCAACGGGGGGCCTTCGTAGGCCCACTGACTGAATATTTATATATTGTATCCACATCATCTGATATATGAATTTGAAATCAAAGCTAATTGTTCATTACTAAATTTACAATTGAGTGATTATAGAATTTTTAATTAAAATTAATTTATTTGATTTTATCTTCATGGCCCTTAGAAGCTAGCGCCCCCGTCCCGTCCCCGGTCGGTAATACCAAAGAAAGATTTCAGGTGGTTGAGATTTCGGTTTTAAATATTTAAAACGAAACGAAAGTGTGCATTGTTGTCTTCAAACGTATTTTTATGAAAACGACCGTTCTTATTTTCATTGTTTCTACTGTTGTTGAACAAGTAACATTAGTAACACCAATAAGCAACGTTTACGTGATACTTCTATTTGAAAGAGTGACTGAAGAACTCTCGAACGAATCATATTTAGATAAAGGTGAAATGAATGGCGATGTGGAAGAAATTGGAACTGATTCACCGTCTGAGAATGAAGATCAGGTTCGGCTCAACTCGCCAGACTATGATGATACCAACTGTGATAAATTCATTGCCGAAAGTGGACGCGAGTGCTTTCTATTCAAAATGCAAAGCGGGAAAGAACGGGACTAAGACAACAAGGATAAATTGAGACTCTGAAAGAGGCTACAGAGCTCTCTTTTACACCTTATGTTATGAATCTAATAAAACTACTCTCAAATGAAGAGGCTTCTCGACTACGTAGTCAACACACCGATGAAGATGAGCTATTTTGTTAAATAGGCCTCTTACTAATCATTGGTTCAAAGAGTGACTGTAAGATATCTGTGATTCTTCAGTTTCTCCCGGCGTATTTCTTGCTCGAACATTCCACGGTTGTACTGCCGGTCCATAGTGTTCAACAGGCACAATAATTCGGCGATCAGACATGTCGCCATCGTCTGGTGCGCTGACGAACTGAGTTCCTGAGGGCGACCGGCCGTCTTAAATCCCCTCCCCCTGCGAGGCGTTCTCTCCGTGGTCCGTGCCCCCGGCCGCGCGTAGACGGTCGCTGAGACGCTGGCGTCGGCGTCTGTGGTGGCGTCGGTGTGATTGCGTCATCCGCCCTGGACGCCCGTTCGTTTTCTTTGCTGATCGTCTTTTTAATTAGACTCAGTGCTGGTTGACATGCCTTATTGAGGTTACAGCCACAATCTCGGTTGATGAGTCCGTCCCTGGTACGAATTTCGATAGCCTCTCTAACGACGCTGTCCCAGTATTTAGATATTTAGATGTCTGTGCCAAGACCCTGGTATGTTGGTAGTTCCGACAAACAGTGCTCTGCGACCGCTGAGTTGTTGGGATATCTAAGTCGAGTGTGCCTCTGATGTTCTCGGCAATGATCTGCGATGATGCGCACTGTCTGTCCACTGTAAGTCTTCCCACACTGACACAGGAGCTGGTATATGCCGGCCTTCCGCAAACTGAGATCGACTTTGACAATTCCCAATAATACTCGTGTTTTATTGGGTGGGCAAAAGACAGTTCCTACTCAGTGTTTCCTCAATATTCGTCCTATTTTCCCCGATAGTGCGCCAGTATACGGTATATAGGCAGTGGCTCTCTCTCCCTCCGTGACTTCTTCCATCTCCACACGCGTCTGATCTGCCAATCCGAGTACCCGTTCTTCCGGAATACAGTTTTGAGGTTTTCCAGCCCGTCCTCAAGAGCTCAGTTCGTTAACGCACATGAAGATGGCGATATCTCTGATCGCCGAAGTGTTGCGCCCATTGAACACTAAGGACCAGCAGTACACCGTGGACTGTTCGAGCAATAAGAAAACTGTCCGGGATATTTGGTATATGCTTCAGGACCGACAAGCATACCATGGAGGAATGAGTCCGGCACGATTTTTCGAACTGACTAGAAGTTGCATCTAAAAAGATGAAGTACAACAAGTTGGGTACATCAATTGTTACTTGCTCACAGTGCCGCAAACACGTCTGTGGAAAAGACACGAAGAAGATACTGTTGTGTGAAAAATGTGTTTCAGAATGAGACAGTAAATTCTGTTTACTTCATGTAGTGGACTGAAATTTAATAGCTGTTTTCTTTATTATAAAAAAAAACACAGTTATGAACGCTACTGGAAAAGACAATACAATGAGAATTCTAGGATTTGTTGATTTTGTTCCTATTATAATTTAACTTTTTATTATCCAGTTTACAAAAATAATGTCTAAGCCGTTCTAAATGTTCTCAGCGGTATCACAAATAAATAATTTTGAGTTATGACGAATTAAATTGACGCTTTGCTTCTGAGCCTCTAAGCCCCCCCCCCCCCCACCCCCCACCCCCCCGCCGCCGTTGGTATTACATGTTACAAAAATTACCTTGGTAATGCTAGGGTTAATCAGCCGAGCGGATTTGATCCGGGGCCGGAGCACAACATTCTTTTTTTCATTTTGTTCGCGATTGTTCTCATCAATTGGTCTGGGCAGACGTCAAATGACATCGTTGAATAGTTATTTTATTACAGAGGGCAGCCAGCCCTGTGACTGAACACAGTTGGCTACCGTGCTGGCGCCTCTCTCGCGGACGGTGCTTTAATAAGCAAGGCTATCCGGGCGGAATTCGGTGTGATACTGTTCTTCAACGTCAACAATGGTCATTTCGTTCTTCACTTGCAGAAATAGAACTGCCTACTTCAGATAATGCATTGATAATACTTGTGGCTTAACTTCTTGCGCGAACTAATACACAGTGTCGTTTACTTCCAGCTTCACTTGTTCTGTGACAGATTCACAAATACTTATTTCAGCGCTGGTAGAAGATTGTGTGCCTTTCATTATTGAAATCATGCAGTTGAAAAGTAATAGTAAACAGCCAGATTTTACTAGATACATAAAAATGGGATTTACTACAAATTACATAAGGCATTTATTACTTACGGATTGTCAGTGTATTATTTCGCAAAACAAGTTATTTTATTCCGAGTATGTTGGATAAAGATTCACTGCAAAGTCGCTCGAGGTTCGCGACAGAGTAATGATTCCTGCACCTGCGTGCATCCTACGCTTCGGTATAAAGAAAGCATGGCGTAGTCTGCTATCCGTGATACCCCATGACAAGATCAGGACAGTCTTCTAGGAGTCGTTTCCGTACAACGAGGATTAAAATTTTAGTTTTTTACTGATCCAAGTTGTTTGAGAAATTTATTTACTTATCTTGTAACTATTCCTTACTGATGTATTTCCCTTTATTAAACCTCATATTCCCATCTGTTTCGATACAGAGAGTATTACATACGAAAAGAAAAACAAAAAACTGCAGGATGCAAGTAGGAATTGAATACGAGTCCTCCGCTCCCCAGCCAGGTATCTCGATCGCCCGGCCAACGACGCTTTCGTTGAAGGGTGTTAACCGTATGCAGACAGTAGTCGTAAAATGTTCTTTTTCTCCGAAATTGTGGCTTTACGGACCCCACATACAGGATGACCAGAAACAGTATGAAAAGCTTACAATGGTGTTGCAGGGTGGTTGTGCTGAGAAATAAATGTTAAGAAAAAATTCGATGCGTGCGCCGTTTCCGAGTTGATTAGCACTGAAATTAGCCAATCAGGCCGCTGCGCGGACAAAGTCAAGCGCCCTGCCCGATATCATTAGGGCCGGTCGGAGTGGCCGAGCGGTTAAAGGCGCTACAGTCTGGAACTGCACGACCGCTACGGTCGCAGGTTCGAATCCTGCCTCGGGCTTGGATGTGTGTGGTGTCCTTAGGTTAGTTAGGTTTAAGTAGTTCTAAGTTCTAGGGGACTTATGACCACAGCAGTTGAGTCCCATAGTGCTCAGAGCCATTTGAACCATTTGATATCATTAGGGCCGATTGTGTAACCACCGCTAACAGCAGGTCAACTTTGATGTTAGTTCAGAAACTGAACACTGTGTGGACTTTGCTCCGTTGTATAACACTAAAATTGGATCCACCAAAGAACGTTCAGTGTTAATCAAAGTTAGCAAGAAAAATACTTGGCAACAACGCAGAAATCTGCAGTCGACACGATTACCACACTTAGAACGCAGACATTAATCGTAAAGGTTTTTGTTTATTTTCGAAGGTGTCCTGCTATAAGAATGTAGGTACGCAAAACAGAAAAGGGACCTATCTTCGAACAACACCCCATACAAAAAAATTTCTTGCTGGAAATCGTATTGAGCCGACATAATGACACATTGGAGCGCAAAAATACGGATAAAGTTACTATGGCCAACAAGGAAAAGGCGTAACTAGCTTTTTTGTAAATACGTTGTTAATGAATTCCGCACTCCTGTTAGCTTAATTGTCTGTTGGTTATGGAATTTATTCGTAGGAAGACTTTTATTTCAGAGTTACATACGATACTTTGTATACATTTTAATACGCTCTGATTAAGCTTAGCATCTGAAATTGCTTGTACATTTAACGAAAACCATCAATGACGATTCATAAATAGCTCTGCACTTTTATCACCAGGAGATATGAAGGGGATATGGGTATAGTCCACAGCTCCTAAAATACCATGAAAATGTGATATTTGATAAAAATCAAACTGGATTTTCCTCATATTATTTTCTTCCGTAGGCATTTTGGCGAATTCTTTCTTCAGTAAGGCAATGCAAGCCGATACCTTGTCAACAGCTCTGCAAGTTGTTGCTACATCTGTCTGAACAAACCGCCAACCATCATCTGAAAGCTTCCTGTAGAATAAAATTATAATGTTAAAAGTAGCATTCAGGGGAGTTAGTGGCTGGTTTCTGTTTGTAGTTCCAGCAGATTCGTATTCTCTCAGTCTTAGTTCTAACAGCTGCACAATATTTTCTCCCAAGCGAAACCTCTGCTTAAATGATTTAACATTTTAATTTCGAAAACGAGTTCGCCCAGTTTCGTTCTCAGCAGACGCATCGGAATATTCAGATATGTGTAAACTAGCGAAAGGAAACAATATAATTCACATCGCATGAGTTTCTTGCACACAGAATGCTGCCCACCACAGTGGCCCAGAACGCTCGGAAAACGGAAAGCGTGATGTGGTTTCAAAACGTAGCGTTTTCGTAATTATCTTTATGGGCAAATAGTACAGAAGTAGTATCAACTGGAAAAAACCCTAGAACTGAGCTGAATTTGATTCTCAGTCCCTGTACATGAGGGGCCAGAATGCATGACCTACCGATACGGTAGTGTGAATAATGCCTGATAAATAACAACTTGCTGAACAACTTATGTACACTTGCTTATTTTTCCTTTATTCATCAGTGAGCATGCAGTTGCCATGGCAGTTTAGGCATGTGTTCGATAGTGAAAAAACTAATTCATGTCGTGTAGTCACTCTTACTATAACCAAGAGAGCACATTTACAAGAAACATTTAATCATTACTGGCTGTTGTCCGTATCAACATACGTAATTGTTCACGGCAAATATTTCGAATTTTCCTTTCTTATTCTGCTGCTGAGTGTCTATAAAATGCCTCGAAATTAATCACATAAATTGCGATACGTCTCCAAGAGTTGTTATTAGATCAGTTACCATCTGCACTCATTACGTACATAGTCGGCAAGCCCTTTAACCTAACCTTATACTGTAGATCGAAAAAAAATATTTGGAACTTCAGCAGTGTGGGAGTGGCGTAGTTACTTATTTATGTATTAATAACAACTTCTTTATCATTTCAGTTTCATTTGCGCAAAACAAAAGCGCTGTTTTGTAATGTCACTACATGGTAAACTGACTATTTCATCCTCACTTTGATCCGCAAATTTTCGCTACTCAAAGTCGACCCTACTTCACGGAGATATAACCTTGGATTAACATTCATACAACGCATATTTTCGAGTTAAGCTTTATCTGAGGTCATATCTGTATTAATCTAAGGTCAAATGCTTTATACAATCGACCCTTAATGTCAGTTTTTCTTATAGGGTAGATGATAGCGCACGAGACTGGTCAGCCTTTGGCTCGTGTTCGATGCTTCGTACCGTCATATGTAAAATTTTTGTGTCACTCTCTTGTTCGGTTTTACGAACCCAACGAAGGATACGTTTCACGATACCGTCTCTGGCGGGTCGCTTGACTTTGTGAGCGCAACGGCCTGATTGGCTAATTTTAGTGCTAATTAATTCGGAAACGGCCAGAATATTGAATTTTTTCTTAAAAATTATTTCTCAGCACGGCCTTCCCTGCAACCACCTTGCAAGCTTTTCAGAATCTTTCTTGCCACCCTGTATATGATGATCGAAAATGGTCAATTTTTAATTATTTATCGATACCGTCAATTTTGAGTCGATTGTGCGCCATGAACTGTAAAGGTGGTTTTGCTCAAAAACTGGAGACGATAGGGGAAGGGCGTGGTAGCCCCTTTTTTAGGTGGTACACAAGCGACCTGGTAAACACAACCCGGATCGGTTGGCCATGTTTGAAGCTTTCCTCTTGATCGCACGCGCTGGCGCGTTTAACTACTGCGACAGGGGCATACTCACACACGCAGACTTCATACTGCTAATGTAATTCCAATTTGCAGTGTATATATAGGATATCTGAAATTTTCCGTGCCAAAATTATACAGACGGTAGAGCATCGTAAACTTAATATGGTGAGATTGTAAATAATGATCTGAAACAAGTATTTCAAGCGGTATGAGGTCTAAAATTAGCAAATGTGTGAGGCTATATACTTGAAAATTATATATAGTATGTACACCAGTGGTGCCACGTCTTTCCTGTGAGTCAGCAATCACAGTCGCTTTCTCCACTCTCCTCGATACCATGGTAGGTAATAATTTATACAGGATAATACCGTGACAATTTTTAATGTTGAGCTGTCTCATTAAAGCATTTCCAGATTTGTGAAAGGACATTTGGGCAAGATCCATATGTAGAAGTTTCTTTTTTGCTTTAACTGAGAAATAATATCAGATTAAGCCTGGTATGATTTCAAACGCAGACCTTTGCTGTTAGCTGTTGAAGGTTACATCGTGATGATGTGTCAATTTGTTAATTGCTTATGTTTCCTTTTTTTCCCTGACGCACCTCGTAAATTGTAAATTGTATGGTTACTGTGATTGCTTCAATTCCTAAGACGCTCAACCACCTAAGGTGGAAAACAAGAACATGGTTATCCCACCTATAGTAATATTAGCTCTCTTCTTGTCAGAGAGTTGTACAAATCACTGTGCAGTTTTCTTCTAGCTCCTTCGACAGCTTGTCGGTTTACTGCTTTGGTACTGGAGTACGCCACGCTTCTCCACACTTCGTGAGTTTTGCAAAGAGACTCATTGATTCCAAATATAGTGATATTCACCTGATTCTTAAATCTTTACTTTTATAGATAATATTCGCTTTATTGGCAAATACAAAATCTTCAGCGGGGCGTTCGATAACAGTCTAGCCGGATGCGCATTCAATGTTGAGTTGTTTAACAAGCTTCATTAAAAATACTGTTTCCAGGCCTCCTCTGCTATTCGTTTCCATAATTAAATTCCGTGAGTGCAATAATTTACCCTAGATGTTTAACGACACAGGTTGATTACATTAAGAAGTCTGTTACCAGCAATGGCGTGTTTAATATCAAACATACTGTTGTACGAGGGCATGTTGAAAAGTAATATCTCCAAATTTTTTTTAATGTGAAATCTCTTAAACCTTTTTAAATAAAACAAACGTTCTACATATTTATTATTTATGTCTACGTATTTATTTCTCAACATAGCCACCCTGGCAACGAACACATTTCTCCCAACGAGAGGCTAGTTTGTTGGCCGGCCGCTGTGACCGAGCGGTTTAAGGCACTTCGGTCTGGAACCACGCTGCTGCTACGGTCGCAGGCTTGAATCCTGCCTCGGGCATGGATGTGTGTGATGTCCTTAGGTTAGTTGGGTTTAAGTAGTTCCAAGTCTAAGGGACTGATGACCTCAGATGCTAAGTCCCATAGTGGTTAGAGCCATTTGAACGATTTTTGAACTAGTTTGTTGGTAACATGATTGCAGACTATGTTGACGGTGTCACAACCTCACCTCTGCTCTGTGAGCTTCACCACAATCAAAGAGAAGTCGTCGAAGGTGTTCTTTAAGTTTTGGAAACAGACGAAAATCGTGTGGGGCCAAGTAGGGACTGGGGAGATTCGGATTGTTGCAGATGAAGCAGCGCTCGTGTGTGGTCTGGCGTTGTTAACGCTGAAGGAAACGGTGCTCCATGTGTGGTCGCACTCTTAGAATTCGAAACTCGATCACAGCACGCAGTTTTTCACGCACTGACAAACGTGGTTACAGTTATTGAACTATATGAAAAAAAAGTAAAGTAGTTACAAACTACGGTGTGCACACACTTTATTCAACGTGTAAACGTCACTACAGATATTCGGATTTAGGTTATGACATGTCCGATATGCCTGCCATCATTGGCGATGATGTTTGGCAGACGAATGGTGTAACTGTGCATGACCCTCTGAACTGTCGGAACATCGATGCTGTCGATGACCTCCAGAATAGCTCTCTTCAGCTCAGCAACTTTTTTGGGGTTATTGATGTACCTCTTGGCTCTAATATAGCCCCACAAAAAGGAGTCGCATGTGTTCAGATCCGGAGAATATGGCGGGCAATCGATGCCAATGCCAGTGGCTCTTGGGTACCCCAGACCCAGACTGCCCCAGAGTGCTCCTCCAGGACATCAAACATTCTCCTGCTTCGATGCGGTCGAGCTCCGTCTTGCATGAACCACATCTTGTCGAAATCGGATGAAATCATCTTCCAAAACCTTCACGTACCATTCGGCAGTCACCGTGCCATCAAGGAATATGGCACCGATTATTCCGTGACTGGACACTGCACACCCGTTGAGGGTGAAGGGACTTCTGGATCGCGAAATGCGGCTTCTCTGGCCCCAAATGCACAAATTTTGCTTATTGAGGAATCCATCCAAATGAAAGTGGGCTGAGAACAACAAGGCGCGTGCGCATGCGCATACTAATTCCCATCTTGCCTCGCGGCCAACCGTGCAGTTTGAACGTCCTACCGCAAACCATTCAGAAGTTATGACGATTTTACTTCATATAGTTCAATAATTGTCAGCCTGTAGTTACGCTACACACCAAAAAGTTACACGCTACACTACAGAGACCTCTAGCAGCATACGAAGAATAAAGATGTAGACTGTAACAGCATTCGCGTTATTTAAAAATATTTAAGAGTTTTCACATAAAATATTCGGAGGCATTACTTTTCAGCTTACCCCCGTAGTACTGAAGTGTTTTCGGCATCCTACACATACAGACGTATGTGTGACTTCATAACAGTGCGGAGAATGCACAATAGATCAGGTATTGTTGTTTCACAATGCTTCTTGTCTTGTTTGACAAGAAATACGGTAATTTGTCAGTTATCTGTAGTGAAAGCCAGCTGACGCAACATTTCCTATGTTATCTCTTACTTGTCAAATGCTGTCTCAATGCTGGTATATGTATGAGATCGTGTAGCTTTAATAGCAGTTTACGCGGATGGAGCGTTTTAATACGACTGTACATAGTTTTTTCTATTTGTGGAGCAAAATAACTGATGATGGTCGAAGTAGAGAGGATATAAAATGTAGACTGGCAATGGCAAGGAAAGCGTTTCTGAAGAAGAGAAATTTGTTAATATCGAGTATAGATTTAAGTGTCAGGAAGTCGTTTCTGAAAGTATTTGTATGGAGTGTAGCCATGTATGGAAGTGAAACATGGACGATAAATAGTTTGGACAAGAAGAGAATAGAAGCTATTGAAATGTGGTGCTACAGAAGAATGCTGAAGATTAGATGGGTAGATCACGTAACTAATGAGGAGGTATTGAATAGACAAGGAGAAGGGACCGGTTGGTTGGGCATGTTCTGAGGCGTCAAGGGATCACAAATTTAGCATTGGAGGGCAGCGTGGAGGGTAAAAATCGTAGAGGGAGACCAAGAGATGAATACACTAAGCAGATTCAGAAGGATGTAGGCTGCAGTACGTACTGGGAGATGAAGCAGCTTGCACAGGATAGAGTAGCATGGAGAGCTGCATCATATCAGTCTCAAGACTGAAGACCACAACAACAACATAGTTCACAGCGGAGTGTTAAACCAAAAATCGATAAGTTGCATTTTAATCTTTTGATGTTTGTTTCTACACTCAGGTGCCATCTATGGCAGAATGTCAATCCATGTATATGAACTGCACAAATTAAATCTCTCCGAGATGAGAATACTTGCAGATCTGGTCAAGCCTTCAACTACACTGACGGGAAAAATTTCAGCACCAACAGATAGTTAATGTAGACTTATGAAATTTTGGGGATACATTTGTCTAAGTAACATATTTAAGTAATTAACGTTGCAAGCTCACAGGCTAATGTAAGCAGGAGCAAAGCCATGGAAAATGTGGAATGCTGGTACATTAATAGCTGGTATAACCTCCAGAATGTCGAATGAAAGCATGCGAACATGCATGCACAGTGTTGCACAGGTGCCGGATGTCAATTTGTGGGATGGAGTTCCATCCGCGTAACGCATCATTTCGTCAAATATTGGCAAGGATAGCTGGTGATGTATAATGGAATGTATTTTCGTGCAGTCTTATCAGAATATGATTTCGTTTTGTCTCTCGATGGGCGTATCTTACATACACCGGAAACCTATTGTTCGCGAGCAGCTACCGAGAGCTAACGAAATACCAGGTCCTGTACGCTTTAACTACAATCCCTTCTTGGAAAGCTACCTCCAGCTGTCTCGTGGACGCTAGAAGTATTATCATTTCTTGAAATTTACTTGCAGTTCCAACTTTTCCTTTTCCTTTCCTTTGCATTCCTTTTATAAAAATATTGATAAATACCCTATAATGACCATTGTTTCAATTTATTCTCAGTGAAAGTAACGGAAAAATTCACAATAAAAGACGTCTCCGCATAGGAACACGATCCCATGACCTTCAGATAACCGTTCTGTACTCTTTCCGCCACTCCAACCACTATCTGACATAAATGGCTCATACCTCACCCGATCCGGATCAAAAATTTTTATTCCATTCTAACCGACTGGCCATCTGAAGTTCCCACTTCTGTTACTTTCATTTATGGCCAAGCCCTGCATTTAACACAAATTTCGACGAAATCGAACTATGACGAGTATGCGCGGTCCCTTTTTGATTTAAATGCTTTTCGGAGTTCAATAAATACTGCATCTACCTAAATGGCTTGATGCAGGATGCTGTTTGAGAAAAGTGCGACTTGGGTTTCTCATGAATGATGTTTTCGGAACTCATGGTGGTCGACATGGAGGAGATCATCCTGTTCGAGAGACGTCGTTACGTCCACGTGTTGGAATATTTTGGGACGTATTTTGAGCTGAAACCGTCCCTTCTACTTTAGCATGCTGAAGATGAACACTGCGGTCTCAGTTGATCCCACTCAAAATAGTGGAAATCGTGGAGCATAACGAAGCATGTTTCCCACTTGGCGCTGTTAACAATGTAATACAGTATGCTTCAGCGTATGTAACATGTAGAGTATTGCTTCTCTATACTTTTGTAGCAATCTTAAAGGCATCTTACTATTAGTATTTATCAACTTACTGATTGATGTTCAACTAATATTTGTGGTTTCTGCGATTTCACCGTATATTTTCAAATCTCTAGGGATTAAATTGGAGGTTTCTTACCGCGGAAGTCACGTTTTAACTACTCTAGTGATTTTCAAATACTCCATTTCCAATACGTAACACGTCAACGCTTTGACTTCGTAATCTGGGGCATATGACCTCATTCAGTCTGACTATCCTCACGCTTTGACAGAAATTCGCCATTAGTGGATTTCTCCTTCTTTCTTAAAAGGCTGTGATGATGGTTCCATGATGAGGTGCTCATCTTTGCCCGTCAATGTACCTAAGTTCAGTTAAAGGACCGGTCTCGCATTATTTGGATCACACATAATAGTTTCAGTGTTTTCCGTATGTCATTCCTAGGTTTGATAGAGGTGCGGCAAATGTAGTAACTATAGTACTAAACAATAATGTGGAATGCATTATTTGATGAACTATACTATTTATGCTGCAGTACTACTTTTGTTTAGAATAATTTCTTTGGGAGTACATACATATATTCAAACAATAATCCATCAGGGTGCATAAGCATTGTTGTAACCACATTAGTTTTACAATAATTTGAGGGATCAACCCCGTCAAATCTCATGAAATAAGTTTTTCACAACTGATACATTACCTCACTTCCAGTTACTTACCGTAAACGTGCTGTGTAGAAGTTGTTTCAAACACTTTATCATGATATCAAAACTCTGTGGATAAATTAAAATGGTGCTAGTTTCATGGAGAAAAGTGAATAAAATCACTGTTTATTACTTTATAGAAACCTTTATTATGCATTCAAAGGCTTATTTATATATCGGCATAGCTTGTAGCTAAATTGAGGCAGTTCATGAGAGCCCACATATTTTATCGCATGAACAGAACGCCGGAATTGTGAGCAACAAATGTGTTCATTGGTTGTTAAGCCGCTTGCCATGATACCTCCACAAGATCCCATAGAATATGCACGCATAAGACTGGCACTCGTTTCTTTGATTCAACACATGATGAATGACGTAGCTTTCGTCCTCAGGTTCTAAAGTATCAGAGCCGCAAGTGCATATACTGTATAGTATCTTCATGAGGTAAATTTTGATTGCTGTGACGATATCTGATGCGCATATTGTTTGATTGTCTATTATCATAATAGGTAATAGCACCATCATTCAGCATCGTCGCTATCTTCATAGAACAGTCGGCTGAAATTACAAATGTGAACAACACAGATTCCCTAATTTTTGTAGCGTGGTTAAACAAAACTTACCACTGGTGTGCAATGGCATTCACATTGAGCAGTTGACGAAATTATAAGATGGCTGCTGGTTAGGGTACGTACAATCCAGCAGTGTTTGCAAAACAAATTGAAATAAACTGGAAAATTAAGTGACCTTGTATGACATGTTCAAATCAGATTAGCGTGAGCTAAGTATAAACCGAGTTTAAATGGAGGAAGCTGAGGGCACATGTTCACTTGAATTGCAGTGCAATTTTAATTTAGCACTGTTCACTTATTGGGAATACCTTCCTTGTGTTACGCAGGCCAATGAGTTATTAGTATCTCCCGTCATTTTAATTCGATACACTGATATATTTACCTATATTCCCGAAAAATTTCAGTGGCGCGCCTTTTTATGTACATATTCCAAGCGAGCTATTTCTCACCTCTGAGATTGTTTTTGTTTGATAGATATGTAAAGTGCCGCACAGCTTGAAAGACTGGAGGCACCGGAAAGAAGTATTATGGAAACGATGTAGTCTCTAAACAGCTACCGGTATCTTACACTACAAGCTATGAACGTCGGATCGAATACACATGTTGGATGCCATTTGTAGATGTTCTTCACTGGAAACCCTCTAGGTACATGTTTGTGAATGCTGTTTTGACTCGTCACACCTGTCTCAAAATTACTACACAAAACACATAAACCTCAGTTTATACGATTCACACTATGATATCACAAAGAGAAGCAAATACAAAGTCTAAAATGAGTAAAGGCACAAGTACACCTCCAGCAATGACAACAATAACGCCAAGAAATAATGAAGGAATGGACTCGCTGATTGGTTATTGTGTTATTGAGGTAGCAACAGTAACATGTCTGAAAATTAACGTTCTACCGTTCTATGACAATGCACACAACATATGAGTGAAACTGATTTGCTTTCTGTGTGGTTCATTCTTCGAAAATAGGTACCGTTTATTTATGATTCGTGAAAAACATGTTATTTGATTACTTATGAAATGAATAAATATATTCACTGTATTTGGGAGATTTGGATCAAATAAAAACGATCGCAGATCCAATTTTTGTCAGCAACTTAATGTTGAATTATTGTTCGACATACAGGATTTTTCAATTTAATTGACTTGAGATTTTTCCTGCCTTATAATGTGTAGAGGCTGAAGCCATTTCTGTATCGTCCACAGCTATCATTATCTATTTTATACGTTCTTATTACTCCTGTATTTTTGTTTCTTACTTACATTAGGTAAACGCATCTAAGACATAAAAATAAAGAACTAATAAGATCAAGTAAAGTTTCTAGTCCTTCTGCCTGTGCAATGTTGGAATTACGCTTATATTAGTACGTTGCGAGACTGAAACACATCTAGAATAGCACCACAACATGTAGGAAATCTGTATCAGGTTATAGCATGCTGCATTTCCATCACATTTAGTTTTTACTGTAAGTGGCTACAAAAAACATTGATAGGTGCGTAAGTGAAGGAGATGATTTCATTTGTCCATCCTGTCTTATTCAGCTTTGCCATCAACCCAACTTCCCTAAAACTCACTGGAAGGAAAGTACTTCTTGAAGCCATAGGATTCCGTATTAACTGATGTTTACTGTAGTTAGAACATGATACCTAATTACATTGACCTCAACAGTCCAATGAAGCAGAAGTCCTTCAACAAGATGCTCTGATCTAATAATATCTACCTTACGTCATGGAAAGCTTGTAGCTGTAGCCCTTACGACAATAAGAATAAAACTAAAGGAAAAAACTGCCAACACCATTAACTCATTCTCTATCGCTACTGATACTAAAATTACAATTATTGTGAAATCTGTTAGCTTCATAACTGTCTGAATGTTAACTACAAATACACACAAAATTCTAAGTACATTAATTCTACTCTCTAGAAATTATAATTTACTACACATCAATCTATATGCAATTTATGGGTTCTTCAAAACACTAAAACTTATTTTAGAATTTGGATTTTAATCGTTCTGGAGATTAATTTAATTTTTACAGATTTTCGAAAACTATTGATTTTATATTTCTGTAACAGACATTATTTATGAAAAAATGTAGGAAAAATAAGTGTACTAATGCTTCCTTCGTTTCACTGTCATCCAATCAGCAGTGATGTATTTAGAAATTTAATGCAATCGTTTATGCTTAAGTTTTTGGCGCTGTTTGTCTAGACAAACATGAAATAACAGAACATTTGCTTATTCTAACTAAAATATTTCCACAACAGCCGCGCGGGGTAGTCGTGCGGACTAGGGCACCTTGCCACTGTTCGCGCGGCCCCCCCCCCCCCCCCCTTCGGAGGTTCGAGTCCTCCCTTGGGTATGGGTATGTGTGTTGTCCGTTGTCCTTAGCGTAAGTTAGATTAAGTAGTGTGTAAGCCTAGGGACCGATGACCTCAGCAATTTGGTTCCATAGAACTTACTACAAATTTCCAATTTTTCCACAAAAAGTGTAGCTGCTTTTTTATTCTTCATTCACTAGTAGTTATCCGTTCTGACACCACAGTCTGGAAAGTTCTGCTCTTCTGTTAATCTTGTGAAAAGTAATTACATTCAAGAAGAAAAATTGTAATAAGCGTCACGGAATAAAATATTTGCGTAAGTTAGGTGTACATCACGCCATAGACTAAGGCCTATCTATTACCATGCCTTGGGATAATTCTTGTCTTGTCAATTTTGTGTACGACAAGAGCCTCTCAGCTTCATCTAATCCAATGTACCACCATGTGATGTAACAAGACCCACTATTTCTGAAGAAGATTTTTTACAAATATGGAAACCTGGGTCAAGGGCTATGAAACCTTTGTTTACAACTGGTTGGCTGATTTCTCAACCTCTTCAGGTCTTGGTAACTTAAAATTCATAGACTGTATCTTTCTTTTGTGTTAGCAAACTGTCATCAAAAGCTGCAGAAAAACAATCATTCTTGTATCAAAACAATATTTCTACAAAATGAACATAATTTTCTTTGAAGGAAGGAAGGAACATTATGGTTTAACACTCACTATTGCAGTAGCAGAAGGACAGTAAAGGTATGCAGCTTTCTCATTGTTTAAGAAGCCATCTCGGCTTTCGCCTTAACTGATTTCAGAAAACCAACGAAACTTAAACATGTAAAACTGAATGCTAACACAGGGATTTGAAACCACTCTTCTCTTATACTAGTTCCATCATACATGACAGTGGTTTCTAAATTAATACGAAACCTTCGAGTCATTGATTTCATATGAAAATATTTAGAAAATATACAATGGCGTTTACATATTGTATTAACAGCTTACTTGAAAATTATTCAGTTCTGTAATTGCGCAACTGTAGGTATAGTCATTAAATAAATACTATATGATCTTACTAGCTAAAGTTGATCCCCTACTCGTCACTGAAGGTAAAGAATAATGCAGGAATCCTGCTTTACTGTCCTCTGAATTGTCGAATTTGGAATGGTTGCCGTTGCCTTCGTGCGAATAGTTATAAATGTGAAGTATGTAACTGTATCTTATGGCTAACTATGATGAGAGAAATTTTATGATTACGTTGTTGTGGAACAGTATAAAATGAAAGGAGGAGAAAACATTAACCTCAGCATGACCTATTACTCATAGATGGGATCAGCCTCTCATTCGAAGATGGATAGGTATCAACAGTGTCACACCAAGTTGTTAAATAAGACATTGTGTTTTACCGAAAGACCTTGACAGTACATATTGCTCAACAGGAATTGTACAATACCATCTGTTCTACACTTGGTGGAGAAAGTGACATTTTCTGCAGCGCGTGAATCGAAACAGCGATCTTCAGGTCGTGTGCAACCACAATAGCATGCATTAACCACCTCGCCTATGGTTTCAGGGATCCACACTATGTGCTGTCATAGAGACGTATACTCTATATTGGTTTTGTCCTGAAGTTAGCGCTTTCACTTTTCCTACCGTATGCGTCTTCTGCTGGTGTAAAATTTTAGGGAAACTGCTGAAAGATTGGAATGGATACTGCAGAGATCACGTGACCTTCGTGAGAACGAGTGAAGGAAAGTAGTTTTCAAAGACCTGGCATTCTGTAACACTTAGGTTGTTCAGTGACGAGAGATTCGTCTTCAGAAAGGTGTTATTGCCTAGAAAAAGGATGAAAAGTAATGGTATAAAGTACCGCCAAGAAAGAGGGCAATGAAACTGTCGGCGCTCTCGCTAAGTGTAACATCTGCCACATGACAACGATGCTCCGCGTTACACACGCACCGCGGATCTTCACCGGAAATATCGGCTAGATACCCTCTTGCAGGTATTCCAAAAACTCTCCACACGACTGTACAGAAACACGAGACACTCTCATAACCCGTTTATTGTTTCTCTGGGGAACTACGACCACAACCATAGATGGAAACACAATAGACCAAAGACACTATTAGCAAGGAACTGAACATCTATGGTCCATAGCACGCTAACACAACAGTACTGGCGAGGCGCTGCAACACAGTTACTACTGGCACCCCAGATGCTCGACCCGCCGAAAAACAGGCAATCGCAGGAAAGCCGTACTGTACACAACGCGCAAACCAACCACACACACACCCTACACTGTGAGCTGATTTATGGCCGATCGCCCACTAATGTATGACGACCTCGGACTGTTACAGGGACGAAGCCGCTGCAGCAGGCCCAGGAGAATTCACAGGAGCCCAGCTGCTGGGCCCGGACTGACCCATCTACAACGAGCACCCGCAGAGACAGAGGTAATGAAGAACGATACCTCGAACTAACATAACCTCACATTGTATGCACTGTCGCAGCTAGCAAGCCACTACTGCCCTTACTACCCGCCCTACTGCCGCAGAGGTTTTTTTCCCCTCTGCCCTTACAAACCGCTACCCGTCGGTCGCTTTCGTCCACTTTCTGTCTCCTGATGGACCATGTCAATGAATAATCCTACCCAGACGCATGGACAACATCACAGCCCGCATCCTGTGACTCCTGATTCGAAAACTAACATGTTATACGAAGGTGCCAGTAGAACTTTTGGTTTGGTCACCACGTCGGTGTTGGCGTGGAGGGCCCCATCCTACAAGAAGAGAACAAAGGCGTAGGAATATGTTTCCCACACAGACCTAAAGCAAGACGTGCGGCGCGGCTCTCCCCCGTCGGAGATTCGAGTCCTCCCTCGGGCATGGGTGCGTGTGTTGTCCTTAGCGTAAGTTAGTATAAGCTATGTCATTCTTCAACCTCAGGAGGCGGTTTTGTGGGGCCTTATCCGGAAAAACTGGACGCATTTTACGTAAAAATCAAGTGAAAACCATCTTCCGTCCTCCAAGGAAAACCAAGAGCCTTCTTGTTGGTAGTGTCAAGGACAACCTTGGTCAAAGTAAATCAGGGGTTCATCAGATACCTTGCCAACGCGGTAGTGTATACATAGGGCAAACCATTCGTACCATTGAGGACCGATGACGAGAACATCAACGGCACACTAGACTGCAACAGCCCAGTAAGTCGCCAATTGCTGAGCATTGCCTGTCGGAACTCCACAGCATGGATTATGACCAAACCAAAGTCCTGACACAGACTTACAAATACTGGGACTGTGTCATCAAAGAAGCCATAGAGATCAGAGTAAGGGAGCCACAACTAAATCGTGACAGCGGTTACATCCTTAGCAAGGCGTGGGAACCCGCGATCACCCGGATTAAGAAGAAAAAGGATATTTACCAGAGTGTACCGACTTCGGGGGAGGAGAGAAGAATAACGAGAGCGGTGCCGGCAGACCCTCCTGAACGAGAAGACCTGGGACGCAGCGCCCAGACGGCGGGAGAACGGACGCTGTACCTGGACCGCGCGCGAGGCGCGGACCGCACCGACTCGTAGGAAGCGCCTGAGGGAGGAGCAGGACGGTGATTGTCCTATATATACATGGCGCTGGCCCACCGCGGATCAGTAAATCAGCGCACCTGACGATGGCAACGTGGTCGATTGCCGAAATTTTGTGTCCTATGCACACTCATACCACGCTGTTCACCCGAGATTTATTTCGTCATAGTTTAAGTTAGATTAAGTAGTGTGTGAGCCTAGTGACCAATAACCTCAGCAGTTTCGTCCCATAGGAACGTACAACAAATTTCCAAATTTTCCAAGACGTGCGGCAATAGATCGGAGCCTTGTGGAACAATGGGTGGAGCCTATCTTACGAACAAAGAGGAAGGCATTATGCAACTATATTACCACGTGTTATGTGCCACAGAAAGGTTACTATGTTCCACTTCCCCATTAACTAAGGACAGTTCTGACTGCACTTCTGGAGGCTACAACTGATTGATTCTCCTTTATTTGTTTGCGGTACGGAGGAGATCTCATCATTACCGGCTGCCCGCTGCTATACCACGCGACAAACGAATTGCTGCAGTGCCTGACGCTTAGTGGACAACAGCTTCCTACCAGTGTGAAGTCGCTACGTGCATAGTATGATGTATCATTGTATAGACATATATATATATATATATATATATATATATATATATATATATATATATGTCTATACGATGATACATCATACTATGCACGTAGCGACTTTTGTTCTTGTATATAACCAATGTAAATATTGTGTATGCGTGTGTGTGTGTGTGTGTGTGTGTGTGTGTGTGTGTGTGTGTGTGCATATGTGATAAATGTGACTGGCTGAGTGGATAATGTCGAAGGATACAGTAAATTAAAAAACAAAAAAAGAAACTGCTTCTAAGGGCCACGAATGGAAGAAATCTGTTTATTGAGATAACATCGGAAAGGTGCAGTGCATTAACAGAAGAAATGGTGTACAAGACTCGCGTGACTTACTCTAGTGTATAAGTGAAGTGTTTGGCACCATTACCAAAACTGTTGGAAAAAAAATGTCGAAAAATTCCGAGAGGTGCCGCTCACAGCACATAATAGTGAGTGATGTGGTTTACGAAGGAATGGTATACATTGGAGGGGTGGTATATATTTAAGATGGCAGAAGAACAACTGTTGGTTCAAATGGCTCTGAGCACTATGGGACTTAACGTCTAAGGTCATCAGTCCCCTAGAACTTAGAACTACTTAAACCTAACTAACCTAGGGACATCACACACATCCATGCACGAGGCAGGATTCGAACCTGCGACCGTAGCAGTCGCGTGGTTCCGGACTGACGCGCCCAGAACCGCTTGACCACCGCGGCCGGCAAGAACAATTGTGAAAGATGTAAATACACTCCTGGAAATTGAAATAAGAACACCGTGAATTCATTGTCCCAGGAAGGGGAAACTTTATTGACACATTCCTGGGGTCAGATACATCACATGATCACACTGACAGAACCACAGGCACATAGACACAGGCAACAGAGCATGCACAATGTCGGAACTAGTACAGTGTATATCCACCTTTCGCAGCAATGCAGGCTGCTATTCTCCCATGGAGACGATCGTAGAGATGCTGGATGTAGTCCTGTGGAACGGCTTGCCATGCCATTTCCACCTGGCGCCTCAGTTGGATCAGCGTTCGTGCTGGACGTGCAGACCGCGTGAGACGACGCTTCATCCAGTCCCAAACATGCTCAATGGGGGACAGATCCGGAGATCTTGCTGGCCAGGGTAGTTGACTTACACCTTCTAGAGCACGTTGGGTGGCACGGGATACATGCGGACGTGCATTGTCCTGTTGAAACAGCAAGTTCCCTTGCCGATCTAGGAATGGTAGAACGATGGGTTCGATGACGGTTTGGATGTACCGTGCACTATTCAGTGTCCCCTCGACGATCACCAGTGGTGTACGGCCAGTGTAGGAGATCGCTCCCCACACCATGATGCCGGATGTTGGCCCTGTGTGCCTCGGTCGTATGCAGTCCTGATTGTGGCGCTCACCTGCACGGCGCCAAACACGCATACGACCATCATTGGCACCAAGGCAGAAGCGACTCTCATCGCTGAAGACGACACGTCTCCATTCGTCCCTCCATTCACGCCTGTCGCGACACCACTGGAGGCGGGCTGCACGATGTTGGGGCGTGAGCGGAAGACGGCCTAACGGTGTGCGGGACCGTAGCCCAGCTTCATGGAGACGGTTGCGAATGGTCCTCGCCGATACCCCAGGAGCAACAGTGTCCCTAATTTGCTGGGAAGTGGCGGTGCGGTCCCCTACGGCACTGCGTAGGATCCTACGGTCTTGGTGTGCATCCGTGCGTCGCTGCGGTCCGGTCCCAGGTCGACGGGCACGTGCACCTTCCGCCGACCACTGGCGACAACATCGATGTACTGTGGAGACCTCACGCCCCACGTGTTGAGCAATTCGGCGGTACGTCCACCCGGCCTCCCGCATGCCCACTATACGCCCTCGCTCAAAGTCCGTCAACTGCACATACGGTTCACGTCCACGCTGTCGCGGCATGCTACCAGTGTTAAAGACTGCGATGGAGCTCCGTATGCCACGGCAAACTGGCTGACACTGACGGCGGCGGTGCACAAATGCTGCGCAGCTAGCGCCATTCGACGGCCAACACCGCGGTTCCTGGTGTGTCCGCTGTGCCGTGCGTGTGATTATTGCTTGTACAGCCCTCTCGCAGTGTCCGGAGCAAGTATGGTGGGTCTGACACACCGGTGTCAATGTGTTCTTTTTTCCATTTCCAGGAGTGTATAATACCAGTTTCTATGAGTGCAGAGCTACATTGTTGAAGTGTTATGTATATATGCAACCTACAAATTACGAAAACCATACAAATTACCTACTGTATCAGGTTTTCGGCGAAAACCACACTATACTTAATTTGGAGAGATCCGCTTCAGATGTACTGATATTTATTTAAACCACGACCGGTTTCGAGATCTTAAAATCTCATCTTAAGGTGTATGAAATTATATTTGGCAATACATAGCTTGCTGTCGGGGCAGTCAGTACAAGAGTTCCAGATAGTGCATGTTGGTGGGAACTGTACGCCTCTGGGCGGCCGCGCTATTGACAGTAGTGATTGGCGTTCCCTGCCGCGTGGCTACTCAGTGGCCGACAGTTTCCGCCAACATGCTGTGATTAGAACACACACACTGGACAGCCGGACCTCATGTTATGTATTACAAAATACTATAATTTATTACACCTTAAAATGGGATTTTTAAAATCTCGACACAGGTAGTGGTTTAAATAAATATCAGTACAACTGAAGCGGATCTCTCTAAATTAATTAGCACGCCTCTCAGTTGGGGATGTCCTACATACCAAATCTCGCGAAAACCATTCGAACAGTTTATCACTCTTTCAAACAGATTTGCAAAAATCTTCCTTGCTATTTGTAACTCCCCACGCGACATCACATGTGTCTCTTCTGAGGGCACTTCCATGCGGCTGACTATGCTCACAATGATCGTAACCAATTAATCTACTGTTTCACTGCAGGTCTCTTTCAACCACTCTACGGTACTAATAATCAGAGGTTTTGATGGTCAGTGAATGTGCGGCCATTTCGTCAGTCACATTTATAGGATGTGCTACCTTACATGTAATATGTTAAAATACAACTTAATGTTAACTATTTGTACGTAAAGGATACTCTTCCAGAAAGTGTGACAATCATTTTTCAGGAGGTCTCCAAGTGAGCTGTGTGTGACGAGTCGGTAAGACAACAGGCACTATGAACAGAATATCGTTTACATTGCACCCCATATTTGCAGACAAATAATGTAGAAAATTTTTCTTCACTACAATGCATGACATTTAAAAGTGCGCCACCCGGGGTGGCCGAGAGGTTCTCGGTGCTACGATCTGGAGCCGCGCGACTGCTACGGTCGCAGGTTCGAATCCTGCCTGGGGCATGGATGTGTGTGATGCCCTTCGGTTAGTTAGGTTTAAGTAGTTCTAAGTTCTAGGGGACTGATGACCTCAGAAGTTAAGTCCCATCGTGCTCAGAGCTATTTGAACCATTTTTTTAAAAAAATGCAGCTTGTATGAGTTAGGGGCGTTGTTTGTCCCATGAAGTGCAAAACTCGCTTCACCATTGAACAGTACGGATGTCCTTAATCATCTGTCAACAACTCCCTGTCGTCAAAATTCAAGTGGTTATGAGACTATTGTACCCGCTGGTAATAAGAATAATACTCGCCACATTTACATAATGTTCGCGCTCCGTTTCTTTGTGGAACGACAAGATGCGTTGAAATCAATCATGCGCTTTCCACAGAGTTGCCTTTTAGTTTCTGTATAATGACTTTCATTACATCCTAATTTTTTTGAGTACACTGTCATACGAATGTCTGCACTACAAAAACTGTACCGGTCGTACAACGTGTACTGGAGTGAACAGTTTTTAATCCAGTATTCTGCATTACGCCTATGCAATTCTTTGCAAGAAGATGGTTCAAATGGCTCTAAGCACTATGGGGCTTAACATCTGAGGTCATCAGTCCCCTGGACTTAGAATTACTTAAACCTAACTAACCTAAGGACACTCATGCCCGAGGGAGGATTCGAACCTGCGACCGTAGCAGCAGCGCGCTTCCGGACTGAAGCGCCTAGAACGGCTCGGCGACAGCGACCAGCTTTCTTCGCAAGCGGCGAGACCATTTCCAATTGAAAGTAGTACACAATCTGAGCTCGTGCTAATATGTTTGAAACTACTTTAAATACTTGTTATTACCAGGGCGTCAGATTGAAGTTGTGGCCTGTTGGATTGAGGTTTCAAAGTGAGGTGTGTCATTCGTTTCTTTATAAGTGTAGTACGCGAGCTTCAAAATTGTACACATGAAGTTCTAGCATCTGTATCTTGCACGTCCGCTGAAAAGTGGACTCGTGCTTGTGTTAAGTTTTCCTGTCTAATCGTCCACAGAAGCACATCATGAAATATCTAGCAGCGCTGGCGAAGACCGCGGCCCCTTTGAGTAGCAGCGGCAGCAGCTTGTAACTGGCTTGTGGGGCTGTTTGCGCGGTGCGGTGCGGAGCGGACGCGTGCAGCCGGGCTGCACCCGCATCGATCCCGCGGTGCTGCCTGCGCCCAGATCCGCTACTCTGCTTTATATGCTGAGCCTATCTTGAGAGCAATCCGCGGAAAACCCTGGATAAAGCCGTCACATATTCAGGAATCATGGCACTGCGAGAATGATAATTTTTTTCACAGGTCGTTGCGTGTGAACTGGCCTGGAGGGATACAGTACGCTGGACATTCCAGCACAATGTCAGGCAGTGGTACACTCTGGTTTCCTTAAATCAGGGGGAACTTCACAAACATAGCAGCAGCATTGGGGAACAGGATGAAATTGCCATAGAAGATACTATCTCATCAGAGTGGCACAAAACGTTACACGCAAAGTAGCTGGTCAGCAGTCGTCGAGAGTTAGAACTTAAACAGTTGCAACTACTTCTGTAAAACGAAAATAGAGAAATGTCTTAAAAATGTACTGTCCTTGAAACGTACAAGGGCCTTTGAATAAGTAATGCAACACTTTTTTTTCTGAAAACGGGTTTGCGTTATTCAGTATTCCAATACACCCTATTATTACCCACTCTTTTTGCTATTAAACCCTATTTTTCAACATAATCTCCGTTGAATGCGACGACCTGACGACACCTTACTGGGAGGGCCTGTATGCCCGTATGGTACCACTCTATTGGTCGACATCGGAGCTAATATGCTGCTGCATCAATAAGCTCCTCATTATCCACGTACTGCTTGTAACGCGCAAGCAGTTCCGCACAGATGGTCCTTCGTTGTTTTTGTACTCTTCTCTTTGGCGGCGAGGAACCCAGCAGTACGTCTACTGCTGGACGAGTGTGTCAGTACTCCCAAAAAATATGTCCAATTAGGAAGCGAGTTGTTTGATGGTGATACGGCGATCACTTTGAATGAGAGTGTCCGCACGTTCCAACATTGCAGGAGTCACAGCTGTGTGCGGCCGGCCGGCACGCAGGAGATCGTACAGATTTACGCGATCTTGTTGCGATGATGACACACATCTCGCCCAACGGCTCACCGCGCTTCCGTTCACTACCAGATCTCCCTAGACATTCTGCAAGCATCTATGAATATCTCCGAAGCTCTGGTTTTCCACCAAAAGAAATTCAATGACATCTCTCTTCTTTGAACGCACTTCAGTTACAGATGCCATTTTGAAGGCTACGTATTGCGCCGCCACCAATCAGAGCTTCATGAAACTATAGAGGCTGAAGCGGGAATATTCCACGACGTTTCACAACAAATTCCTCATTTTTCAACCAAAATTGTCCGAGAGAAAAATGTGTTGCATTACTTACTGAACGCCCCTCGTAAAAGCCAAATGGTCTTCTTGGCTGCGATATCCCGAAAGGTGTGTCCAGCTACTTGCTAGAAAAGGAGATGTTCTACCTCGCACATTGCCCCCTCGTGGACATGTGAGAGTTGTATCGTATGTGTATTCGTAGAGTATAGGTGAGTGTTATGTGATGATGATGATGATGATGATGAAACAAAGGAAGAGGATGAAACCCGGTGCCGGCACATGGCCCATTCCTCTCGAATAGCACCAAAGGGGCCGTCGAGCTTTAGGTCCCTTCTGAAGGACGGTCCACCTTCAACAGTGTCACACACAAAGACTGGTGATCAGGTACTTAAGGACACCAGCTTTTCTCCCTTTGCCCGTCATCCACCACCAGGAGTCGAACCGGTGTACACCCGAGTCGAGCATCACCGCACAGACGTGCGTTAGCGATCTCAACTACGGAGGCGATGTGGAAGTCGAAAACATCCCTATTAGCGCCAGTTGTGTGGGCTCTTAAAATGGATTGGTCAGCTGTCCGACGAATCTCTGTAACAGTCCTTAAGCGAACGCTAAGAAATGCTTCCCTCATTTTTGGAATCAAGTCCAAGTCAGAAGAGAATAAGTCTAGAGAGAATAGTAGACGGTATAGCACTTCTCAGGACCCAGCGATAGAACAAATTAGTCACAGCTCGTGCTGTATACAACGGAGGATTGCTCTGTAAAATAATGGACCGGTTCTGGAAAAAGTGTCGACGCTTATTTCTCAAAGCTGGTTGTCGGTCATGACCCAAAACTGAAAAGTAATACAGCGAATTGACGGTCTGCCGTTACAGAACGTTGACCAACACTGTCATACACGAGAATCATTACAAATGTCACGTTCTTGGGATTGTGACGAACATTCAATTGTCGTGGAGACCTAGAAGGACGTCAGTCGTTTGACAGGGGTTTCAGGTGTGGCTCGTACCGGTTTCATTCAGAGTAATGATACCGTGTAACAAAGCGTTCCATGTGGGTACGAGTTTTGCTATTCTCCGGCCGGTGTGGCCAAGCGGTTAAAGGCGCTACAGTCTGGAACCGCGTGACCGCTACGGTCGCAGGTTCGAATCCTGCCTCGGGCATGGATGTGTGTGATGTCCTTAGGTTAGTTAGGTTTAAGTAGTTCTAAGTTCTAGGGGACTGATGACCTTAGAAGTTAAGTCCCATAGTGCTCAGAGCCATTTTTTTGCTATTCTCAGATGATCTTACAGAATGTCGTATATACAAATCCTGCCTATAGAGTCAGTCCATGAATCGTTTGACATCTGTCACCGTACAGTAACGCGGTAAGAACAGAACTACTTCTTCACTGACATGGGAACGACATGGTAGACGAATCCTCCTACGTGTTGGCATCCTTCGTTGAAATATTTTACTCACCATGCCACTCTACCATAAGGCAATGCACTTCCCCGCATGCGCCTAAAATACCTTGATGACATTGTTGTGGTGTACGTCCTCCACCACATTCAGCTTTATCCAATAGTTTTTCTTGTTCGAAGAACTTCGATAAAGCACCACATTTGTCTACACGAAACTCTGTTCTTCTCGCAAGAGCGCATGCGCATGACGTGGAAAGGGAGATCCTATTTGCGATGAGTGGTATAAGCACGTTTATTTGATGCCGTTGCGTTACGTCTTTACGAAAATGTTGCCACTATTAAAGTTGCAACAGTCGTACGTGAGTATTTGTAGATAACAGTTGATTACATTTAACAGCAGGGTGTCAGATGGTGTTACTAGAGTGAAAAGAGACAAATAAATTAGTTCTCTTGGTGAAATGACATCGTAGCATCATTTAGCAGACGAAATGCAGTGGACAGCCCGTAGTTACTCACGTCATACTAAAATAGAAATGGTTAGTTGGTTAAATGTTTGACGTATTGTCATAGACTGTGCAGCATCCGGCGAAGTACAGGCAAGGTCTAAGCTGTGCTCAAAAAATGATTTTTGAGCTGTTTTTAATTTGATCTTTGCACATTATTCATTTGGACTGCAAGACATGATGTTCATATCTAACGTATTTCTCAATCTAAAACCTTAAGCATTCGAAGGCTATATTTTCAACACTACCTATTCAGTATACACGTACACACATTTCTACAGATTAATCCATCGTGCCTACAGCAATCAGACACTAATGGTACAATTAAAATCGGCACTCATGACCGAAGTGGAAGCCGAACCCACTATCACTGCTCTACGAAGATGAAGCACGGAACACGGTGACATTTTGTGTTATGCACTATATGATTCTAGACTGCAGCCTCAGCCCCAAAAATGATCTTGCCTTGCTGCTGCAACCAGAATGATGATCTCAGGGAGTATTTTCCGATGAAAAAAATTAGGAAATTTTATGTGTTTGAAACCAACAGACAAGTGTGACCTACACACCTTCGGTCACAGAAGAGATAATGAGTCCTAGCTTACTTAAGCGACAAGAGTTATAGTTAGATCAATTAAATGAAGCGCTGTGAGCTGCCAGTTTAAAAAAAGTCTCTTTTGCATTCAAGCGACGGTCTGTTTTGGCAAGTATGCCCATCATAAGACCACTAAATTCACCTCTTATAGAGTACTTGGCAAAGTAAGTCGTATCGACATGTTGCGTGCTGCTGTACTGTGTGAGAACAGTCTGTAATGAAATGAAAATTCGTGTGTGGCTAAGGTCTCCCGCCGGATAGACCGGTCGCCTCGTGCAGGTCTTTAGGGTTGACGCCACTTCGACGACCTGTGTGCCGATGAGGTATGATGATGAGGACAACATTACACCCAGTCCCCAAGCGGAGAAAATTTCGGACCCATCCGAATCGAACCCAGGCCCCTCTCATGGCCTTCTGCCGCGGTGACCACTCAGCTATGGAGGCGGACAGTTCTGTGATTACATCACCTTTCCTCGATATGAGTGGATGATTTTATTAGAAATTCAGTTTATGTTGGTCACTTGAATTTCATACATGGCGGACAAGGAGAGTTAATGGAATCCATTAGGCGAAATCCGCAACCTGCTATCATCCTTTACAAATTAGCGGAAGGAATGTCTGCGTAAAAGCGAACGTCTGAGTATCGGATGATGTGTCTGCAGATTAGCACAAAGATCCGAGTCTATTAATACGAATCAGTTCAAAAATGGTTCTCAGTCGCCTAGAACTTAGAACTAATTAAACCTAACTAACCTAAGGACATCACACACATCCATGCCCGAGGCAGGATTCGAACCTGCGACCGTAGCGGTCACGCAGTTCCAGACTGAAGCGCCTTTAACCGCACGGCCACACCGGCCGGCACGAATCAGTGATTGCTTCGTTCTGAAGAGCTGAGAATCTTGCGCAACTGGCGATGATTTCATCCTTAGGATTACAGCGTCAGAATGCACAAGGCTCAGCTCACCTAGCAGCAAATATCGCGCTATCATGATCTCACAATCCGAATTCTGTATAACATATCAGTCATACTCTGGGACGGAAGAGCTCCTCTCCAGACCTTTGACGCTCTGAGAGCAGTTGAACAAGAAGAATAGCATGTACCTCCTGCTGATGTCAGACATCGTCATTAACGACACCATTCATCAGTGGTTGAGCTGAAAGCAAAGTTTCGATTTCTTGTGCCATATCAAAGGTGACACATACATATGTTACATAGGAAGAAAGATTAGTTTTTTACGCCCCATGGTAGATGTGGTAATTAAAGACGGATACTTTTAAAGGATATTCTAACTGAGGAAATTAATTCTCTGTCCGGGACTACTTTTCTCGCCATCTCTCTATGCAATATACTGCGTTTCACATATACAATTAATCATTTTTCGTATTCAGTATACCACGTTATGAATCTTCTTTTTTTTGCAATTTTTCCTTGATTTATGGAAACACTGTACGCATCTAGAAATTACTATTGAAGAAATTTTCTATTTAAGCCTCATTTTTATGTCAGACTCTTTTATACATTATTCACTGTTTCTATAGGACACCAGTATGGAGTTTTGCACGTCGTATACATTCGAATAAATGAATATGGTAGCTTCACTCATTCTCCATCCGCACGATTTGCTAAGAATTGCTTCTATAGGAAGGTCACACTTATTGTTTACAGAGTATTCTATGTCCGTTGCTCCCAATATCCTTACTGTCATTCACACATATGACTCCATTGTACGTAACTGCGTTACTTTTCCGCTTAGTGTATCGAAGCACATTATGTGATCAAAAGTATCGGACACCTGGCTGAAAATGACCTACAAGTTCGTGGCGCTCTCCATCGGTAATGCTGGAAATCAATATGGTGTTGGTCCACCTTGAGCGTTGATGACAGCTTCCACTCTCGCAGGCATCGTTCAATCAGATGCTGAAAGATTTCTTGTGGAATGGCAGCTCATTCATCACGGAGTGCTGCACTGAGGAGTGGTATCGATGTCGCTCGGTGAGGCCTGTCACGAAGTCGGCGTTCCAAAACATCCCAAAGGTGCTCTATAGGATTCAGGCCGGGACTGTGTGCCGGACAGTCCATTACAGGGATGCTATTGTCGTGTAACCACTCCGCCACAGGCCGTGCATTATGAAGAGGTGTTCGATCATGTTGAAAGATGCAATCGCCATCCCCGAATTGCTCTTCAGCTGTGGGAAGCAAGAAGGTACTTAAAACATCAATGTAGGCCTGTGCTGTAATAGTGTCACGCAAAACAAAAAGGGGTGCAAGCTCCCTCCGTGAAAAACACGACCACACCATAACAACACCGCGTCTGAATTTTACTCTTGGCACTACACACGCTGTCAGATGACGTTCACCGGGCATTCGCCATACCCACACCCTGCTATTGGATCGCCACATTATGTCCCGTGATTCGTCACTCCCCACAACGTTTTCCCACTGTTCAATCATCTAATGTTTAAGTTCCTTACACCAAGCGAGGCGTCGTTTGGCATTTACTGACGTGATGTGTGGCTTATGAGCAGCCGCTCGACCATGAAATCCAAGTTTTCTCTTCTCCCGCCTAACTGTCATAGTACCTGCAGTGGATCCTGATGCAGTTTAGAATTCCTGTGTGATGGTCTGAATAGATGTCTGCCTATTACACATTACGACCCTCTTCAACTGTCGCCGGTCTCTGTCAGTCAAGAGTTGGGGTTGGCCTGTACATGTTCCTTCATGTTTCCACTTCATTATTACATCGGAAACAGTGGGCCTGGGGATGATGTCGCGTACGGACGTATGACACAAGTGACAACCAATCACCTGACCACGTTCTGAGTCCGTGAGATCCGTGGAGCGCCCCATTCTCTCAAGATGTTTAATGACTACTGAGGTCGCTGATATGGAGTACCTGGCAGTAGGTGGCAGCACATGCACCTAATATGAAAATCGTATGTTTTTGGGGGTGTCCGGATACTTTTGATAACATTCCCCGGACGAGGAATTAACATTCGAGCATTTGATAATTGACACTTCCGTACATAAAAAACCTGTAAACTCCATCCTAAGATAACACTGCATTCAAATTCTTCAACTGTTAGTAATCTGTGACCCTAGTCATCTGAAGAATCTTGTCCGACTGCACACCAGTCATCGGTGGTCCTTCTCAACAAGACTGCGTACATGTGGAGCTCATGTTTATTCTTCTGATTAAAGGAAAATCGGTACTAAAATATAATGTGTTTTAAGGGAGTGTGTGAAAAGTAGTAACACTTAGGTATAACCATAATGTGAAGGCCAGACTGAGACCGTTAGCACACGTAAAAAGTCTGAGGGATGGTTGTGATGTTTTCCTTCATGTATAAAACATGAGTCAAACATTACAGAAGAGGATTCATAGTGCTGTGTCGACAAGGCAACAATACAAACGTTCTGCGCTCTCTTGATGAAGTGCGATGCCGTCAAAAGTGATACGTCACATCATGAAGTAAAAGTCATTCCGACATTCATCAGTGGTCGTTGTGCCCTATAAGCAGAATTCCGTTTTGCTGACCTGGTGATGATCTTAGTGGAAGTGTTTTTCCGCTGCTCTCCTGCGATATGTTATTAAGTTTTAAGAGTGTGTATACGTCATGTGAGTGACCGAGAGTGCGTGTACAATTCAGTATTGCTCTTATGTTCTAGTAGATGAGTGCGGAAAGAAAGCGGGCTTTACGGTGAAACGTCACCGCTCCACATGACACTGCGGACGTCTGGCACTCAAAGAATGATGCTTAGTATAGTCTGCTGACAGAGAATTCTATAGCTATTCGTAACCGCCCCTTCCATTGGTGATAAACATTTCTTCAACCAAGAGTATTCGAAATGGATACCTACTGCTCAATAGCTATCGTTCTACCTTCCTGTTATATAAATGCTGCCGCCTTTTCCCCCCCGAAGTAACCTGTAGGTTAAACAGTTGAATCATATTCATCCCTTCTGTTGTTCCATCTTGTCTGTATAGCTTCTTTCCTCTTCATTACATACTGCACACGCTATAAGTTTGTTTATCTGTATTATGAGGAACGAGGTTATCACTGTGTGTACGAGAATAATGAAATTAATAACAATCTCGTACTCTCTGTTCCTTCGTTGGATCCCGCACCTCAATTTCTACGCCAGACGGAACGTAGAATTAAAAATTATTTTATCAATTTTGGTTGGAGAACGTCGCAGCTGTTTTCGTAAATTGCACTGTAGGAAATACTGCAACCAGCCACATGTTTTCTTGAACTGATTTTATTATACCATTACTAGTTTCGGGCCTGAGCCCATCGTCATATGGTAGCGTTGATTCCTTACCAAGTTTTACATCTGTGTCCTAAAATATAACAAAATTTATGTGATGCATAATTTACAAAAGATTTTACATTTGCGTCCTCTATACATATAAGTGTAAAACTACGTAATCACAAAAATCTTGTAAAATCTCTCGTAAACTATGTATCACAAAAACTTTGTCATATTTTAGGACACAAGTGTAAAACTTGCAAAGAAATCAACACTACCATCTGAAGATGGACTCAGGCATGGAACTAGTAATGGTATAATAAAGTCATTTAAACAAAACTTGTGTCTGGGTGCAGTATTTCCTATGGTGTAATTTAATAGAAGTAAACATTCATATGGGGGAAAAAAATTGTCTTTGCTTTATTCACAGTAAAGCACAAGGAAAACATTTGAGCTATTTCTTTGTACACATATCTTAGAACGATGCCGAAAATTTACCTATTCATCACAGATTCGATCCATATACATTAGAAACTCGTAGCAGCGTATGTCGAAAATGGAATGTTTTCTTTAACACAGATAACTTGTTTTGGAGCAGCACAGAGAAGGACCAGAAAGAGGCAATGCTTTCTAGTTTGCAGCGTTCCTTCACGAATAAATTTGCTGATATACTTTATCAGTAGAACAGTGCATGATGCATACTAATATCGACAGCAGCATTTGCTATGTTTGCTGAGAATTTAAATCCACTGATACAAAGCCTCACGATGATGTTATGTACAGCTGGACATTGACCGACGTCAAGTAACTGCGATAGAAGAAGACGAAAGAAACATCAGAACATTTTGTGGTGCGAAGCACTAGTAGAAGCTAGTGTATATGGTGAAAGTCCAGAAAGGCAACAATTCGTAAGGATGAAAAATGAATTCGCCGTATTTTAGGTAGTATGCAAACTTTATGCTAAAATTTGAAGTGGAAGTTCTTTGATTTTGATGACTTCTCATTTATTTAATGAAAAAGATTTTCCTGTCCAAAGTACACTTTTTAGAAACAAAATCTGTCAGCAGTAATCTCCAGAAACGTTCATAGAGTGTGTGTGTATATTTAATCGGACGAATACTAATACATGGGAGTAGAGCCTTGTGACTAAAATTGCGAAATCCGCTATACTTGCCAATTCCTATTCCGACAACGGCTGCGCAACCTTGGACGTACGCTGTTATTCATAACGACCCAAAACGCACAGAAAAAGATTCACATACGTTTCGTAATAAGAGTACGAAATCAGCGAGTTCGCAAAACAGAGGAGTTGCTGAATGCAGGCTCGGAATGCAGCGTCGTTGAAGGAGAGCAGCAAGCATTTTAATGTTCGTGTTTCATGATGCCGACTTTTACGAGTCAGCAATAAAAGGAGAAGCAGATGTATTTCTTTATAGGGGCCATTTTCTGTTTCACCGGATGAAAGCTTCGAGCAACTTTTATGAAAATTTATGTGAAGAAAAATGCAGAGGGCAGTACCGTTGCAGATTTCGTTGTTGTTTTGCTAACGACGCATGAGTTAAACTGTTGAGGTACTTAAGTAATTACGAAGGGTACTCTTTCCCGTCTTTGAGAAAGAAATTCCACAGATTTCTTTAAAATGAGATTCTTTAATGTTACTGGCGTCTTCACTGACGAATATTGACAGTTGTCATGTATATTCTGGATGAAACAGAGACTGTGGAACATTACCAGATTGCTCTACGGGTTGTTGAATAAAAAAGAAAATATCAATACCCGATAAATTACGAAAGCTTATTAGTGTTGATGGAAATAAGTGTTTCACACAGTATAACACAGAATCAGAAGCACTCTAGATACTTGAGATAATTCTCATTTATTGTTCCGTCTCAGTTTCACAATTTTCTAATTTGATTACATGTTTCTATCACTCTAATTCATCTTCAGATCTAAGCAATTGCGTCAGCAACCCATCTTCTCTACCCAGAGCAGAGTACTCTTAAATGTTGTTCTTAGTAGACAAGACGGGTTACTGATGCAATTACATAGATCTGAAGATGATACAGAGTCATCGGAACATGCAATGGAATTAAAATAAAAATTTGCAACTGAGACGGAACAACAGATGAGAATTGTCTTACATATCTACTCGTATACAGTTGCTGAATTCTCTTAAGACGATTATGTTGACTATAGTTGAAAGCACTGTGTTGATCAAAATGACAGACGCGACTACACTACCATATTACCTTCGTACTTGAGAAAGTGGTAGCAACCGAGGATTTGTTTTTTCCCTTCTTAACCAGCAGTGTACATAATTTAAAGGAGGGCTTTATTTAATTGATGGCGAGGTCATTAGAGGCGGAAGACTAGCTGGAATACGTCAAGGCTGGCGCAGGGAAACTGTCACGCCCTTTTCCGAATAAACTTCCCAGCATTCACCTTAACCGATTTAGTGACACCACAGGAAAGCAGTTCTGGATGGCCAGAGAGTGGTTGGAACCCGGCTCCTCACGCGTGAGAGTCCAGTGCTTTAATCACTGTGCCACGTCACTATGTCTTAGCAGTTAGTCCAGTGATTCTGGAAGGAAAGCTTATCCGCAAAATAAATCTTCGGAATCTCTCACATTGAGATCCGAAATAGATGGGATACAGTTTAATCAGAACGTAGAGGAAGGATGGCGGAAATGTGGTACCAGAATACAGGTTGAACAAATTAGTCTCCTCGTAGTATAGAAAGACTTTTGCCTAGAAGCGAATTTGACCAGATTACTAAGTATGGAAGGGGCACAAGGAAGGTTAAAATTCTCAGTAATAATGTTTCCTTATGACAGTTTACAAGAACGTGTTGCACGCTCAAAGGCTGCCCCATGTCTTCACTCTTGCATTCCCCTGGAAAATGTTTGATTTATATATAATGTGCAAATCAAATTAGAAGTTTTATTTTATGAAGATACCTCCTTCGAAATACGTAGTGACTAATCATTTTACACTGACGGAAAAGAATCGCAACACCAAAAAGGAGTTTTGCGACAATGACGAAAGTTGGTAGTCCCGTTTCTATATGTGAAAGATCATGTCGATTCAAATTTCGCACAATTTACATAAGAGTGTCGCTAGCAGCGCTACTATGAAGATGCAGATGAGGTTTGCTTTAAATACACGTTGTAACGGTGGTGGGCTTTAGTTATCTTTGAGTTTGGGTGTGGTGAGTTTATTTTAGTCAATAATGTCTTTAAGGCGACAAAGACGCCTTTATCAACACCTCACTGAGTTTGAACGAGGCCTTGTAATAGAGCTACGAGAAGATGGATGTTCCTTCTGCGATACTGCATAAAGACTTCGTAGTAATGCAGTTACTGGACGTGATTACTGGCAGAGTCGCAAGACGACCGGACTCCGGACGGTCACGTGGTACTACCGAGAGGGAAGATCATGTTAGGTATAACTCTCTGGCGCATAGTACGGCATATGCAGCAGCAATCTGAACTGCATTTGGCACCACAGCCACACAACGAACTGCTAAAGCTCTATTACTGCAACGGCAGCTCCGAGCCAGACGCCGTGTAACGTGCATTTCACTGACCCCAAACCACCGCTATTTGCGACTTCTGTGGTGTCAAGCAAGAGCTCATCGGATGGTAGGAGGACGTCTGTTGTGTTTTCTGATGAAGGCTGGTTCTGCCTCGGTGCCAGTGATGGCTGTGAATTTGTTAGAAGGAGGTCAGTTGAATGCCTGCAACCAACCCGTCTACGTGCTAGGCACACTTGACCGGTACCTGGAGTTATAGTCTGCTGTGTCATTTCGTATGACAGCAGAAGCACTCTCGTGGCTATCCCACGCACCCTGACTGCAAATTTGTACGTCAATCTGGTGATCAGACCTGTCTTGCTGCCATTCATGAACAGCATTCCAGGGGGTTTTCCAACAGGATAACGTTCGTCCAGCTACCGATGTTGAAACACAACACCCTCGATATATGCCTTGGCCTGCTCAATCACCAGATCTGTCTCCAATCGAGCACATATGGGACATCATCGGACGATAATTCCAGCGTCATCCACAAACAGCATTGACTGACCAAGTACAACAGGCATGGAACTCCATCCCACGAACTGACAGCGAGCTGTAGCACAACTCAATGTATGTACGTTTGCACGCTTGCGTTCAACATTCTGGCGGTTACATCGGGTGCTAATGTACCAGTAGTTCACGTCTGCAACAATTTACCTCGCGCTTAAATTAACCTGTGATCCTGCAATATTAATCACTTAAATTTGAGGCTTGACAAATGTACTCCCAGAATTTACTTAGTCTGCATTAATTATTTTTTGGTGTTGAGATTTTTTCCGTCAATTTATTTCTATTTTAATACTTTTTTAATATATGTTGGTCATACTTGCTCACTTTTAGAGAAAATACTTTTGTAAATATCGTTACAGTAATGCGCTTACTCCTATCATAGCTGCTTCATTCACTTTAAACATATTGCTAGGAAAGAGTGTCTTACAACACACTTCATTCGCAAAAACAGTTGTTAATAAATTATTTTATCTCCGTGATTCGTTGCGAATCCGTGTCGAACGTAAATTCCAAACATCGTCAGGCGATTCTGATCTCTAAAATGTGTACGTGAAACGCACTGCAGTGTGCACGAATTCCTAGCACCGTTGCGGGCGTCTGCCTAGCTGACGTCATGCTATTGTCGGTTCTGATATTTTTGGCTTCACGGTCCACTTTTGAAAGACTCACTTACCGACGACTATCAAACCTTAACACAAAGTTTGCATGCGCAGTAACCATTTCAAACAAGACAAGAGCATAAATTTGGATTTCAACTAGAACAGATTTTGAACGCATGACTATTATCCCAAATTTTAAATGCCAAGTTGTGTCAAACATTGCTGTAGAATAGTCTGCGGAAGTATTATTTTCCAGTCTCTTAAAATGTTCTTTTGATCTGTGACATCATAAAATCTTCAATACTGACCTGTTATGGGAACATACCGTTCCATTTTGCAAGCAATAAATGCAGCTCGCACCAATTTCTTTCTGTTACTGGAATGTGTAGGATTCTTTTCTTTCAGTATAAGAAAACTTACACCTCTCAGGATTACAGGCTGACGTAACATTACGATTCTTTCTTTGCTTTTTCTCCATATTATAGCTGAAGGCAAGAATAATGAAGCAATTTTAACAATACATGAAAACAGTGAGTGCATTATGATATCTGGACATGGGGTGTGATGTGGTTTGCCACTATGTGGCAAATGTAAGTAGCTGAAAATCGAAAATCAACCATCTGAATCATTAAGTACAAAGAAATCACAGCCAGGTATTAAAGCAATATTTATATTCTTCACCGTGAAACAAACACAATGCACCTACAAATGCTTATGTTGTAATATCTAATACTAAACATGAGATATGTCATATGTATTAAGTGTTCGAAGAAGGTTTAGAGTAGAAAGGTGAAAGATCAAGCAAGAGAAGATATTAATATTCCGTTCGAAAGTTGTGAAAAATGAAATACGGGGACCTGTAAGTAGTGCGGGCTTCTCAGGCAAGTGTTACAGCATGTCATTAGTCACATTCTTTACATCCGAAAGCTGTAATTACACAAAAGCTAAGCATCAGATCAAGAGTTATATACAGAAAGTTTAGTACCATGTTGATTCACAGGCATAATTCCATTTGTACAACATCTTCTGGAATAATTTAGAGGTTTTGAACTCATTTGTTGCACTACTGTAAAGCCAAGGATTTACATTACAGTCGGCAGCTCGTGTCATTGATCTTCCACCAATCACTGCTCTCTGACTGACGCCTTCGCTATAAGAGTATCGAAAAGAAACTGGCAATTTTAATAACACACAAAAGAAGTGTGATGTAACGATACTGGATGCATTCGATCTCTCCTATTTCTCCGCGAACACTGAGAACTACTAAAATATTTACAATAGAAATTTCAACGGAACTGCTAATTCGAACTGTATAACAACATAGTATTGTGAATGTTCTCTACAAGTATGCTAGAAGGCAATTAATGAAACTGCTGTCTTTGAAGTATTGAGTCTAAGTTGCAGCAGACATTATATGTAGTGAAGAAGTTATCTAGTCATGCAATGAAACTGAGTCAAGAAGAATGAGAAGTGAGTAGAATTACCTTGGTCCGCACTTCGATCTTGTCGCTATAGACAAGGACTACCCGATCCTTGCCCGGGCTGGTGGCCAGGAATGGGATGCTCTGCTCGCAGGGCATGCACGGGATGGAGGGCCATGCAGCATGCACGCAGCGCCAGCACGGGGAAGACAACAACAGTGGGGCAAATCAGAACGAGGCCTCATAACACAACTGCCGTCGGGGACATACTGGCTGCTGCCCGCGGCCGCCCGCAACAAACTATACCACCTCTCATCTAACCTGCAAACCAGCACACGCACCAATGTCACCACCAGCAGACAACCAACACCAAATATTTCTGCTCACGCTTCTCGAAATTACTTAGAGCTCATCGGTACTGGTTTGTTTCCCCTCAAGTACCAGCTACCGCCAGTTGTCGCGGACTCAGGGAGGTGACTTCCTCGTACCCATTATGACCACTTCCAGTAGTTGACCGTGCCATAATGATTCGAGATAATTAATGATAAACGGTAACCAGTCATTCTGTGTCACGCACTTAAATACATAGATCGAAGCGCTGTTCTGATGTGCGCTTTCGTGTGTCACCTCGAGTGACAAAAATTTTCTTGGCAACATAAAAGAGGTGTATCTGGTTGCCCAAACTATGTTACAGAATAATGTACGTAATAACAGAAAAAATTTAACGCCCGAACAAATTATTGATGTATTTCCTACTGTAACACACCCCATAGTGAAACTTCGTGTCTTATGTAACAACGACAGACCTTAATTTCGAGGTTTCCGACAAGTGCGGGCAAACAGAGGGCCTGCTATCTTTTGAGTAGTCAATACTCGTAATTATTTTAAGTATACTGAGACACTGTAAAACTATATTTTTAACTGGAAAGACGTGCTTTTTAGCAGCAGTCGTTAGCTCTAGAAATAAGGAGCACATATTAATGTTAGTAATGATATGTTTTATAAAATTAACTGGAAGATGAACAATTATCAAAAGTGTAGATTGCTACTCACTGTAAGGCTGACACGTTAAGTCGCAGAAAGATACAACGAAGAGATACATTTAGCTTTCGGCCAAAGCCCTCTTCAGAGAAGGAAGGAAAACACACTTTGGCCGGAGATAGTGGTTATGTGTACCTGAGGTGTGCCTGCTTGTGTAAATGTGCGTGTTTTCCTTTCTTTTCTGAAGAAGGCTTTGGCCGAGAGCTAAGGGTATAACAGTCTTTTCATTGTGCCTGTCTGCATGCAACTCAGTGTGTCATTGTTTTGGTAAGTAATAATCTATCCTTTTCTTAATTGTTGATATTCCAACCTGGACTTCCCATATTTGGTTTTAACTTGAAGATGAGCTATTTGTGAAGATCACGAGGGCCAGTAAACAGCGGTTCCATCTCCATTTCCATGTAAACAATGTATAACTGGAGGAAAAGGCGCGATGTCAACAAGTTTTGGCATCATATTTAATGCACACGTTCTTACAATTACAACAGCTTCCCTATAAATCTTGATCGCTATACGGATTTTTTCTCTAACTCTATTGACCAGCAGACATTAAATTTTAGTTATACTTTCTCCACTCCTTTCTTCTCGTGCCGTTAAAGAAATTACTGTATTCTATTGAAGGCAAAAAGTAAGTGATTCGGTATTTAAGTGGCTTGAAAAATAACATGTACTAGCTTTACAGACAAATACTAACTTATTTGTGCAGTTTCGAACGCAGAAAAACTTGTTTTGATAATTTGATCAGTTTATTAACCTTAGATTACTAAACCCTAGTAAAAGTTACCAATACAGCAGGGTAATTAACTATTGCATAACCTGTACATTACTTCTTCCTTTGAGTAAAATGTGGACTAGTACACGCTACGATGGTTTAGTAGCAATGTAACATTTTCCCCCATTTAGTGTTCTAGGGTTACATACTATGTCTATCCAAGATACGAAATAAAACTGATACATGTACGTTAACTTTAGTGGCCCGAATATTCCTACTGAGCATTATTTTATACTTTCAGAAAACTAGCGTCATATATCTTACTATACTAGCCTAGAAAACGTTTCCAAGCATTAGTGTTTCGTTATAATGACTAGTAGACTAATTCTACACAGGTTCAGGTGAAGGAACTCTCTAACAAACACAAAGCTAGCGCAAAACTTAGAGTGGTTATGTGCAAGAGACTGCCTACATACTTTAAAAGCGTTTGATTATTTTGTTTTAATTGTACAATTAGTGACTGGCTACATTTTACCATTAATTACGTCGACTGAAAGCCATGTATGACAGAAAACTCTATTTACTTCTACATCAGTTTAACTGCAATTTATTGGTTTCCCGTGGCCAGTATTTTTAAAACCGGCTTAGAGAAGCGTGAAGTCATTTAAAAATGATTTTCGACGTTTATTATTTCGAGAAATCTTGGTTTCATTGCGTGGTAAAGAATCACCCGCGGCAGTTCTAATAAAACTGACAATGGTCCTGTACCGGAATCTCAGTAGTCGAGAAACGCTATTCGGCGCACCAAAGAAATATCGGTGCGATGAATAACAGGTTTTATACACTAAAAAGTGGTATCTACTTATCATCACAGTCATGTTTCTGGGAAGCACTGAGCAACTTCAAATTCTTTCACTCCCAGAAATATGCTTGTCAGTATGCTTTGACAAAGGACGGGTATGTTAATGAACAGCGTCTGCTGCAGCAACGCTACGACATAAAAGTAGCTTTTGATTATCAGTGATGGAAGCGAAATCTTCAAATCATGCTGCAGCAAACCTGCGTTTTAACTTTTGAATGACAGTTGTTTCTGCAGCAGCCGCCAGTATTCCTCGAGCTGACTATCTAGTATTAACTTATAGTATCCAGTAGTCATGACATAAAGTGTTACAAATTGTTATTTATTTGATGCAATAATACATGAAGTAATATATAAAAAATACTATAAATATATTGGGAAACAGGCTTCAGTTCAAGCAGCTTTCCTCCTTTACCTGCCATGGAAAAAAAAAGTTAATCCTAGTGCAGCAGTCCCCCGTACGGCCTCTTCTACAAGAAGTCAGATTGATTCCATTCAGTCTTTCATGTCAGGACCTTTTGTCCATATATACAGGTGCCAGATACTTTACAAGCATTCATGCTTTTTTGTATTAGTAATCATGAACTCCAGAGATGTTCTGAAAGCAGTCACTGTTTCGATGTTTGTGTGTAGGCACCTATTTTGCAGTCTTTACATATTCATTCGCTGTCAGATACACCAGAGTGGCTCGGTAGCATTGAAACAGGAAAGGTTTTCTCCTTGTGCACTGTTACAAATTCTCCAGTCTGCCGGATATTCCAC
The DNA here is from genome assembly GCF_021461385.2 of Schistocerca piceifrons. Taxonomy (NCBI): domain Eukaryota; kingdom Metazoa; phylum Arthropoda; class Insecta; order Orthoptera; family Acrididae; genus Schistocerca; species Schistocerca piceifrons. Next base: position 304,070,189 of record NC_060149.1, read on the forward strand.
TCAGTCCATTAATACCTACTACTGGCTGATATTGCAGAAAGCTCAATTTCAGTTGTTGCAGTATCATATTACCATATTCTACCGTTTACGCTACTGGAGTTGCCTTTCCCATAAAATACTGCTATCCTTCGTCTTAAGAAACTGCGCCCGTCACATCACTGCACAGCGTATTAGTTTTACAGTTTTCATGATTTTCATATTATTGATAGATGAGGGCAGTTCAAGAATTCAGGCTTATACCAAGTGACAGTAGCTTATTACTGTTCTGGTGAACTTCATTTACGCACAGTTACTGCCAAATAAACGTTCAAGTCTGTATCGAAACCTTGGAGTCTTTGAATAGTGCATATATTTCTTATGTGTAAGTGGCAAAATTAACACAGCTATCTAGTATATACATTACTTTTTGGTACCCTACTGTGAATTACTCGAAAGAAGTCGGCCCAAATTTTGTCTGAGTTAAGCTGTTTTCTGATTAACTTCTGAGTCGTGATGGCTACAAACGTCAGTAGTTCTAAAGTGGCCAATTTATATTGACATCGGTTTATTCGCAACCCAGGGCAGACAGAGTCTAACACCAGTAACCTTACTGACAACGATGATGTGGCATAATGAGTTCTTTTAGAATGATGAATTTTTAGATAAAGAAACGCATAATCTTTGAAAAAAAGAGAAGTAATAAGTAGCGAAGCATTTAGTTAAATATTGATTGGAATTAGTATGCATACTATTCAGTCAGTAGGAGAGGACTTGAGAATGTTAAGCAGACTGTAAAAGCTATTGTTGCCAAGTTACCACAGAAAATACCGCTTTTGATGTTGCCAGAGCCGCAAGGAATCTGCAAGTTAATTGTGTGAAACTAGCAGCAAAGCCACGCCCCGCGCCGCATAACAGAATTAGTATTGAAGCACTTCAAGTCCGTCGCGTGTTAAGGCCACGTCTAATGGAATTTACACAAGCGGTCTGAGCGCTCCCCTCTGTCGTTGTTGCCATAGTCTGTGAGCATATTACCGCTTGGAGTCAAGATACACACATATTCCCAGGTTGTGCGGAAAAGTATTTAGATTCCTTTCTAGTTTATTTGCGTCTTAGCACATTTATGTATACCACCGTGGGACCTTACGTCAAGAACAGAAACAGAAATGTAAGTGACGATAAAGAAAATTATTATTTAATCAGACACAGTCTAAGATGATGCCGAAAAATGGGGGTGATAAATTTATCAACGTATGTCTAGGGTTAGTGCTACTTGATTACTACCACGAAAATGGGAACTTCGAACCGTTAATGAAACTGCAAGTGAATGTCTACGAGTATTTGCAGCAGAAATTGATATGAATTTTTTTTTTAATACGATACTGGACACGTATAACAAGTGTTAGCAAACAACTTTAAGGGTTTAGGTTTCAAAATGGTGCTGTTTAGCACAGTGTCTTTAGAAGGTTACAGACGAATGTCGATGAGTTGTATGTCCTCACTGCTTGTGAAGGAAAATATTAAACATCTGAATTAATTTCAAGCAACGAATTGTTTAATAACAATGTTCCTCACTTTGCAGTACGGTATATTATTATCAGCTATAGCAGTAAATAACAAATAGCTACAAACATTAAAAAATCAAAACCATTGTCTGAAGTGAGTGGGACGTTATTTTATTGTTACATTTTGTCAATCTTTTTTCCATACCATCATGATATCTTATTTAACGTAACTGATCTGAGTCGAAGTTAATGTCTGTATCTAAGCGTATATTCCATAGCTGCTATAGAGACATTGTAATAATACTCCCTTCGATTTCTCTCTGCTCCAAAGTCACTTGTATAGTATTTCAATACTAAAATTCCTAATTTTTCCACATGAATACCACATCCGAATTTCTCTTTCTTTTAGATATAACACAACGCAATAAGCTGAACGTTTCTTCGTAAAAAAAAGAGCAACACGAAATTTACTGTTTTAAACTTCATAGAAGTATAGCTGCAGACACATACTTTCATGGACAGCAGTATCAAGAGACGCAGCGTGAATACACTACCTAGGAGTGTAATACGTCCTACGTAGTAGAAAGTCAGACTACTGATGAATGGATTCTGAATACAGATTCTCAGTATTTATTACATATTGGCAATGAATAACACTAAAACTACTTGTGCTTCTTAAATTGTTGGAAATATGTAATACACCACATTCAAAGTAAAACTGATGGATAAATTATTGGACTGAGAATTTTACAGCGACAGCATAAGCAACTTGGTGACTGATTTGAAAAGCAAGGAGACGTCTCGTCGCCGCTAGACTGCACTTCAAACTAAACTGAAGTTCGTATACGACTGGTCCGACTTGAAATTTCTCTAAAATGGAATTAATAGTTACTAGCCCCACAGTAAATTTCTAGCGTTATTTCGTCTGTAACACGTGCGAGGGTGAAATTACGTTATTTGCATTCCTATGATACAGAAACGGTAGGTTTTATGGGACGAGTTGTCACTTGGAGTGATACCTATACCATCCCCACTAGAGCACTCAAAATGTGCTATGGAACTTTCGGAAAATCCTGTATAACGGACTGCGATACTCTAGAGGATTGTTGGGAAAGTGTAGGTTTATAAGACAATTATTTACCCATTTTTAGGATTTATTTGTGTGTATACACCTTTATGAACACTCCAGATGACTACGAACATTCATAAGGTATAGCGAATAGTTTTGTTGTCGTGGAGGACTTGTTCATCCAGGTTATATGAATGCCCCGAAATTTTATATTTAACGCACTACTGAAAAGGCGTCACTGTGTATGTGAAGCGTTTGTCTACAATAGTGAGAATTTGGGGAACATTATAAGGCGTATAATCAATGGTTCTTCTCAGATTACGTTCGTAAATGGAATGAGAAATAGGGCAACAAAAACGATTTTCTAATTTTCTCATGGCGCAGAACCACTACAGAGAATGAAGTTTAACGCATATCCATGTGATTGCGTTGATATAAAAGGGGGACTAAAGTCATATGGTAACAAGCAGCGTTTGAGAATCACTGATATCGACGCAAAAGAAATTCCTCGGTTGAAATATGCCATTTGGTGGCAGTTTCACATTATATACAAACATATTTTGGTGAAATGTAATTGAATCATCCTCTTGTAGGAATAACACAAAAAAACAGGGTTTTCCCGCTGTTGAATGTCAGTCTGAAGTGCAACTATTTCGCTTGTTAAGAACTATTAATAAATTCGGCATGATATTCGCAATATTATTGCCTCAAACCCAATAATGAGAAATGGGGATGGGTGAGTACACCAGCAAAGGCAACTAGCGGTTTAAATAATACTATTTCTTTACTAAAAACATTACTTAATAAGCAGGCAATCCAAGAATGTGCAAGAAACAATTTTAAAAATAAACTAGTTTAGGCTCAAGTGGAGTCTTCTGGGGTTGTTACAAGTAAGCACGTAAACGGAATCCATTATGTTGTTCAGTGTTTGGCGCTCTCTTTGTCCCAGTATGCACCACGGCACAAGTGGGTAATTATTGGAAAGAAATTCACGTCGATCTAATGGAAAAAGAGGTAAATGCATTAAAATGGTGTTTCGGCAACAACAGAGTTAATGGAGTCTTTCTTTCTCAGGTGTAGAAGAGCTCTACTCGTATACGTTGTATTTGTAATAGTTGTTTCTCAGATTGAGATGCCATACTAAATATCATAATTTACAGATAGTTTAAGCCCACACATATGTTATCTCCATACGCAAGCAGGCGCGCACATTGGCACATTGGTGTGTGTATGTGGGGGAGGGGCAGGTGAGAGAGAGAGAGAGGGGGGCGGAGGAAAGGAAGCGCACTGTCATTCATTAAAATATGATTTCTGCCTTCATTTTGATGTATTTTTGTGAATATAATTTTTGGTACGTTACGTGTGTTCTGTCCGCAACTCGTGGTCTTGCGATATCGTTCTCGCTTCCCACGCACGGTGTCCCGGGTTCGATTCCCGGCGGGGTCAGGGATTTTCCCTGCCTCGAGATGACTAGGTGTTGCTGCGTTGTGTTCATCATCATCATTCATCCTCATTACGGTCGGAGGAAGGCAATGGCAGACCACCTCCGCTACGACCTTGCCTAGTCGGCGGTGCTTGTCTCCCGCATCGTGCCCTACGCTCCTCGGAGTATGGGACCTCATCATCATCACATATGTTCTCCTTTTACATCGTATTTTGGCGCTATTCGAAGATACTCTCCAGTATGTTGCTGTCGGTTTCTTAATGGGTTGTGCAGAAGCGGATTTTTTGTACGGTAATGTTCCCTCTCACACTCATGACAAAAGCGAGCTTTCACAATGTCGACACGCTTTTAGTACTAGTGCGACTGTTCACTGTCTCAGGGCCTCAGCACATATGAAAAACAATATGTCAGGCACATAGACGCTCTACCTAGAGGAGGAACATGGAACCACTTGAGTTAGTACACAGATATGGAACAGACAACTCTCTGGATGGAGAGAAAGGAGGGAGAAGGGGGGGGGGGGGGAGATCGCAGCATTTACTCCAGGCCTAATTCTTACGTGATTGTTATCCTTACTCACTCAGTCTTTTCGGGTTGATATGTGCACACCACATCACTAAATACCTATATTTAATGAATCTTTAATCCGTTATTTTTTATCAGACCTACAAAAGATTTACGATGGGTGCACAATAAATAATGCAACACTTTTTTCTCGGCCAATTTCGGTTGAAAAAATGTGCAATTTGCTATGGAATGTCGTGGAACATTCGCACTTCAGCCCTAACAGTGCCATGAAGTTTCAATAGGTGGCGGCGCTATACGCCCTCCTGTGGCGTGATCATCGATGGGTGTGACACTGAAACGTGCCATAGTAAAAACGGAAAGGGCCTCTGTAAAACCCTGAACTACGCCAAAACAGTTGGTGGCACCTACCCACGTATACTGTGTATTTTAAAACTGTACCTTCACAGAGGAAACCTGCAAAGTAGCACATGATGCCTGCAGGTTGGTAACCACTTGACACACCTTCGAGGCCAGTTGCCTGCCAACAGGTACCTAGGAGTTATTCGCAAGTTTTCTCTGTAAAGGTACATATTTGGGGGTTCGTAGGGGATCCTTTGCCGTTTTATTCGCACATGTGTCAATACCACATCCATTCGTGCTTACGTCACAGGAAGGTGTGAAACAGGAACACTGAAAAATAATAAAGACGCTTTGCTGCTTCAGATCACGTTCAAATTTTGCCGTATCGTTCTGAATGGTCTCCAGTGTTTCCAACCTGTGCATGAGGGCACGTATCTATTTTGTACGAGCTGTAAATAAATAGTTGCGACTATTAAAGTTCCAACCCTCGTATATTGATGTAAAAACATGAGGTAAATATGTAACTCTGCATGTTTCATAGGTACGTCATAAACTCACATCATCATAAATATCGGCAGTGCAGGCTACGAATGATGTACTCAACTGATTTCGGAGGAAAACTAATGAAGATTTGTTCGAATGATGTTGTAGTACTTTACGAGAGGGGAGCCAGTTATGTTTAACATTGCCGAACTGTATCAGATCATGAGGTTTATTAAGGAGATATTGTACTGCACGTCATATTTCACAATTCGTCACACTATGTGTTGTCTCTCCGTGATCTTGTATCTTACTTTTTTGATGGGTAAGTGTCTGTGCAGATCATGCAATATAACTCTCAAGAAAATCTAAAGTAAACAACGTATCGTTTAGTTGGAATGAGACTTGACGCTTTCCCACACCCATTTTGAGTGACGGCCCTAAAGCCGGGTTTGACTCATCCTCGCCCAGAAAGCCAGTCGTAGCTCCAGCTGCAGCGGAAGGTTATTTTCGCTCGTACTTCCCACAAACATCGTGAAGGCACCGATCGTGGCGTCCGTGGTGGAATTTCCCGGAATACGTACGAAGCTGCAGAGAAAAACCAGGTAAACGCCGTTGAGGGCGAAGGGGATGAAATTGTTGTGACATATGTGTATGATGTCACATCTGAAAAGCATAACATTCATTTTTGTTTTTTTCATAACTTTGTCTCACCGTTTTGCAAGTTAGGTGGTTAGCATACAGGAACGAACTTTTGTTTCATCGTTATAACGAGGAGAATTGCTGAGTGACATATTTAAGATAGTCTTGCTAATTATATGTTAGCTTTCTGATTTCTTCTCGTGTGTACACCTGAAGAAATTAATACTAACAAGTATATTACGTAAAGAGAAGTGTGCAGATAATTGCTCAAAAAATTAGTTTCTCACTAACAGTAATTTTGTGCGTCTGTTTGGATACAGACGGCATACCTATAATGCAGCAGTAAGCAGATACTGGGATTTCAAGAAACTCAAGCAGTTCAGATTTTGAAAGACTCTATAAAAAAAGGCTGGTCGTAGTAATGTCTTCTTTTATAGCGTACATTCGAAGTTCTGAATCGTAATTGCAGGACTGAAGCAGTTATAGTTGCTTGTATGTATGAAAAGAGAAATCTTATGATAAATTAAATGACATAGCTCACATAGAAATAAGAGTGACTGAAATTCTTTTATTTATTTGTGTTGTCTTTTATAATTCTTTTCATTCTCTTACATCTATGACTACCATTTTCAGTAGTCTATGTTCAGTAACATAATCATTGTATTGGACTCTACTCCTTAGCTACAGCTCTTACTTTCCATTTCCATACTGTATATTTCAGGACTTAGGCTTTCAACCTATCTCTTCTTGTGATGTGGTTTCTGCGCAGAATTTTTCCTCATTCTTTCATTACACCGTTTCATTTCACATTTTGTCTTTCTCATTCTTGAGACATACAACTGCAATATAGTGTCTTTAATACTTTGGTCGTTCTATTTCCGCGCTCTGTCACATTCATTAATTGCCGGAAGCACAATGACACGTGCAGAGATTTGTTCGTCGAGCATAATGGTTGACGCTGACAGATGTGATTTCCCGAAAATAAACTGTCTTCATCTATGCACGTTCGTTTTTCAAATCTCTTTCGTTTCCATCAGGAGCGTCATTCCATGATTCGTTTTAAGTCGTTTTTCATTACTTTTGTAGCTCTGTTTTGTCAAACGTAACCCAAACTTTTCTGAGACAGTAGTGTTTAGTCTTCTTAAAAATGCTCTTCTCTTAGCAGTACAGACGTTTTTGTCGCAGGAATTTTATGTATATTTCTTTCCTAGATTAATGTGTTGCATTAGTGGACTTATTTAGTCCTTGGCTTAAAACTTCTGAGACTGTCAAATTCACACAATCATAGCCCCAATCGTCATGGACTTACTTCACTGTAACTTTTACTTATCCTCCACTCTATAAGAAACATCACCATATTTATTAATCCAAACATGCTCTGTTTCTTGATCATTTCGTTACTACTAGTAGTCGAAAGTGAACAAGAATGTATGTACTTTGTCGACTTACAGAATGTATTAAGTGCTCGGCTTCCTCAGGTACGAAGTGATGGGCTGTGAAACGTGACAGGATTCTAGATACACTTTATGATCGATAGACGGTACACCACTCGTACCTTGGAATGGACGGTCAACGGTGAATTCTAAAGACTCAGATCCAAAAATCCTGGTCCAGATTCATCTAAACAGTTTCAGTAGAATGCTCTAAAAGGATTAACTAAAAGAGTCCTCGCTGATTTCTTCCCTCATCTTTGTACACATGAGCTAATTTATACTGCTAAAATAATCTGCCTCGTGCTCTGGGCAGATGCTTTTCCTCATTTTCTTACTCTTACAGGCTCTCACGGGAGGAATGGTCAATATTCAGGGATAAGACAGGAACGATCATTTGAAACAGAAAACCTAGAATGGACATCTGTTCCGAATGGTTTCCAAGATGGAATACATTTAATGTATATTGTTATGTATTTTCTGACGTATTCAGTACCATCGCAGAAGCCGTAAACATACACCATATCTCCACATTTTTCATTGGAGCAGATGTGCGGTATTTTAGCCAGTGCGTGTACAAAAACAAATAACCGATGCTTCTCTCTGATACACTCTCAGTCCTTCGCACTGCTTCACTCACAGCACACCATGGACAAGTGCTCATTTAACGGGCTGGTTTAATGGCAGAATGACATCTCGAGCCAAGAGGGCGAAAGCAACAAGTTAGGTTGGGCTACAATAAAATGACAGAGAGGTAGAGTGGGTAAGACACACCTGGGCGCCACTAGCCCAAAAACAAATGCACATTAAATGTGTTCTATTTCTGGAACCTTTCGAAATAGGGCAAATGTTCATAGGAAGCTTTTTGCTTCAAATGAGCATTCCTGCCATATACCTGAATTCCCTCCTGGGACACCAATACATATTCATTTCATCCTTTCGTGCTCTGTTCTAGGGACAGGCCTTTCATTACAAGTGCAAGTTTCTGAATTCCATCTTTTCTCCACCATTTATATTTGATTTTGTAGTGTGACGTACTCAGCCTGATGACATTTTTATCTGCTTTATTTAAAAAGAAAAAAGTTATATTGACCTTTCGCTTATTCACAGAATCTTCGAAGGCATCATTTATCTGCATACTGTACTTGGGGAACTCATTAAAGATCTGTTAGAAATAAAGAATTTAAAATTGCTGGAAAGTACTGGAGGTGGAATTCCTCAAACACAGGAAGAAACAGTTTTCGTTTCTTCCTCATGTGTATGAAAGTCTGCAGCTAATACATTTTGACTCAAGTAGTGGACTAATACTCTACCTTTCCGAACATGGAACATATCCTACATATCTGAATGGAATTGGTAGGATGGTAATGACCAGCTGTAGCTGTGGCGAAAGGGGGCACCAGATCATGTTCTATTCGGATGTCTCCCAGACGAAAACACAGAACGCTAGAGAGGATTTCAGAGGCAAAAATGTGTACAGTATAACTATAGTAAAATAGGACACTGAAGCTGTAAATCTTCTAGCCGATGTAAAAGGAAGCCGACGGTATAGTCAACAGACATGGAAGGCTATTAGATGAGCTCAGGGGAAGAGAAATAAGCCCTGGAACTCTGCTGTCGCTTGGGTCAGTAACGGAACAGTGAAGATGAGGTGAGGAGCACATTAGTGTCCGAGAAGAACCAGTCGGCCTCGGTGCAAAGGTAAGCGATCCTTTCTGATCCGTCTCTATGCGATATGGAGGCAGCCAGTTATTGTTGTTCCCGACATCATGGCGTATGTGCTACATAACGTATATAAAAATTAGAGGAACTAGATACAATCTAAGAGTGGCAGAAAAAATATATATTTATTTATTAATTTTCCTCAGACTACAGGAAAGAGGAATCGGGTGTAGTGATACAAGAAAATGTAGTGTACTTGAGCGTCATCGTCCCTAGCATTAACAACGATAATCTTATAAGAGTACAGTACTGGCGTCTGTTACCAGTTAATTTGCCAGAAAACTAATTTCCTACTCTTGACTGTCCTTAGAAACTGCCTTTCCTCATTCAACCTTTTAAACATATCTTCTTAGTATCAGAAGCATAAGTTTTAGTAATAGTAGTTGCTGACCCGTAATCAGCGTGCTGGTAGTAGCAAATGGGCCTTACTAATATTTATGGTAGTACTTGTTGCTACTGAAATAGTAACAGTGATGGTGGTAGCAGTACTAGTAGCACTAGTAGTGTCAGTAGTCGTGTTGCAAGTGAAAGGCAATATTGACATTATTTAAAATAGATTGTGTGATTTATATAAATCTAAATTTCAGCCGTAATGGTCCATAGCGGTTACCGAGAAATTGGGCCTGAGTGAACAAATAAATAACTAAATAAGTTTCTGTTATCATTTATTTTGCCAGAAAACTACTTTCTTATTCTTGATTGTCCTTAGGAACTACCTTTCCTCATTTACCCTTTTAAACGTATCTTCATGCCTTACTTCAAGTCCTCCTGTTTCTTTCTAAACGCAACCATTCCAGTCAGCGTAGGTCTCATTTGATCACTATTCCTTTTTATTACTGCGTCTTCCAATGTCATACCGCAGCTTATTCTACATCCTAGACTTCCGACTGCTTCAACATTTCTCTTAAAGGTTTCTGATTTATCTTATCGTTTTTTAATTGAATCCTGTATTATTTACAGCCGACCTTGAATACCTGTGAACCTCAACTAATTATCTCCTTGTCTGCAGCTAATAACGCCATATCATCTATCATATATGTTATAGTGGCATAAACAGGCTATAAAAATTCAAGCTTTTATTAAACGTGATTTCACGGAGTCTTTTACGTCTTAGATAGATACATTCAAACCCATGTATCTTACGTACGTTAGTTATGCGTAGAACGCTACTCCGAATAGAGGATAGGAACTGGTAAGAACGTTAAATCAAATATGCAAATTAAACTGGGATACGTTTCGAACTAAACCAGTCAAGGCCATTTCTTACAAAAGAAAAAAATGTACAGAAACACTTTTTAGCTTTTATGTCACATGAATAATAAACAAACGAGGAAAAGATTATCTGACAGAAATGAGGAATGACGGATCGTTGTGATCATGTGTCGGATTCATTTTACGGTCCTGACGGTGGGCAGTGTAAGCCGATACCAGTTAACGTTTTGAAGCGTTTTGTGATTGTGTCAAATGAAAATAAGATACTAACGAAAATATTTTCGCCCGTTATGATTTGGGTTTTCAGCAATATCCGTCAATCTAACTGAGTGAAATGCCGATATTTAGATTTGGCATGTGATTATCGGGAACAATTTATCTTTCTTGATGAGATTTTTTTTATGTTGCCATCCGCGTAAAAGCACCGGCATCGGACGATATATAATACTGAAGCAGTCCTCTTATTTACGCGTTGATTTGACCGGCAAGTGCACAGTTTTTCCGACAGCTCATAGAATATGTAAATTCGTTGCTGGTCTTGTCACATATGACGAATGTTTCGTTGCTCTGTGACAAACAGGGATAATCTTAATAACTGTGATCCACGTCTCAAAGTAGTTGAAGGGAACAAGAAAACCAGTAATATATGTGTGAATATAGATCCTGTTTTGCTTATTTTCGCAATTATTGTTCTAGTTCGTTAGCATGAAAGGGGAGGTATTGTTGTAATTGACCAACTGAAGCTTGAACGAAAGCATCTCTTGTAGTTCCACACGCTACTTCAAAAATGGGTAACTTCTTTCATACCCTCTTGAAATAATCGAACGGTAAGAAGAATTCTGAACAAATAGTTTATTTCAAAAATAAATTTCTTATGGGTGTGAGACACTTCTTCACTCATAAACCACTTACAATGTCAAACGTCCAGTGTGAGGACTTTCCAGGGTTCATGAGACTGTTGTTTTTAAAATGGATATATTAGATTCTTGTAACTCCCCATGTCTGATTAAAATGTTTCCCGCTGTTTCCAGCAAAGCAATAATGCAGAAATGAATTGAGGTTAGCGTTTAACGTTGATATCAAGGGCCATTAGAGATGGAGTAACGGCTCTGATTGAACAAGGATGAGAGAAGAAATCTGTTATGACCTTGTTAAAGGCAGCAGCCTGGAATTCACCTGAATTTATTTTTCAGGATAATAGGCAGAGGAGTTGAATACCCTTCAACGTTGTTGCTATCGTGACTAACGTGTAAAATGTCGAAGCATATTTCTGTAGAAGGGTCATTCACGCCGTTATCCTTTTTTGTGCCCCGAAGCCTGATTTCAAAACCGAACGTCTTTTCTGCAGCCTATAACTTGTTTTCTAAAGGATTCGGTTTCTCGCAGGGGCTTGTGTAATTGCTAGAAGACAATAATGTTTATAAAATTCAGAAAATATTGTTGTAATCCATGTAAACTTTGAGGACGTGAAGCACAGAGCATCGACTATAACGGATTAAGACTGCAGGGGTGTTGTATATATGCACATCTAGCAGAATCCTCCTTTCAGTGACTTGAAAGATGAATTTCAACCAGCCCTACAGCGACGCCGTGTACGTGTTAGACACGACGTAGGTAGTCACGATGTGGCAGCCTGCACTGTCGAGCGGCATTGCTCGTAAAAAGTTCAGTGTCACGATTTGAAACGGCAACACGCAATCTCTAAGTCGTAAGCATTGAAAGCAGTGTGAACCATAATTGTTATATCAAGAAAGCTTCAGAAGCCTACCATCTTTTCTTGCAGCTCTACATGTCAAGGTAATAATCCACCATGTATACGAGAATGCGTAAGTCTTCTTCGATGGACGACAAGTACTACCGTTTTCTTGAAATACACGTTCGCCTGACTGTCTCTCATCAGATACACTGACGGAAATGAGAAATGTTAACCATGAATACCTTTTTAGAAACTTTAACAAGCTGATATTCTAGTGTTCAAACAATTTTCGGGCTTGCAGCCGGTCGTCATTTAATTAACCGACAACCGGCTGCAAGCCCGAAATTTGTTTGAACATTCAGTCCGCTGTTAAAATTTTAAAATTGATATTCTAGTGTTTACATGCCTGTAGGGTATGCTGATTAAAATGTCATCCTTTTTCTAAGTTATTTTCAGTACATAAAACAACATTTCTCCATATGAGCTAATTATGACTATTGGATGTGTCTGACATTAACGGCACTTTGAAGATGGAGATTGCAACATAGCATGTCCAGAGAACGTGCACGTGTAGACTACGCCGTCTTTTGGACTTGCAGAAAGTTTGAATCATTGTTATGAAAGACATGGTAACATCATACCGACCGATCGCCCAGGAGATTGGCTGTGGTGCAGTGACTTCCGAACGGGTGATGGCGAGATTATTTCAGAACATCGGTATGCTAAGATAAGTAAGTATTGGTTCTTCCAGAAGGACTGCACCACGAGAAGATCACAAGATTGTTTGAGGCCGGCCGAAGTGGCCGTGCGGTTAAAGGCGCTGCAGTCTGGAACCGCAAGACCGCTACGGTCGCAGGTTCGAATCCTGCCTCGGGCATGGATGTTTGTGATGTCCTTAGGTTAGTTAGGTTTAACTAGTTCTAAGTTCTAGGGGACTAATGACCTCAGCAGTTGAGTCCCATAGTGCTCAGAGCCATTTTTTGTTTGACAGGCTGTGAAGAAGAGACAGATTTTTCATTAGCTGAAATGTGGGCAGATGTTACAGGAGGAGCAGACTACTGGAATATGTGGTGAGATCTGTATTTGTCATGCGTCTCTTACTAGTGACACCATACCACAGACAACAAAGACTTAGAGCGGAAGTAACCTGGGACATTGTGTAATATTCTGGTGACCAATCATAAGTCTTGTTTCGATTTGCGGTTGTCAGATAGACGCCAACGTTGCCGTAGACGACTTGGAGGAAGGTCACGGGAATCAGCGAATTTGAGACAAACAGCGCCGGTTGGTGTTTTCTGCGACCTGTCTAAGACATTTGACTGTGTGAATCACACTATTCTCCTAGATAAATTGAAGTTTTATGGGACTGATGATATAGCCAACCAATGAATAATGTCATATGCAACGAAAAGAATTCAGAAAGTTGTATTTAGTAATTCAACCAGTACAATCTAAGGACAAGGGAGAAATCACATATTGGGTTCCCCAAGGCTCAACTTTAAAAATCAGATTTTATAGCCCATGAAACGACTTAGTTAAGCCCCTTTCGCACTTAGAAACATTATAAATCTTCAGGAGCTCAGTAAGCTGTCATATTTTGCATTTTTTATTCAATAATATCATATGTAATAGTTTTCTGGGGTAACACACAATTAAGAGAGAAAGACTTCATTGCTCAAAAACGTGCTGTAAGAATAAAATGTATTGATCACCCACGATCATCTTTTAGACATCTGCTTAAGGATTTGGTATTCTGACTACTGCTTCACAGGACATTTATTACGTCATAAAGTTATAAATAACCCACTGCAGTTTAAAACATACACAATTCCAATACCAGAAGAAAAATGACATTCATTACCCAACATCAAGGTTGTCTTTCGAACAAAAAATGGTGCATAATACTGTAAAAAATTGAGTCATAACTTACGCAGTCTCATAAAATGTCTAACAGACAGCAAAGTAAGATTTGGGGGCTAACGACTTATAATTGTTCAGCATGTAGCTATATTTAGAAATAAATTTGCGATGTGAATGACTTGTTCCTCATCAGCAATATTTATCGTGCAAATAATGTATGGAATTTGAAACTATCTCCGACATTGCTGGAAACATGTTGTGGAGAGCTATTGGATATGAAAATACGATATATTTGATGATTGTTGAAGGGTGGACGATTGTTTGCCAGTGTTTAGCAATAATGGCGAACCATTCATGACCAGGGTACCAAATGGCGTATTCCAGCGGGATAATGAAAGAACTGAGCGTACAGTTCATATTACAAACATCTTGACGAATGTACGGATCCTTGACTGCTTTGCCTAGTCCCGTGATTCGTTACCCATATAGGATGACTGGGATACGATAGGAAGACGTATATTTTCTTACTAGACGCCAAGCAACAATCTTCATGAAGTGCCACATAGTGCGTTTGAAGCATGGCAAGGAACTCCTTAAGATGACATTCAGAGGCTGTTTGCTTCCATGCCGCAAGGAATACAAAAGTAAATTTGTGCCAATGTTGGTAATACCTCATACTGATATGAAGATGGCGGGCGTCAGTTCCGACTGTGATGAACATCGCCAAAAGGTTTGATGAATATTGGACTGGTGAATCATTGTGTAACACTTTCTTTCCGTTAATGTATGTTCGTGATCCGGGTTGCCGAGAAATTATTCGACATGGTTCTCTAGCAACTATTGTCGATGCTTTATAGATTCGCACTCCAACAGCGTGTAGAGAGTTTCGTCAGGAACGTATCCAATTCCTGTCTGATTTCACGTCTCGATGTGTAGACACTGATTGCAGTATGTATGGCTTTACATCTTACTGTATTCCCAAAATCGGTGATGGTCTACAGTTATAGAATCCTAATCGTTGTTGTACCGTTAGATGCCTGAGCTTTGAATTTTCCTATAAGCTGGCGTATCACCACCTACTCTACCTATGGGAACTAACGGACATAACTCAAAGGTACTGAAAAAGCATTGATGATACGATGTATCTATATCTTCATCTAAATGAATACTCTGCAAATCACACTTAAGTGCCTCACAGAGGGTTCATCGAAGCACCTTCATAATAATTCTCTATTAATCCATTCTCGACCAGATCACCGAAAAAACGAACACACGTATCTTTCCGTGCGAGCTCTGATTTCCCTTGTTGTAATATGATGATCGTTTCCTCCTGTTTAGGTCCGTGTCACCAACGTATTTCCGCATTTGGAGCAGAGTGTTGGTGATTGAAATTTCGTGAGAAGATCCCATCGCAATGAGAAAAACCTTTGCTTTAATGCCCTCCACCCCAAATCCTGTATCATGTCCGTGACACCTTCTCCTCTATTTCTCGATAATATAAAAAGTGCTTCCCTTCTTTGACCTTTCTCGATGTATTTCGTTATCTGTTAAGGATCGTACGCAGAGCAGCAGTACTCCAAAAGAGGACGAACAAGCGTAGTGTTAGTACACTTGTTGCATCTTCTAAGTGTTCCGCCAATAAGTGCAGTCTTTGGTGCGCCTTTCCCACGACATGTTATATGTGTTCTTTCTAATTTAAGTTGTTCATAATTGTGATTCCTACATATTTAGTTGAATTTATGGTCTTTAGATTTGATTGCTTTACCATGTAACCGTGTAACCGATATTTAGCGAATTCTTTTTAGCACTCGTGTGGATGACCTCGCACTTTTCATTATTTAGGGTCAACTGCCAATTTTCGGGCCATGCGGATATCTTATCTAAATCGTTTTGCAAATGGTTTCGATCGTCTAATGTATGGCAAACGTGTGGTTACTCTGGTGTTGGAAGAAACCACACAATAATTCATTTTAGTCCTTCCACTTTGAATCCAATTTTGCTTCGGGGAAAGAATAAAAGAGCAAAGACAGGATCGAAATATCTATCCTATCTTCGTCCTCGTGTTATCCCAATGTCACTGGAGAAACCGCCAAAATTTAAAAACTGTTAGGCGATCAAAATATAGGACGTAATAGATGGCTACTACAATATGGAAAAGTACTATATGACGTAAAGAGCTGTGAACTAAGATTAAAAAGGAGAAATCTTTCTCTTATTTTCTCACATTGTGGAAAGTGAAAAATTCTTACAAAAGAATGAAAAGAAATCAGCAGCTTACGGAAATGCTCATTCGAACTTTATATAGGTTCTGTATACCGGAAAAGTGAAACAGTTTCTGTGTTGAATGTCAGAGTCTGACCACTTTGTGAACAACAGAGGCGGAACTCGCCGATGAATAGGGCGCTTGGGCTGAACGCTTGAACGAGCCGCATGAAAGGAGGTGCAGCCGTCACCATCCGCAAGCGGTGTGTAATAGCTTGCTTTGTCCTACTGGCGTTTCATGAAAACAATAGTGCCCTGTAACAGCAACCACAGAAATATCATCACAAATATCCCATGGCCGAACATGACCCCTGTGAAAGAGACAAACGGAACAGGTATTCAATGGCTCAGCCAGTAAATTCATTGTAATCTGCCTTGTAGACGTGAACCGACAAGTGATTGTTTAAATGAACGCTATTTGAAACACTGATATTTGTTTACACAGTGTTTTAGACCGCATCATTGGAGAGCTAATTGAACGCATTAGTCTGATGCTATCTATGACGCGACCGCAGTCTCTTACGCCACCTGTCGGTGGCATGTAATATCAACACTAACTTTCACAACCGAATGGCACAGGTGGAATCTCGTCTTACGCTAGAAGTAGAAAAAACGTCTTGCGATTAGATAGAATGTCAGATACTTTACCTCTCCGTGGAAGGGTTGTTCCCTGCCAGCCTTCATATGCAGTGTTCCTTGCACTTTCATCATTAGGGATCTTGTGAAATTTTGAAATAAGAACTATTTCTCTCTCTTTTCCTGTCTTCCTTTATTTTCTGTAAGACAACTGGGCACTAATTTTTAGTGACACGCGTAAGATCTAGCCTACAAAAGGCAGTCAAACTGAAATGAACCCTAATGGAAAAAATAAGTAAACTTTAATATTTCAAAAGTAATTATCATAACTGTTAATACAGTTATGCCACTGTGAGACAAGATGCTCAGTGCCTTCATGGAAGATGTTGGTGTTTGCCTAAGAAACCATGATTGCACCCAGAGGTGCATCTCTTCGTCAGAAGCAAGTCGACGGCCCCACTGGCCTTCTTCAGAGCGCCAAAAATACGGAAATCGCATAGGGAGATTCGGGGCTGCATGGAGAATGTTTAACGGCTTCCCTACGAAACTTCTGCAGCGTAATCGAAAAAACCTTGGCAACACGTGGAAGGAACCACATGTTGCACAAGGCCTACGCTGAAGAAGTTTCGCTGGGAAGTCCTTACTGAAGCCAGTCTCAATCTCTCTCCATACGATTTCCATATCTTTGGAGTTCTGAATATAGGCATTCGTGTACGTCGATTTGCTTCGGATCAGGAGATGCACACCTGGGTACAACCACGGTTCCAATTTATAACGAGT